>NC_082341.1:111915754-112224088 GCF_027477595.1 Haemorhous mexicanus
AAAATCCTGCCCAAAATCAGGGTCCAGAACTGAGGGGATTAATTATTAGTACATGACATGACATGACACGACACGACACGACACGACATGACATTGTCTTTATTTCTTCTCAATCTTCCTTTTTTTTTTTGTAAAAGGGGAGTTGAAAATACATCATGTTGTTTGAACTGTTGTATGCAAAATAAAGCAGGGTTATGGATATTTTACTCAAACTTTAATTCTTCTGTATTTCTTAGTTCTGTGATTTTCACTTATTTGTGATTCACTCCTGATTGAATGAATATGATTTGTATCTCATTTAAGCTTTTCATGCTCTAGTATTAGATTCCAGTTGCAGAATTAAATGAGTAATTACCCAGTGCCCTGACAAGACAGAACAAAGAATTTGAATTCAAGGTAGCAATTTGGGCTGCTCCCTGACCTTTAAGCAGCACTGAAGCAAGCTCAGGTGGTTTTTTGAGGTATCCTGGGTTTTCTTTGGCTTAACTGATTTGATTTGAGCTTTAAATGTTTTTCTTTGCTATCTGTGGTTCACAAAGTAGTTTTTGTGAACTGATGGACCAAGGTTAGACTTTGTAACCATTTTAAATATCAAAATTAATGCATTGCTGTGAAGAGTATAATTTTGGGAGATGCATCACCGTAAAGAACAGTGAGGTTCAGTTATATTATTTTAGAATACCCCAAATAGTTTAGAAAACTCCACTGTGCTGTTATCCTTTGTTTGAAAGCTGTGGGTATGTATTTCATATCTGCTTTAGTAGAATGTTTCAGACAGACAAAGACAGTAACTATCTGGTAAATAGTCCTGTGCACCATATCAGGTCAGCTAGTCTGTTATTAATTTAGTATCTCTAAACATGCTGGAGATTCATGAGCCACATTTATCTCCATTTCTATTTACTAAGACTTGTCACAAACATAAATGTCAATGAAAGGAAATTAGCCAGTCCTCTGAAATCTGTCAGAGATGTCTACAGTCCATACAGTTTTTGCAATTTATTCTCTGTCCCTCCTTATCTGGTACAGTTTCTTCCTGGCCCAGCAGCAGATTGCTGAAAGTCTTTCATATAAATGCTTTTAAATGACTTAGAGACAACAATCATAAAAAATGACAATAATATTTTTGAGTTATTTAATAACAAAAAAAGTGTACAGTAATCTAAAGTCACTTGTTCAGCTGAGTGAAAACTAGCAACTTATAAAGCACAAGCATCATACAGAGATTGTTGTCAGAAAGTTTAAGACTTGTCATAGTTCTCTCTTTAGATTTATAAGGCAATTTACAATATATTAGGATGAAAAGATGGAGCACCATCTTTTCTAGGTCCTTATGGATTAAAGCTTTCAGTTATGCTTTGGTCAGAAGGCAATTGCTTAAACAATAAGCTCACTGTCTTGTCTACATTTCTTTCTCTCTCTCTTAAAATTAACTGTAATATGTAACTTTGTCTGATAAAATATGCATTTTTGTCATGTTCTGAGACTGGGTATATTCTTTTTATTATCTTTTCAAAAATAATTAAACCAACTCTGTTTGTGACACTGACAACAAAGATGGTCTTGGATTCATTCTAACTCTGAAATAATTTCTGCAGAACTGCTGTACAATCAGTATTTCTCCATCCACAATATATGTAGTTGATAATACAGTGCTAGTTTTATCCCTACTCAGTACCATCCTGGGTCGGTATTTTTTTTTCCTTTTTTTTGTCTTTTTTTCTTTTCTGTAGGTTGTTAGTTTGTTTTAGTTTTTGTTTTGTCTGTTTCGCCTGATTGCCACAATTATTCTGAACTCTAATCCTGTTCTCCGAATGGGTGCAAATTCTCTAAGTTTTCCAGAAAGGCAAAGTGAAGTTTACCTTGAATTCTTCCCAACTGTGTCAGTATAAAATCACACTGGAAAAAACCAAAAATTACAAAAACTGCAAAAACGGTGAAACCCATGCTTTACATGCAAGGAGATCTTTACTGATCAGTGCCGCCTCTAAAAGAGATGCCTTAAACTTCCCGAGGTTAAACAGAATAAATGGATTTCTAGAACGGTAATGAAAACTGCTTGAAACACCTGTTAATCTTTAAAAGAAATTTTAAAGAAAATTTTGTAGTTATGTCAATCGTTGCATCCCGAGCGCCATAAACGCAAGGTGAAAACGGCTGCATCACTAAAATCCTCAGTGAAACAGATCTGCTTACACACTTTTGTTTAAAAGAAGGATGTAGAGAATACGGGAAAAGTTCCAAGACAGATATAAAGGATGGGCTCCCGCTGTCCCTGCGGCGGAAGGAAGGGCCCGCAGCGTCACCGCCACGGCTGCGCACACGGAGCGGCTGCTCCTGGGCTTTTCCCTGCTTCTCTTTCCCTTCCTCCTGCACCTTCCCGTCCTCCTGCTCCTTCCCTTCCTCCTCCTCCTTCCCTCGGCTCCGATGGCGTCGAGTGACACGGAAAGGGCCCAGCAGCAGGTGAGCGGCGGAGGGGGCCGCGGGGAGAGCGGTGACTTCAGGGGGCTCCTGGTGAGCCCCGGCCCCCGAGCGGCTCCGTGCCCGCTGCGGCGCGCCTGCACCGCCACACTTCGGCTGTTTCTTTCCTAGCTGGAAGGCACTTCCCCGGTTTTTCTTTAGGGGAATTTGCTGAGTATCCGCTCCTCCTCAGGACGAGCTTAGTGCCGAAACCTCGGGGTCGTTCCCCTGCCGGGGTCCGACCCCGCCAGCCCGGAGCAGCGCCCGACTGGGAGCTGCAGGGAACGTATTGGCATCTGCTCCCTGTCACTTTGCTCGCCTTGTCACTGCTGAGATGGCAGGATAATCCAGAGAAATTTAAAAGCTGTTGTGTCTGTGTCAGAACTGAGCAAGGGTTACTTACAAAATCACAGGGTCAGTTAGGTTGGAAAATACCTCTGAGGTCATCGAGTCCAACCTGTGACCGAACACCGCCATGTCAACCTGACCAGGGCACTGAGTGCCACATCCTGTCTGTCCTTAAATACCTCCGGGGAAAGTGACTCCACCACCTCCCTGGGCAGCCCATTCTAATGTCTAATTACCCTTTCTGTGAAGAAATTCTTCCTAAGGTCCAACTTAAACCTCCCCTGGTGCACCTGAAGTCCTGTGAATCAGGACTGGATCCCCAATACTTAAGGCCTTCCAGTGCAGTGAATCTTGTCACATCTGTCAATGAGTTGTAGTAGAGAAAGACTTTAAAAAGATGAAAATATGATTGGCACACAGAGTTGTGTGGATTTTATGGGGGAGGTATTTACTTTCACTTTTTTTTTCATTTTTTTAGATTGATGAAGTTGAAGCCCTTTCATCGATCTATGGTAATGATTGGTGCGTTGTTGATGAAGACGAAAAAATCTATTGCATTAAGATTAGTGACTGTCTGGATCAACCAAAATGGACCCTCTGTTTGCAGGTATAGTGGTGGTAAGAAGTTCAGCATGATTTTTGCAGTTAGACTGATGCAGGTGAAACCCTTTAAATATGGTTTATTATCTACTCAGATGATTAAGAAGCTTTTGGATTGGAGTCTGTGATAAGACTTTTCAGTGATTCTTCATGTAACACATTGGTGTGCTTGTGATATATTCAGTAATTGCATATCCTAGTTCCACACCTAACCAAAGCATTTCAGTGTATTTCACCAAAGACTAATTTCTGAAATACTTTTGCACTGAGGACTTTGTGCCTCAGTGAATCTACTGCAGTTGCATCTGGATTTGCTTTCTGGAAAGTGTTGAGACAAAAGGAACTTTGGATCAACTTAATTGATCCAGCTCCGTACTTTATGTTTTCAGAACTGAAAGCAATAAGTTTACTTAGTGTAAGAAACATGGAAATGTCTACTTAAGGAAATGTGGTACCACTTTTTTAAGTCCAGTAACCATGTGTGCAGCTTCTTTCAGTTTTTTCTGTACTTTATTTTGCATCCTTATAAATTGCTCCGTAAAATATAATTGTATGCATTACCGCTATTGGAGTTTTAGATGCAGATATTCAGTGTTTCTTGTAGTTCTGTAGCAACATACCCAACTGCTTTCTTCATTTGTAACACGAATTGTAGTCCTGGTGCTTGACATCAGAGTCCTTCAGTAAAACTCCTATAGCTGAGGGTAGTGCAATGAATACATATCCTGAATTTCTTTCAGGTGATTTTGCCACCAGGATATCCAACTGCAGAGCCACCTATTTATCAACTAAAGTAGGTGATGTTTTCTTGCAAACATTTTTGTTTGATGAATTGCCACTGTTAATTGTTTTCCTGTAAGTGGGAGTTTAGTTAAAATACTCCTTGAATTAAAGTATATCAACAATGGGGGATGTTTCCAGCAAGGATATTCTATTCTTTATCCTGCTTTTTCCAACATGTTTGCAGCTGGAATCTTGATGGTTGGCAAAGTTATATTTTCAAGGTGTTCATCACATTTATTTGGGAATGTTGGAAGCAGCATATAGCACAGTTTTCATTGCATTTCTTTTCATTCTAGTGCCCCTTGGCTTCGAGGACAAGATTATACGGAACTAGCAAATAGCTTGGAAGAAATATATTTGTAAGTTTGAGATGGTGGAATATAGTAAAAGGAGACAATGTATTTTCAGTTTCTATCTGTTCTGCACTTGAATGTTAAAACACAGGATGTGAAAACATTTGGTTGTCTTGGAGCATAAGTGGCATATCAGTTTTTCTTAAAAGTTAAGGGATACGTAGGTTTTAAAATAAACACATGCAGAATCTCTTGAACGGAATCTAGAACATTGTGGACTGTTTATTATCACAGTGTGCAGCTAACACGTATTACAGGGCATAATGGATGCATGAGAATAAACAGCATTTAGAAATACTCAAATTACATGATTTTGAATTGCTGTGAAAGTGGGGTGGAAAATGTAGTAATTTTATATGGTTTATTTATTTCTTTTAGATCCTAGAGATTATATAAAATAAATCAAATTAACACATAAGGAAGCACAATCATGCCCAGACGGTGAGATCTGGCCATCTTGCATAAGAAATGGTTTTTAATGCCATAAGGAAGAGTTCACTTATAAGGGTTTTTTATTTTTATTAACTGGGTTTCTTAGTTAATTAAGCAACAGATCATTTAAGCAAGTAAAATTTAATTTGAAGTGTTAAAAATGCACAGGGATTTTAAGTGAGGAGTTCTGTGTGATCATATTCACCACAGTTGTTCAGTGGAGCAAAAAGGACAGAGGTTGTCCTTGATGCTGTCCAGATTCAAAGGATTTGATGGAGTCTCTACCACAGGAGGAGTTGCTGGTTCCTTTTTTGTTCCCCCCTGTGCAATCCTGTAGGCTGTCAAATTGTGCTGGTTCAGCTCCCTTCTCTCTATATCAGCTGCTGGTCAGAGTCCTCGCTGGTCTGCTCTCACTTCTGTTTGTTCAGCAGGAAGTGAAAGTGTTTGTACCTTAGGCCATATACGTACTTTAGATCATTTTAATCGGTTTAAAAACCAGGAGTAATCACTGATGTGCACAGTATTTGTGAAAACCTTTTATCTGTTCAATGGCTAAATGATTGTCAGACGAACAGAGATACTCTGCATCATTTATATTGTGTTTGACCAGGTTTCTAGTCCCTAGGGATCTAAGTTGTGTAGTTCTGCAGTCTAAACCAACATGAACTACACTGTCAATTGCTATGGAAAAAATGGATATTCATAAATCACAAGTCTGTTTTAGGAGACACAAAGTAATTTACAACTATTCAGAGACTAATTGGGTGATAGTTGAACAAATTACTGTTTACTTTTGTAAAATGGGGAAATTTTATTCCTCTTCTAGTCTCTCTCCATCACTAAAAAAAACGTATTCAGATGTTAAAGCAGTGCTTCTGTACAATAAGCTGTGTGAAATCAGGGTGTTGAGTTGTTCTGGAGTCAGTCTGGATTTTGAAGTGAGAGATACAAATTCATAAAATCCTTATTTTTTCTTGAATATTTTTTCTTAAAATATGTATGCTTATTTGAATTTGATTGTTTCCAGCAGTAGTGCTATATACATTAAGTAGAGTTTAAATATATAATTTTGTTACTTACCTGGTGCCCAGATGGTGGCAGTAAGAATAAAATTCATGAGAAACAGTGAGATATCTACAGCCCTAAATCTTTAGTTTTGTTTCTTAGACAAACATGCACAGTTCATAGCCATTTTAACAATTTGAAATGTGTTTTGAGTTGTTTGGATCCTGCTGCACATAAAGGAAGCGTTTATTAACTCCTAACATACATATATATATCAAGTTCATCCCATCCTCCCTCAGTACCTCAATACACACCTGTGCCCCCTGAGTGAAGCCTCCTAGGCCTAAATCTTTATCTCCCTGTCCTACAGCACTGCCTATTACCCAAACTGCAGTGTTTCATTCCAATGCTCTACTGACCTACTATCACAATCCACTGATAAGTTTTTCATACCATGAGCTACTGAGACAGAACTTTACACAAGCCTGCTTAAGCTCTTTATCTCACTAGCTTATATTCAATTTCTGTGTGTCTGAAATCTGTATATTATTTTATGTACTTTCCAAGTGAAATTTGCAAAAGTGATTCTTCATTTACCATGACCTTTTACTTCCAGACAGAACCTTGGTGAAAGTATACTGTATTTATGGGTGGAGAAGATACGAGAAGTTCTGGTAGAAAAGGCACAGTCTTCAGATCCAGGTACTTCAGAAAATATGTGGGGCTTTTATTTTCCTCCTTCTTCCATTGCAAAGTAAGATTTCAGTACAAGTTAGTTTAGGCCCACTTTTGAATTTGATCTAAATATCAGAGAATAGTCTCCTAAAAGGACACTGCCACTATAAAACAATAAGCCCTCCTGTGTCAGGGCTTATTGTTTTATAGTGGCAGTGTCCTCTTTTAAAAAGCAGTAGGGAGAAGAAGGTGGGGGTGACCTCTGAACTGGAACAATGTCCACAGTTCTCTCGGGCATGGAATTATTTGCTTGAAAGAACAGTGCTGCCCACAGGTACATTATGCACTGCCCTCCATTCTTCAAAGGATTATTCATACCAGTAATTCATACCAGTAATTAATTTCTGGTGTTGAGTACACTGTTGGAGGATTGGGATTCAAGAGTAGATAACTTCAGTGGACTGTGCAGACAAATGACCAAGTATTCCATCATTTTACTTTTCTGTCCTTTCATTCATTTTACTATATTGGGATGAGAAGTACATCATCAGTAGAGCTGCAGTGATTCTTCTGCTGTTATTCGTACAGTTTGCGTAAATTCACAGTTGTTGTTTCAAAAAATGGTGGGAGGTTTTGTGCAATAAAATGCTAAACTGCTATGAAATGTGTGAGTGATATGTGCATGCACTGTGGTAAAAGGAAACAGAGCTAGTTTTCTCTGTCAGGGGTGTTATCTTTGTCCTGTGAGAAATAAAAGTCTGAAGAAAAAAGAAACTCATTTTCAGTGTGGTTTCATGGTAAGGTCTAGTGTTAGTCTTTCAATAAACTGTGCATTTTGTTGCTGCATCACAGACATTGGAGAAGTCATTCTTCACTGCTGCGACTAAAAGTGGACACTGAGAAGTGAAAATTTTACTGACAATATTGGAAGTTCGGGTATTTTGGCCACAACCTTATGGCTTCCATTTTTGAACATGCTTTATTACCCCTCTGGTTTTTTATGAAAAATACATATATTATAAGCCTACATCATAAGTACATCATAGCCCTCTAAATAGGAACGAAACTGTGATATATTAATTTGTCTCTAAATCCAGATGTGTACCTTTGTTATTGACTGTTATTTTTTGGACATTCTGTGAATGAAGGAAAACAGGATTTTTGGAATCCTGGAATACTTGAGAGAGAATGTTGAGAGAGATGTTTAAAATCTAATAATTTTTTATCTAATAATTTTATACCCTCATGAAGTAGCATTGAGCAAGAGCTCTACGTTTTGCCCCAAATGACCAGTAAATTTCTGGAGTTTTTGTGAAATATCAGATTAATTTGATCCCTAAATTCAGATTAAAGGTAGCATTTTGAATGTTTAATGGAAATAGTAAACATTATTGTTCCTTTTTTTCCTTAGAAATACTGTTACTTAGTATTGAAACAGAAGGTCTTATGGAAGGATCCCATAGTATGAGTATTTTATTTTTAATTCTCAGGAATTTTTAACTTAATACTGGGCTGAGTAGTTTTGGGTTTCGTTGTAATTAACGTTACTGTTCTGCATTTAATAATTTTTAATGTCAAACTGTTTTGAACTGAGAAGATAGAGACTTGAGAAAAAGAGTTTGAAATTTTGTTTTGCTTGTCTTGCAAAAAGTGTGTAATAAATTCTACTACTTGTATCTTAATAGAACCAGATATTAAGAAAACCACTGAAGAAGTTGATGAAGATGATGGAGATGATTTTCTCCTAGACTATCAGCCCACTCAGGAGGATCAAACTGAAATGTTGAATTACATGGTATCTGAAAGTCAGGAAGGTAAAAAATACGCTCTTGTTAATTCTGTTGAAATAATTTAAATGAGACCTGAACATTCTGGTTTTCTACTCAGCTTTAGAATAAAATTAGTGACAATAGAATTACAATAACATTTAATAACAGTCATTCAAAAAGGCAATATACTTTTGGTGGGTTTGAACTTTATTTTCTGCATTTCACTTTAATAAGTCCCTTTTCTTAAAGTTTAGACACTCTTTTCTTTTGTAGCCCCATGCGTTGTTTCTGTCCTTTTAAAAGAAAAGAAACACTCCCTTGTTTGTGACCCCTAGATGAAGAACTGCCCCCCATACATCATGGAAACCCAATCACAGATCGAAGGAGCACTTTCCAGGCACATTTGGCTCCAGTGGTGACAACCAGACAAGTTAGTAGAGATCAATTCTTCTCTTTTTGCCTGTACTTTGAGCTTGACAAAGTATTACTGGAATATTTGGGATTTGCCAGATCCGTTGGTCTGTCTGTGCATCTTTCTGTGCTAGTACTGTCTGAGTAGTCATTGGTTTCTCACTTTTACTTTTTACTTCTGTTCCTGCTATTCTTTACCACTATGTGCATTAGGTGGAGGAGAGTAAGAACACTGTCATTTGATTTCTGGATGTTGGCAAGTTTATCATAAGATTTTTGGAAGTTACCGAGTCTATCATGTGTTAGCTGGAAAAGCTAACACATAAAAGGAGTTTATATATGCTTTCCCTCCTTCAGAAAGGAATTTCAGGAAGGAATTTTGTTGAAAAACACACTTGGGTTGTGCATAAGTAAATCTTTATCATGACCTAATTGAGAGGGTTTTGGAGCTTCTTTTGTACATTACTTTCCATCTGTTACCATCAGCCTCCTTTGATCATCCCTTTTTAGTAGGGAACTTACTGTTCTTTTCTTAAGTCAGAGTTAAACCTTGAGAGGATTTTTCTCTTTCTTTTTATGCAATTTTAGGGTTTTTTAAAAGAATTTTTGGTAAGGGATCTTGTCAAGTGCTTCTTGAAGTTCCATGTAAACTAGGTTGACTACGTACTCAGTGGCTATTAAAACACACTGACAGGTTGACAGTGTTTATAGGCTGATTTCTCTATACAAAAGCTGTAATGCTTGAAGCCATCTCTGTTTTGTTTTGTTTTGTTTTTCTTCCCCCTCAATAATTTGCCTAATATGGACATAAGCATTGGTCTCTAAATCCCAGCATCCCTTCTGGAGCACTTTGGTCTTTCAAGTTCACATACGCTGTACATTCATGGAGTTTTGTGTGTGTAGGAACAATCTTACTCACAAATCATGATAAAAGGGTGGGAGTATTTTAAAATGAAAATGATACATTAAGCCAACGATTCCCATTTTTTCCCTTTCTAAAGTAACGGAGTTCATATATATATATATATATATATATATATATATATATATATATATATATATATGTGTGTGTGTGTGTGTGTGTGTGTGTGTGTGTATATGTCTTAAAGGCTCACTTAAAGAGGATACAGCTGTAACACAAAAATTCATCTTTAAAGTACGTTTCCAGGAACCTGGTAGCTGGGAAGTAAGTAATGTCAAAGGTGATGATCATTTCATATGAATTGTCCTTAAAGTGACTGTATTGAAACTTATTGTTTTAACATACTGTCCATGTTTATGAAAGTGTATTAAGTAATATGAGTTGTCTTCCTTCAGTGTTTAAAGTAAGGAGAAGATAGATGTCTGAAGCAATATTCTCCATTAATAATAGGATTTTTTTCATTGAGATATCTTTTATTTGAGGTGATTTTTGTCAGTCAGATTTCTTCAAGAAGAATTGGAAATAGCACAGTATAGCTAGGGCAGATATTCAATACATCTGTTGATTACTCCTCTGAGACATTTGCTTTGTATGGAAGGCAATTTACTTGTCAGGCATGTTTTCTCAAGCTTTCTCAACTTCAGTAATGTTTTGTATTATGTACTAAAATGATGTCTTAATCAAAAGCTCTTCTTTTTGCTAGACCATTGGAAAGGGTTGAACAATTGCCAGCTTGTTTACTTAGCTGATATTGGTAAATGTTTTGAATTTGGTACTTCTTAAGGGCAAAGAGATCAGAGACATGATGGGAATATCTGTTTTCTGGGATATACTGACACTTTCAGACTCCTAATAGGATGTTTTTTTGTTTTTATTGTTCTTTCTCTGAAGTGGAAACTGAAAAAAAGCATGTTTGAGGGAAAAAGAAAAACTTGAAATGTAGTAGGGCTTTCTAAACATCATATTTTTGTGAAATAAGTAAAGCAGTGTGTAGTGGGAATATGTATATTGTGTTCTATTCCAGCTTAACTTTATTATTAAAAAAAGTAAGCAGGTGCAGTTGATACTGAATACTGACTAAAAATATTTTCTGGATCTTACTGTCTCTTGTTTAATAAAGGAATTTGACACTTCTACAGTTTGAGCAATAATATGAATGTACACAATGTAGAAATTCAAGAGACAAGCTGTTTTCAGTATCCCAGGAAAATTGTTTAAAACAATACTGAGAAGCTGCTTCTTGAGTTATCACACCAAACATTTTGTGTCAAAGCATAAAATTGTTTCATTGTAATATTAGGGAGATAGTTGTTTAGCAGTGATATTAAGAGGGATGTATGAAACCCCTGTTATAAAAGGAACGTTTTTCTGTTGTTTTTTATAGGTTAAAAGAGTTCTTGAAAAATTATATGAGAACAAGAAAATTGCAAGTGCTACCCACAACATATATGCATACAGGTAAGATACAAATAGTGATTTTTCATTTTTCTTTTTGGTGTTCTTTCACAAATGCGTGCAGAACATGAGAAAGAAATTCCTTCCTATTAAATTCCTTACTATTAAAAGAAATTTCTTGCTTTAGGCAGTAGGTTTCTTATTTGTATGGTTGGTGTTGCAGGTGTTATTTTGAATTTGAGGTCAAAAAAGTAGAACATACTTAGGAAGGAAATAAGATAATGAAGCAGCATTAGGAATAGAAAAAAGAAGTGGATTTGAACATGTGTTAGTATACTTTTGTAGTATGTCTGAGCATGGAAATGCTACATCATCCTGAGCTAAATGTGTTTTATTTGGGTGAAGTAACTTCTTTTTCCCCCCCAACCTTATATTTAGAAATAGCTGAAAACGTTCAGTTGAAATAAGAGTCGAATCAGAAAGCCTGATGCAGACATCTGGCATATGAAGTTTCAGCTGAAATACAAGAAACTTCAGGGATTATGAGAAACAGGTAAAAATGAGTTTAGCAGTCACCTGCCTCTGGCAACTTTTGTAAACATAACTTATGTGAAATTAATAGGTCTCAGTCCAGTGTAGGTTGTTTCCAACCAGTGTAGGTTTTCTGAGGAATGTAAGTGACAGTAAAAGGGAGGAACTGTAGGAACCAGTCATCTAAAAAACCATGCACAGGTACTTATCCATTCATGCCCATCCTGCTGTGATCCTGATGAAACATGAAATGAGAACAAGTGAAAGCTTGTTTTACCAAAAAGTAGAAGCTTCTACCTAAGTAAAAAGTTTCTGTGAAGAGGGTGTTCTCACAGATGATGATCTGGTTTCCTTCACTCATATTATCCAAATCCACTGTAAAAAAAAAAAAAAGAAAAAAAAGGAACAGGCACATGCTTACTGTTTCCTCTTTGTCATCTAGTACTAGAAGCCTCTTTCTTATTGTGTCACCTGTAACTAAGTTCAGAAGTTAGGAAATAAATTGGTAACAAACCAACTTACTGGTCACTAGACCTCTGAGCTTGATTTGAGGAAAATTAGGCTTGGGCAGCTGTCTTCTTTATGAAACAATACACCCAAAAGTTTACTGCAATGTCCCCTGAGGAGGGAGGTGACATGGAGAATCCAAGGGCAAATTTCAGTCATAGTTTCATGTTGCTGCTGAAATACAGACATAATTAATTATTAATAATATTTTTGTCCAAGTTCTTCTTCTAGGGGTATGCCATTATTTGAATCTGTCTCTGGTAGAGTTGGTTTCAGCTTGATGCAATTATTAGGCTAAAAATCTGGGTATTTTTCTGGGTTTTTCTGGACTTTAAACTGGTAATGACTGGAGTTTACCTGAAGTAGCTAAAGTCTGTGTAAAAGCTTCTCAAAACTTGTTCTACGATACAGATAAACATTTGTGGTTTACCCTATACCTCATCCTGTTTTCCTGTAAATATGTGTAAGAGAGAATTAGAATTGATGCACGTGTATGAAAGATATGAGACTTAATAATGTAGAAATATTTGTTGATTGACATTTTTTAATCCATTTTATGTTTGGGTTTTTTTTCATTTTTAGAATATACTGTGAAGATAAGCAGACGTTCTTACAGGATTGTGAAGATGATGGAGAGACAGCAGCAGGTGGACGTCTTCTCCATCTTATGCAGGTTGTAGAAATTAATCTTTGACTTTGAGAGATCTTGAGTTTATATTGATTTTAAAAATCACTATAATTTAAATAAGCTTGTAGAAGATTATTTTGATTTTTGCTCTGCTAGCAGGCAGCCAGATGATTGCTTTCTCAAGATGAAAGGAAAAACACAGACCGTAGCACTTTTAAGTCTCGGATCATAGAAACAAGTGATGTTTCATAGGTGGCAGTAATAGTTTGAATGGGTTAAAAGAAGTTTTATATGCTGTGCTCTCTGTGTGGTGTAAGGCACAGAAGATGAATAGCTGACTGTCACAATATAACAGCTGACCTGTGCACAACCTTTCATGTGGTTCCCTTGTGCAGGCGTAATAAAAAGACACCAATATATGAACTTGCAGAGTAGAGCTTCAAATACAAAAGGAGTGAAGAAGCTAAGTTGTTTTGATAATTTAGTCTGTTTTGTTGTGCTGTTTCCTGTTCTGGGCCCATAGCCCTCATACTCACATTTATTTTAGTTTTCAAGTGTTGAAATAAGATTTGGCAAAGGTGCTACTAAATGTGAGTGAGATGAGATTGATAAATTTTGGTTCATGATGCAAGCCCTAGTAAAACCATAATTAAAGTAGCACAAGTACATGAGACAACTGTGTGCATCTTAATGCTGTGCCTCAAGTCACTGCTCACACAAGCTGTGTGAGCAGACAAAATATTTATTTTTATTTTAGATTGATGTTCCCTTCACAACAGGAGTTTTATTTTCCTGTCCTTTTCTTGCTTGAATATTCTTTTGCTTAATATGTTGCACTCTTATTCCTGGAAACTCTTCTTCCCCCACCCATGTTTCCTTTTATTTTTTTTTCTGAAAAAAAATACAGTTGATGGAAACATTTTGACGTTTTTAATTTTGAACTTTTCAAACTTCTAAAATAACTCAAACCAAGGGAAGGTTAAATAAATGAACAAACTTATGTTATGTAATATATGCAAGTATATGTGCTAAGTGTGAAGACATTATTATTTTGAAAATAATGTAAAGATACAATTTGGCAGTTACTGTTTGGCAGTTACTCAGTTTGTTCTGAGATTATCAGCTTTTTATCAGCATGTTAGTACACACTTTTGAAAGTTGTCTAGGCTCTTAATAGTCCATAAAGATCTAATTTAGAACATGACATGAATGTCACTTTCAGATGTGAGTGTGTGTAAATTATGAGGATCATCGTTCTCCATCTGTAATCCTAGTTACTGGGAATATTTCCATTCTGGAAGAATAGCAAGATAAAAATAGGAAAAGTTCAATTTTCAGCCATAGGAAAAGATTAAAGTAGTTTATGGGCTGATTTCTGGATGTTCGTAGATCTTGTAGTTTTTTTGTTTTAAGCTCTTATGACATATGGGTATGAAAATTAGGTAATTTAAAACATTTTTTGTTGCTGAATTTATAGAGTTTTTTGTTGTTGTTGTTGTTGCTGTTTTGGGGGTTTATTTTGTTTTTTGTTTTTTTTTAATAGAAATTAATCTTGTTTCAGATCAGGCCAGCATTTCAAAATAGCACTTTCTGGTTACAAGAAACTGTATTTTGGATTAATACCATCTTGTTTACTGCCAGGAGTTGTTGTACATATACTTTATAGCTAATACATAAATGTAGAGTAGAAAATTCCTGTCACAGAACATGGCCCTACTCCTTTTCATTTTAAAATTCTAGGAATATTTCTGTTCTCACAAACAATGATTGACTCTTCTGAAAGTATTGTTCAAATTAGTCAGATATCTTGTTTTTTTCTCCCTAACAGAGATGAATGATGGTTGTTAACATGCACGTATTAACAGCACTAGCTTAAAGTATTTTAGTATATCCATGTGTATAACGCCTGTGGCCTGACTGTTAGTAGCCTCATCCACCATCACTTCAACACTCTGAATAGACAATCAGCTTAGTGACAGAGTAATAATTGATCATACTAAAGAATAATAAATGTTACTCAGTAATTTTTAAAAATAAAAGATAGTTGATGTTTTCTGTGTTTCAAATTGGTGTCAGCAGTAAACCAGGTTCAACCAAAAGATAACAACCTTTATTGCTTTTTATTATTCACAGATTTTGAACGTCCACAATGTGTTAGTTGTGGTGTCCCGCTGGTATGGAGGTATTCTCTTGGGACCAGATCGTTTCAAGCATATAAACAATTGTGCAAGAAATGTGCTTGTAGAGTACGACTATGTTCCATCCACGGTACGTCTCCTCCCTCCAGAATGGAGGCATTTGCATGTGAACTTGTGGGACTTTCCACTGTTTGATGAAGCCAGAAGAAAAGTAATAGAACTTTGTGCATGGATAAACATGTTCAAATTTTCATAAATCTCTGTGAACTGGGAATACTGTTCATATTAAAAATAATTCTCATGGGTAACCTTGGGAGAATACTTGTGTTTACAGGAATGTTTTTAAAATTTTGCAATGCGTGTTTTTCATTTCAGGAAGAATCATCTAGACAAGCTGGAAAGAGCAAAAAGATAAGGAAGGACAACAAAAAGAAAACAGAACACTAATTTATTTTTTAAAAACTTTAAAATACTTTTTTGCACATATTTATACAAAAAACCCTGGACCTTATTGCTTTATCTTATAGAATGGACATGTTGTATTCAGAAGAGAATTCAGTAAAGCTGTAGATATATTTTCACCTTGTTTTGTGATTTCTTCTTCTGTTCTGAAGTAGAGCTTAGACACAAATTTTCTGTTTCTTACACATGTGAGCTCCTTGTTGTGAGGACAGTGCAGCATCTGGAACCATTGCTCCATCCCACCCCTTCCCACCAAGCAACAGCTGACTAATTGAAAACGTGGATTTCTCATCATGTCTATTCCTGGAGTCTTGTTTTAATAATTGAATATGTCTTGTATTAATAATTGAATTCTGTAGTTTGTTGTAGTGCGACTAGAGTAATTCATATGCCAGGTCACTTACAGAGTTTTAGATACTCTTTTGTGAAAGGAAAACATTGAGTGTGGTGTTTTGAGTGCCTGGTCCTGCCTGTGCAGTTCCTGATCAGATGCTAGACAGGGATTGCTTGGTGGTATATGGAAGACTGAACATGGGCAGTGAGCTAAGAAATGTGATGAAACTGCTACAGAATTTCTTTGAGGATTGTTCTGTGATGGTTGGCACACCAGCAGCCTGTTGAAAAGATGAGAATTTCATGTTGCATAATTAAAGGAACCAGTGAAATAGACCATACAGTCAGTGAGCAAGATGAATCCCCTGTCCTTTAAAATGTCTGAAAATGGACCATCAGAGTGAAAATGCATTTTTATTTTCACACAATTTCTTTCAGAGAGAGCATGAAGTACTGTCTTACTGTCTTGTGGACACTTTTGGTTAGAGAAGTTACAGTCCCTTCCTATTTTGGTTTGCAAGCATTTCCTAAGTTTAAACTTCCTTTATTCTAAGAAGTAGATACAACAATAGAAAGAGACTTCAAAAATGTCTGACAATGACTCTTAACTTTAAAAATTCTTCTGGGACATTATTTTTGTTGCTAAACTGAAGCAGCAGTTTTAACCATTTTTGTTAACAGAAACTATAAAGTTTTTAAGACATACTGCTCACTTGTGGAAGAGTTACAAATTTCATTACCTGGCAAAAGAAAAAAAGAAAAGAAGGATGATAGAATTAATTTATACCCAGAGTACAATTGCCTGTCATAAAAATATGTCAACATAAACCAAATATTACCAGGAAAGGGTGGATAGTGGCTTTTATCTTTTTGGCCACTCTGTTTTAATATCTTTTTACTTTCCTGGTTTTGTTTTGTTGTTCTGAAAATGAGTCAGGAGTACAGCTGAACACAGGTTAGCCATTACAGCATTAGAGTTTCCTACACGGTAGTATCAGAAAGATTTTTTTTTTTCTTTGTGTCTCAAATGTAAATGAGCAGACCAAGATATCTGCTCTCTGATTGGGGTACTTCCTTGGCTGAGTATCTTCTAAAGAACTGCTTGGTGGTTTCAGTGTCAGTCATTTCCTCTAAATGTCCTGCATGCATCTGGAAATTTTCCATGCTTAAATATGAAAAGTCATGTTCTTAAAATCTTAACTTTTAAAAGTGAGGATAGTTGTCTTTCTCACAGCAGAATACCAATTCTGGACTGTTAGTAATTTCTTCATATTGCAGGTAGTTCAGAGTGGTGGTTCTACTGTTTAGTATGTGTTTAATGTGGGGGGAAAAGGGAAGATAAAGATAAGACATTTACTTGTGGATCCTGTTGCCGTATTCGTCTTTGCTATATGTTTATTGCCTAGCAAGTCTATTTCAGTAAAAAATGGAAGCAGTTTAGTAGCTGCTTCAATATTTTTCTAGCCAGACATGTTCTCGACTGATTTAATCCTTGTCATAGCCACACACAGAGAAAAATTCTGCTAAAAGCTCATGAAGTGGATCTCCTAACTTCATATACGTAGATGCCTTGCAACACACAGGCTTTCCAAGCATGGTGTAGAAGAGTTGGGTATTTAAGATTTCAAGAAATCAAGTTAGATCTAAGATCAAATAAGAAATTTTGAGGGAGGGAGGGGGAATTCAGTTAGGCAGCTATATACTCCAGGAAAGCACTCTGAGATTTAAGCCATGGTACAAAGTTCGCTGGCTCTCATGATCAACAGTGAAACTGCTGAATTTTGTTTGGATGCTGCAGTATGGCTAGCAGAAGAGTGGCTACTGGTATTACTTAGTAACAGTGCCACAGTATGTTTTCTGGACACAAAATAACATTAAACCAGTGATAGACATACATGCTGTCAAGATATTTGCATGGATAATAAAGTTTTGCATTTTTGTACTACTGACATTCAAGCATTTAGTAAAAGCACTTGGTAAACACTAATGAATTTGTTCCCACAACAGAGGTGAAGACACGAAAGCCAATGTTTTTCAAATTTAAGTATTTAAAATTAGACACCAAAGTGTTTTTAGAACCCATGAAGAAAAAAGATTGAATTTTTACAACTGTAGAATACTCACAGCTCTCTGCAAATGGCTTCATTACTCATACAAAATACAAGCATTTGTACAAGACACACGATTTTTCCCACCAGTGTGGAAAGAAAAGCCTCATCCTGTTAAAGTTAATTGCCAAACTCTCATTCTCATTCAGGGGGTCTGTATTTAGTTCCTGGGTTCTGGGGAAACAGCAGTTGGTGATGTGTTGCTGAAGCTGCTGCTAAGATTTTTGAAACTGATTTCAGTGAGAGTTTTGAACTTTGAGGGTTGGACCATTACAGGTAACTACTCTGGTAAGTAATTGTATGTATACTTATTTACATCATATCAGGTTTTAGCCCCAGAGTGCGCAAAAAGGAGAACGGCAGCACCAGCAAAGTCGACCATGCCTTTCCTCAGCAAAAAGTATAAATATAGAAATAGGGAGGAAGCAAAGGCTTGCTGAATTGCAACAATATCAGATAAACAAGGATAAAATTAAAAAGCAGTTTAAATTATCATTATGATATGTACACAGGTTGAAGAAAAAAAAAATAGAAAAAGTCGAATATAATGCTAGCAAGCAAAACCCATCAGGGAGGGAGGGAGGGAAGCAAGAGGGAACCTCAAATCAACCCTCCTGACCTCCACAGATAAGGATCATGTTGCTTAAAGAAGAACTTGCACTTTAAAATACGAGCTTGAAGAAACTGTATATTTCTTAACCAGAACTCTGCTTTAAGAGAGTCTTAGAAAAACTAGATATATCTAGTATCAAAAGCTTTTTATTTTTTCCCCTCCTGAGAAAAATTTTTTTGGATGCTTATTGGATTTTTGACCCATCCTATTTTAACTCCTTATGAATCTCAACCTTTTTGGATAACTTTGCCAGATACAGCTTCCTTCCCAGACTGACCTGAGCTGGATACCCACCATGAACAACAGCACTGCTGAAATTCTGCACGCGGCTGAGATGTGTAACGAGACTTGTTCCAGCCAGCCGCGGAGCTCCGAGTTCTCCCTGGGTGTGTTGGTGCTGCTGGCTTTCCTCATGGTGTTGCTGTCTCTGGTGACCATCCTTGGAAACATGCTGGTGATCCTTGCTTTCATTATGGACAGAAACCTCAGGCATCGGAGTAACTATTTCTTTCTGAATCTTGCTGTTTCTGACTTTGCAGTGGGTAAGTGAGAGCTGTGGAGCCATGTGCTAATTGTGTTGTGGGACTCTTAGGAGAAGCACTGGTGTTTATTTTCTGTGTTTTTTCCTCATGAGAGAACTATTTCCCAGTTGTGTCTGAGGGAAGGATGGGGAATGGTGGAAGCTGCATGAAGTATTTTAGCAGCCTATTATTTTTTAGAAAATAAAGGATGCTTTTTTAAGTAAACAGGTACTGTTAAATATTTCAGGATAAAATACTACTGTGGGAATTTTATGGACTAACAAAGTATGGGAGCTGATTGTGAAGAGTTTTGGCTGAAATTTAGATAGTCTAACCAAATATTGTCTGATAGCTCTTGCATACATGGTCAATATATTCTATTTCAGTCTGCTATCACACAATACAGATCATCACCTGACATTTGTTACTAAATAGCAACAAATGCTATTTTTACACATTTTCCTGTTCATGCTCTATATAGAGTAATACCTTAGGAATATGTGTTTGTATAGGCAAATAAAAAATTACAAATAATGCAAATTCTAAGAAGTTTGATGCTACATATATATTTATACATAAGGAACATTTAGTTTTGAAACTTGTACTGAGAAAAAGTACAATTAAAACAGGAGTGTGATGTTCAGTTGGAGACTGAAGTATTGCAATATTCTGTGAATTGTTGAGTGTCTTTGCAAAAAGCCTTGGTTAAATTATTGAGTGTGTAGAAGGATGGTTTTAAATAGTTGTGGCTATTTAATGAAATCTATATTCTGACCTGTCATATCACAAAAATTTTTTTAAGTACACTTTTAAGAAGTATTCTGAGAGAGCAGAAGAAACTTTTTAAAAAAATTTTTTGCCAGTGCCAGAAGTTCTGTCAGAGGCACAGCTTCTAACAGTCCTGTCCTTGTGATGTTCATATCTCCTTGGATGATGTTTTGATACCTCCCTGCATATGCTTGATGTCTTCTTCCAGCTTATTTCTGGCTTGTTGTGCTGCAGAGCTCTTGCTGCCTGCTCTCCAGTTACAGTGCACTGGAAAAAAACAGAGCAGTGAGCAGAAAACCAGTGGACAAACTGGTGTTCTCTCATCTGATTCACCATCTAGCATCATACTGAACAAACACCAGCATCTAGCTGAGACATACCAAGTACATAATATCCTCTGCAAAAAAAGGAAGTATAGCTTACTTGGCATTTCCTACTTTCCACAATTTTTTGTTTTGTGATATTTCATTTACCTGAATGTCTTGTTTTTAATTATAACTTTTGTTAAAAGCTTTGCCTTTGTCTTAGTTTGACTTTAGAGTCAAACTGATTTGTATTTTTGTAGCTATATGATTTAGGTTCAGGGTATGCCTAAATTATCCTTACTTTCTTCTTGATCTAAATTACTAAAAGCTTGCAGAATCATTTGCTTATTCTTTTAACACATCTAATCTAGCTGCTTTTGACATTCAGCAATTTTTGCTTTGTCTCTGTGCTTCAGTACCTATAGCTGGGTTTGAACAGAGATCTCTTGATTCTTAGTACAGGGAGAGCAACAGGAAGATTTTTATGGAAATGGAAACTCTCAAGATACTCTGTTGCAGGAGTACAATTAGAAAGTGCAGTATTAGGTAGTAAGTCTAAAGTTGAAACCAAGTTATTTCCTGATGTGAATGTTAAAATCTGTAATGTTTTACTCAAAAGACAAAGTGCTAATTGCTCTGTAAATGCAGTGATTCCATTTTGTTGCAGCCTTGTTGCTGTTCACTGCATTTCTGCATCCCAGTTGACTGGGATATTAGTTAGTTAGTTCTTCAGTCTCCCAAGGCTGTGTTTGGATTCTGTGTAGGGTGATCACCTCAAAATCCATTAAAATGAGGTCATATTGACACTTTCACAACATTTGGATTTAGCAGCCTAAATTTAGGTAACAATGGGTGTGTGTGGGTCACTCATGTGTTCCCACAGTCTGGTGCGTTCCCATAGATAATATCCTATCAGCTTGCCCCTGAAAAGTGGTTATTATCAAGATTTAAGATGAGGAACAAGGTTAGGCTGGGTGTTTTTAATTAACTGTGCTGTTCTTGTCAGCCTTTTGATCATATAGTTTTTAAAATTAGTCCAAAACTTGTATTTCTGTAAGAAGTTAACTTCTGGAACATTTTCTGACACCTATGCTTCTAAGAGGATGCAAGCATGGCAATTGGATAATTTGTTATAGAAAACAGTGAATTGCATTGGGGGAAAGTTGTTTTTGTTTGTTTTAATTTCACCAGATTACGCAGAAGAGTGTTTACTTCAGCAGGCAGGGCAGTCAGCTGCTCCTTCTTTTAGCAGGTGGTGTTAATTGGAGAGGTAACAATGATACATAATAAACATGATACATCTTTCAGAGGGGTAATAATTATAAGAATTAATTATAAGACTAGTACCTAGCTTGTCGTAAAGGTTCTTTGGTTGCAGGATAATACAAAGCCATCTATGTGGCAATTCCAGGCAGTATGGTCAATCTTTTATCAGATACTGCAGAAATACTTCTCTGCTCTCATGCAGTGCAGTGCTGACTGACGTGTGCATTTGGTTTCTTTTCACAGGTGTGTTCTGTATGCCGTTGTACATCCCTTATGCCCTGACAGGGACATGGCACTTGGGAAGGAGCCTGTGCAAGCTCTGGCTGGTCGTGGACTATCTCCTGTGCGCAGCTTCAGTGTTTAACATCGTCCTTATCAGCTACGACCGTTTCCTGTCCGTTACAAAAGCTGTAAGACTAACATTTCTATTTATTGCTTTATATATGTTGGGATTTCTATAAAACTCAGAGCATTTCACCATTGACACTGAGGTAAATGGTGCTTTGTTATTGGTACCATTTTTTAATAAAGAAATTATGATGCTTCAATGTTGTGCTGGGACTTAGGACATTGCCTTGCTGTGATTTCAATGTTACCCTTGTGCCATTGGCATTAGAAGTTATTTAATTACACTACACAGGAGATAGGAAGGTCCAGGTGGGAAAGAGACAGCAAGCATGTGGAGAACTTGGGCTCTGGCCATGAGAAGAGTTGGTGGTGATGAAAACTAGGTTGAGTCAAGGATGTGCTTAGGCTTGCATAAATTTTGTAAGAAGAGCATTTGGAGAGGCAATGAGACGGACTGAGTGATGATCAGATGAGGATCTGAATTACTGCAGGGGGTGATTGACATGTGCTGACAATGAGCAGTTGAGTGGTAACTGATCCCTTGAAGCAAATAGAAGAATTAATCAAAATATGTGGAGAGGTAAGAGATGTTTCTTGAGTGTTGTCGTTCTTCTGTTTCAGAAGATATCCAAGGAATCAAGGAAGAAATGTTATCATTCACAATTTCTAAGCTCTGCTTGGTGTTTGGTCATAGAATCTGAGAATGGTTTGGAAGAGACCTTAAAGATTATCTGGTTCCAACTCCCTGCCATGGGCAAGGACACCTTCCACTAGACCAGGTCACTCAGAGCTCCATCCAACCTGGCCTTGAACACTTCCAGGGATGGGGCATCCACAATGTCTCTGGTCAGCCTGTTCCAGTGCTTCACCATCCTCATAGCAAAGAATTTCTTTCTAATATCTGACTTAAAACTACTCTCTTTTGGTTTAAAGCCATTGCCCCTTGTCCTATCTCTGCTTGCCCTTTGGATCCTGGAAGGCTGCAGTCAGGTCACCCCAAAGCCTTCTCTTCTCCTGGCTGATGAGCCTGCTTGCTTCAATGACATGTTTCATATTGGACTGGGAGGTTCTCATTTGGGAGGTGCTGATACAATACCTAATTGCTTTCTCTTCTTCCCTAGTGGTGTGGTTTTTACAGTTAGTTTTTGCTAGTTTGTTGGTTTTGTTTTTTGGCTTTTTGGGTTATTTTAAGCTGAAGAGTAAAATATAAGAATCCCTGTATTTAAGACATTAATGAAGCTGCAGAGCTCGGAATAAGAATAATGTAAATTAAAAGGGCCTCTGTAACCTATTTGAGATCCATGTTCTTGTGCCATTGCTGATGGTCTTCATTTACATTATCACATTCTGTTTTTCTTCTTTAGGGTATTAGGATGGAGTGAGTCTAGGAATGTGTAACAGGGCTGTTATCCAAAGAAAAGCCACCATGCTTCCTCATAGACTTGGGATCTACCTCTGCCTCTGCTGCAAAGTTAGCCTGTGGCCAGGTTCCAGTCACTCCAGACTTAATAATTTGTGAAGCTGTGCCCAGCTTCCTATTTTCTGCCTCTAAATTGAGCTGCTTGTCTTGCACAGGGTGGCAAATTCATTACTGCAGACCTGGAGCTGTGCACGGAGCTAATACGATGCTTAAAGATGTAGAGGAGTCTGAATCTTCAGGCTACACATATTTAAAACAGAAAATCCAAACCAATGTGCATAAACTGCTGCTCTGATACTTGCCGTTGAAATAGGGACAATGCCCTTTGTGTGCTCTGTGGCTGTGAAGGTGCCATTCATTATTACTTGTGTATCATGCAGGTGTTCCTCTTATGAACAGTATGGGAAGCTGATGAGAAAGGCAGTTCTGAGGAAAGCCTGAGATGCCAAAAGTTGAACAGTAGAGAGGAAATAAAATTGTCCAGCTCTTCATTAACTTATCTTCTTGTGCTATGAAAGATGGAGGGGACCAAGAGTATGGCTGGGCTATTACAGGGTGGACTTAGGTCTTGTATTTCCTAACCCTGGATGATTTTATTTTAATTCTTAATATGCTGCCTGAGTAGACATAAAAGCATCAAGATTTTCAGTAGTGGAATGAACTGTTTACAAGGTAAGACTAACATTAAAATAGAGAAAATAGAGTGATTCAATGAGGCAGGGGGTGTTATAGTATATGTCTGGGATAGATTTTTCTGCATGGTAAGAGGAAACAGTATGAAAAATTGTATTGTCTGGTGTTTGCAGTCTCACAAGGCAACCTGTCTTATATAGAAGGCTCCTTCTTTTGCTGGGCATGTAGGAACTCCCACAGCTGCTTTCACTCTCTGCTGAGTCTGGGCTGATGAATCATAAACCTATTTCTTACCAGTTCCTTATTGCTACTTTACTGTGTGGTGGAAACAAGCTATGTCCTTTCATACCTGGAAGCCAAATGATAATTTAGCCATCATAATTCCTGCTCCTCTCCTATGTCCAGTTTTAAAATAAATCACAGGGCTGCAATGTAAGAAGAGCAAGATTAGCAGTTTTTCAGAACCTTAGATAAGTGAAGACATGTCTGGACAAATAAAGAACACATACTATATTTGGTTTCATTACATATGGTTTTTTGACATAATTTCTCCCAAAATGTTTGAATATGTGACATGTCCTTTTTCCCTTGCAGATATCTTACAGAGCCCAGCAGGGAATAACATCCAACCCTGCCATTGAGATGGTGGCCATCTGGGTCTTAGCATTCCTCCTGTACTGCCCAGCCATCCTGCTTTGGGAGCACGTGGCCGGACACAGCGTGGTAGCTGTGGATCAGTGCTACGCCGAGTTCTTTGACAACTGGTACTTCCTCCTGTGTGCATCCACCCTGGATTTCTTTGTGCCCCTGGTCTTGGTGACCTACTTCAACGCGCACATCTTCCACAGCATCCGGCGGCGCCAGCTGCGTGGCAGCGTGCAGGACTGTGAGCCTCCCAGGAGCAGCAGCCTGTCCTGGAGGTTTTGTGGCTTGCCAAGGCCAGGGGCATCATCTCCTTCGTCAGAAGCAGAGGACAGTGTTTCATCGCTAACGCGGTCATGGAGACCAGCAGTGGGGGCTAATGGTCCATCTCGAACAGAAACCAATTCTACAGCTCCCCAAAAGAACTTTTCTGCTTCTTTCTGTTCAAGATCTGGATCAAAACTGCAACGGGACAAGAAAATAGCAAAGTCTCTTGCTGTAATTGTCTGTGTGTTTGTCATTTGCTGGGCCCCATACTCTTTATTAATGATTATCCGTGGGATCTGCCAAGGAGAGTGCATCCATAACTCCCTCTATGAAGCAACCTTTTGGCTTTTGTGGATCAATTCCTCTTTGAACCCATTTCTTTACCCTCTCTGTCATGTGAAATTTCGAATGGCTTTTCTGAAGATATTATGTCCCAAAAAGTTTGCAACATTGAGATCTGGTAACACACCTTCTATTTAGAGAGGTAAAAGAAATGTCTTACAGATAAGGTTCCTCTGTTATTTAGTGATACCTTTTCATATGTGTCGTTGGCATGAATAGAGAAAAAACCCATTTGTTTACTAATGACATTGTTTAATAGTGCAGCAGTTATGTAATGCCCTGATGCTGCTACTTTTCAGGATCTCATTTTTAATTTTGCTGGTATGATCCTAGATTAATTACTGTCTAGTGCATTGAAAAGAATAATAAGCTTTGCTGGATGTTCTCTTGGTTTGTGAGTGTGAGGGATGTTTTTTCTTTCTCTTTTTTTTTCTTTTCTTTGTTTAATACATAGAGCTGGCACTGTGAAAGAGCTCTGCTCTTGCTATCACAATAGAGAGTCACTGGAGGGAGATACCTACTTATGTATGTGTTGAATTAAAATTTATGTTCTATTTATGAATCTAAAGCTATCAGTGAAGAAGCAATACTGCTACATTTTTAAAAGTTTCCAAAAATACTCACATAAGCAGTATATTTTCATTTCATGAACTATTACAAAGACAAGAGAGTTCCCTTCCTTGTTATAATCCCCACAGTGAGCAATATGCAAGTGAATGGACTGCCTAACCTGCCATATCTGTCCTTTTCAAGTTTTAATGTAGCTCATACCTGGCATTGCAGAACAAATTACATGTAAATTAGTAATTCTGAATGATTTTCAGAGAATGAAATTTTCCATGCTATGAGAATTTTGAGACTGGTGATCAAAAGTGTCAGACACAAATGGTTGTTAGTCTTTTCACCCATACTGTTTTTTCACCTGACAGTGGCTACCCCTTTGGTCATGCTTAAATGATATTTAGTGCCAGATCTATGTACTATGTGATTGCCTAAAAGATAGGCCAGGCTTGGGCACGTGATCACATTCCTGTTGAATTAGCAGAGCAAGCAATGCTAAGTTCATACTGGATTTTTGATTTTGGCTGGCTGTGTGAGAATAGACAATAGCCTCTCGAGTGTAAAGCTTTACAAGTGCAAAGATATTCCATCAAAATGTCTGGAACAAATTTGATCTGACAGAGTGATTTTTATACTAGATCAGTGCTTTGTGTCCTGTTACTGTGACATTATATGGATTTTCTCTGCCACAGAACAAATATCAAACTCGATTTTTTCAATTAGGGAGCAAGGGCCATATTTACTGCTTGAGAATGAGGTTTACAGAGGTCTGGAAGCTGATGCAGAGATATCTTAAGCAGCTCTTAACAAACAAAGCAGTTGAATGTCCAGTGCTGAAAGGAGTGAGTAGATGTCTTGGAGGAAGCCACGGAGCTTGATTACACCCCATTCCACGTGCCAAACTTCCTTACCATGTATTGAGTGTTGTAACTCACCCAGAAGGCTTTCATGGATGGGTAAGTGAGAGTCACTGGCTACATCTTTCCCTCTCCTTTTGTGTAATTTTATTCCTCTTTTTTTATAAATATAATAATGTATGAAATATGGAAAGAGAAATCTGATGCACAGAACAATGAAGAGCAGCAGTCAATTTAAATAGTTTTTGATCTAATTTGAAATTGGCTGTAGGAGTGTTGCCATAACAGAGTACTCCTTTGCAAACACAATTCAAATGCATGGAAGCAGTCTAATTATAGCACAAAAGTTGATGGCTTTGAAGAGCTAGAATGTCTTTCTGTTCAGAGGTCTGGAACTGAAGACTTCTCTTGCCAGTTTTCACACTGCTGGAAGATTCTCTTTCACCATTCATCCTTGCTATGCTTCCATGCCTCAGGTGGATAGTGTTATGGATTGTGAGCCTAATTGCTAAGCTTCAGGAGGAGGTCATTGATTCAACACAGCTGTTTTTACTGTCATGAGCTGTAGTGCAGGCATAGATTTTGTGGGGCTTGTTTTTCTATGATGCTTAAAAAATCTAAACACACACACAGAGTTAAAACATTTATAGAAGGGCTGGTGTACTAAACATCTGTTAAATAGAGAAACTGAAGATGGGCCCAAGATAGAAATGTATTTGTGTTGTCTGCTTTCTATCCCTATGCTTTTAGTATAAAAATTCAGTTTGCTTTTTGGGCTTAAAGAATGTATTGTTCACTTTGGAAAAATAACCTACTAAAAAATTATTCACTATTTAAACCAGATAATCTACATTTTGCAGTGCTGAAAAACTAGATAGCCAGGGAATTTGCCAGGCAGCACAATCTGCAGTGAACTTGAAACAACATAGCTACTAGAGATCAGTGTTTTTTAGAGTCTGTTTTACACACACAGCGTTCAAACTGTTTTCTCACACCACTCCTTTGTATTTGTGAATGAATTTGTTGTTGAAAATTTTGCTTAGTGCTCCCAGGGTAAGTCAAGCACTGGGTTGCTGTGCCCACAGCTTTAAAGCTGTCTTGGTCAGGGTGGCATCATAAATATTCTCCCTTGTAAATCACAAAGCAGACATTTTTCAGGGTTATGGTAAAATACTTGTTCAGCATATGTTCTTTTGCCCTGACTTAAATGGATATTTCTTGACAAAGGGTTTTCTAACACAAATCTCTCTAACCAGTCACTCATCCACTATTTCATGTCCTTGAATTTTCTTCTGTCTTTGCAGATGTTCAGTAGGCCTTCTAAATACATGGTGACAGTACCTATATGACTTTGTGAGCTTCAACTCAAAACACAGCAGTTTTTTTTACAATATGACCTTCTCAGATTTAAAAAAAAGAAACAAAAACAATCAACAAATAAAAACATATGTTGGAAGAAATTGTGTTATCTTTTGTTTGTTTATTTCTGGAACAAATATTGAACCCTAATGATTCTCCTAATGTCCATGTCCTTTATTTTCCAAAAGAAATATCACATAGATTTCTCCCTGAGTGCCACACAAAACTATGATTACATTTGATTTATTCCCTAATTATAAAGGCAAATGACTACATTCCCCTTATCGACTAATCCAGTAATTTTATCAAAGAAGACAACCAAGTTGCTCAGGCATGATTTACCCTTGGTAAGTCCATGCTGACTGTTCCCAGTTACCTTCTCCTTCCAGAGATCCTCAGAAACACCTTTCAAGGGGACTCCATTATTTTCCCAAGGACTAAAGATAATCTGACCTTTTGTCCTTGTGGTAGCATTTGAAAATCGTTGCAACATTTGCCTTTCTTCAGTTGTTGGGAATCTCCCTTTATCTCCACGACCATTCTAAGAGGGTAGAGTTCTCTTGATAGCACAGTGGGTTCCATGGACTTTTATGGGTCAAGTCCCCTCAAGTAATCCTGCTTTATTCTCACCTGCTTGTGACAGTTCTCATCTTTGAACTCATTCACTAAGCATGGAGGAAAGGGAGACCTAGTTAGTGAGGAATGAAACTAAGGAAGCACTGGGTACCTCAGCCTTATCTGCACCAGCTGTCACTGGATTACTTGTCCCATCCAGCAAGCTACCCATATTTTTATTTTCACCATTTTGCTGTTAATGTGTGGCTGAAGTTCTTCATGTTATCCTTGATGTCCTTTACAAACATCAACTATAGGTGAGCTTTTGTTTTCCTAACATCATTCTCATGTGGCCAGGCAACAGTTCTAAATATATCCTTTGTGTTCTGTCCCTCCTTCAAACTCCTTCATGTTGCCTTTTTGCATTGTAGTCTCCAGGGTTAGCCACTGTCATGATACATCTACTTGTTTTCTTGAGAGCAGGGATGGACTATTCTTGTGCATGGAGGCTGCTGTCCTTAGAGGCCTGCAGCTCCCTTGAGCCCCTTGTCTTTTGGATCTGCTCCCATGGGTTTCCCACTACCACTTTCCTAAACAGAAGTCTGCTCACCTGAAGCCCATGGTCTGCTCTGCTGTTCTTCTTCCTCATCCCCTTTAAGATCTTGAGTTCCACTACCTCATCATCACTACATCTGAGTCAGACACTGACAGCACATCCCCACACAGCCCCTCTTTACCACTGAGCAGGTGATTCAGATGTGCATCACCCCCATTATCCCACGCAGGGGGTCTGAAATTTCCCCCTGACAGCCTCCAGGAACCTTGTTCACTGCTAGGACCTGATGTGTTGCTCTTCCAGCAGATGCCATGAATGCTAAAGTCAAACATAAGAAGCAGGTTCTGTGGTCCAGAAGCTTCCTTAAATTGCTTAAAGAAGGCTTCATCACCTCCTTCACCCTGAGCTCTGCAATGTGCTCTCACCATAATGTCACCCATGTCAAGTGTGGTTTGGTGACTGCACAGGAAGCTTGAGTACCTCCCCTTTGCTTCCCAGGCTGCAGCTGTGCACACAGACCTAAGGCAGCTGTGTCTCACTGCCACATTTTGCCATTCCTGAGGTCTCTTCTGTTTCTGTCACCCTACTCCACTTGCTTTAACGACTCTTTACAACATAATTCCCTTTGTTCCTCGATACGGTAGCAGAGCACTGCATCTTTCCTCCCCACATCTTGCTCACCCTCTCTTTCCTTGTTTCTTGCCCTACATCTTCCCAAGTACCTGGCATTATGGCTGCAGCTTGAAATGCTGGTCACTCGGTGTGCCATGGTGCTACAGTCAGTGAGTGTCAGCCACAGCCATGGCCTACCAAATTCTGTGCACTCCCACCAAAATAAACGGAACTGTGATGAGGAAGGGGTATCTCTTCTAACACCTGAAAAGGGCGAAAGGCGCTGAAAGGCTTGGTACTTCATGGAGTAAAGGCTTCTCAAGGATTACTTGGGAGGTGCAGGACTAGATGGGCCACACCATAAAGACCTCCAAAGTCCAAGTACTTGGTTTCTTCTGCCAAGAGCTTCTGGTTAGGGTGAGCTGAAGAAGTATTGGGGATGCTTCTGCTGCATGGTACCGTATTATAAATGCTCTGTAAACAGCAACACTAAGAAATATCTCTCTGTTATTAACTGTAAAATTTAAAAAGTGGTATAGCAGCAAGTGCAAATGTGTCTACATTTTACTGTAAGGGAAATAGAATTGTAGTAATTTTATTCCTGTTCACCACTGTGGAGGTGAAAATGAGATATGGCTTCAGCACAATTTGATGTGCAAAACCACTCACACATTGCTAATACGCAAACTGCTTGACTGTGAGAAGACTTGTTCCATGTCCAGGAAAGAAACTGATTGTGAGGTGTGTTTTCTAAGGCCAATAGGTGCATTCAGATCAAGAAATGTCAGAGAGCCCAGGTCTTGAATTCTTGTGTTCCATTTTTTGGATATTGTGAATCTTTTCTTTTTATGTTTCAGTATTCAACCCAGTCTGTTAATAGACTTGTCTCAACTTTTTGGATAACTTTGCCAGATACAACTTCCTTCCCAGACTGACCTGACCTGGATACCCACCATGCACAACAGCACTGCTGAAATTCTGCACGCGGATGAGACGTGTAACGAGACTTGTTCCAGCCAGCCACGGAGCTCCGAGTTCTCCCTGGGTGTGTTGGTGCTGCTGGCTTTCCTCATGGTGTTGCTGTGTCTGGTGACCATCCTTGGAAACATGCTGGTGATCCTTGCTTTCATTATGGACAGAGACCTCAGGCATCGGAGTAACTATTTCTTTCTGAATCTTGCTGTTTCTGACTTTGCAGTGGGTAAGTGAGAGCTGTGAAGCCATGTGCTAATTGTGTTGTGGGACTCTTAGGAGAAGCACTGGTGTTTATTTTCTGTGTTTTTTTCTGAGCAAACTATTTCCCAGTTGTGTCTGAGGGAAGGATGGGGAATGGTGCAAGCTGCATGAAGTATTTTAATAGCCCAATATGTCTCAAAGTATGTTACAATGAGAAATGCATTCTTTTCCGTACAAATACTTTTAATGTTGTATTATATCAGAATACTTCATGAAGAGGTTGTTTGCTGCAGTTTATGATTTACCCTTGCCTCTCCAAATAAAAGGTGCTCATCACACACTTCAGAACAGCTTATATTTGGCAGCTATGTGTGATACATCCAGGTAAATGAATTACTTCTCTACATAGTACTAATGGTTTATGAATGTACTATACTACAACAAGACACTTTATCACCAGGACTTTTTACTGGCTTCAGCTTCACACAGGCTATTGATCCAATGGGTTGCTTGATATCAGTTTGACACCCTGCTGGCATCCCTCATCTATATTCCTAATTGATCCCCTCTTCCCATAGCATCACTGCAGAACTCCAGGAGAGTTTGTTGCTGGAGCTGCCATGGATCCAGTCCTGGCTGGTGATGCCAAGTGAGGTGATGGTGGAGTGAATGCCTTTTGCAGCACTCCTCCACTGCTGAAGCCAGGGACACAGCCCATGCAGCAGAGAAATCCTGACAAAACCATAGTCCTGTGGCAGATGTGCCAGCAAATGTCTTGACTTCAGGCTGGCAAGGAGCCTTTTCTGCACACAAAGGCTTTCTCTTCAGGATGGTCACAGAGACCATTATGCACTGAACTGTGAGAAAGGAAATCGTGGCCACAGACCTACTGCACTTCTGATAATACCATCGCCCCAAAATGCTGTTCCTTTGCTCTGTTGAGAAGTGTATTAGTTTAGCCTTTAAGGTTTTCCTTCATTTATACCATTTATAACATGTGTTGCCTTATTCTGGGACTTGCCCCATGGGGCAGAAAACGATGCATATGATGAAGCTTTTGTGTAGTATTGTCCACAAGGGTCCCAGGATGAAGGAAGAGATGAGAAAGTTGACTCCATGTATCAGCAAGCTAGGTTTATTATTTTATGATAGAAAATATATTAAAACTATACTAAAAGAACAGAGAGAAAAGATTTCATCAGAAGGCTAAGCTAAGAATAGGAAAGGAAAGAATAACAAAGGCTTGTCTCGGACCGAGACAGTCTGGACAGGTGAACTGTGGTTGGCCGTTAATTCCAAACACCCAGATGAGACCAATCACAGATTCCCCCTTTTGCATTCCACAGCAGCAGATAAGAATTGTTTACAGTTTGTTCCTGAGGCCTCTCAGCTTCTCAGGAGGGAAAAATCCTAAGGAAAGGATTTTTCCTAAAACATGTCGGGGACAGCTTTTGTTTCCTGCTAAGACAGACAATTTGCTGGAGCTGTTATTTCATTGCTCAGGTCTTCTGCAAAAGTCTGTTTCTCCTCACATCTCATAGTTTAGTCAAAAGAGTTAAATATCTACCTTCGGCATCTGTTCTTTGCGGCTGGTGCCTCATGCATTCTTAAGTCAGCCGAGAGGAAATGATTGCCATCAATATTGGATTGGCCTATACAGACTGCAAATTAAAGATTTTGTCTCTGACATTGGTCAGGAAATGCTTTATTTTCTGAAATTGCTGTGGGGTTGTTTTTTTTTTTTTTTTAATTTATTTAAAGCCTGGAATATTTATGGGGATGTGATTCATGTCTTTTTCATCCACCAATTAGTAAAAGAAAGAAGAGCTTCAAATATCAATACTTAAAACCTGGGGTTTGCCTCTATATTTATATGTATAGCTAAAAGCAGTAATTTCTTTTTGACAGGGTGCCAAACATTGATCCCATTGAAGTTCATGAGAACATTAGCTGTTATCAGCAATCAAGAAAAATGAGTATTTAGTACCGAAGTGATGCTGCTTGTATTTAAGGAATTTGTTAAAATAAGCCGTCAGTATGGAAAGTGCTGTGAGCATTTCCCTGGTGATTACAGTCTGGCAGCTCATTGACCAGAGTTTTATTGTCTGTGGACCACCTCACCCTGGATATGTTTAGTAACTTCTAAGACCTTGATGGACTTGTCAAGAAAGGAATAATCTGGAGAGTTTTAAATGGATCTTGATGCAACATATAATTTTCTATTTGCCTCTGGTAGATCAGCATTTTCAGGAAGGTGGAATCAGCTATTGCACCACACTTTTGAAAGAATGTTGCTGTTAAAATCAAGAAGTTGCTGGCTTAAAAATAAAACACAAACCTGGTTTTCTTAGTGAAGAACTTCAGTGGAAGGTCTTTTGGACAAAACACAAATTTAACAAACCAAAATAGTTCTGGAGTTATTCTCAGGTAGAGAAGAAACATGAGATTAAAACACTCCTTAAAAATGAGAGTTCTGCTGTGTCTGCTCTATCTCTAGTAGAACACCACACACACTGCCCAATATATTGTCTTCAGTTTACAAATGCTGACCAATTTTACAGGAATAACTGCCATTGGCAACATCTGCAGATGGGAAACTCTAATACAGATGAAAGAATAGAGGAAATAAAATGATGAGGTTACCTATCAGAATGAACTACAGTGCATATATGCTGCAGAACTAATTTTATATCTTTAGAGAGTCTAAGTTGGTAGACTTGGATTTTCTTCTCCAGTAAATCCTTATTTGCTGAATTGCTTTCAGCTTATTCTCAACAATCAGCATACATAAATCACACTAAAGTCTAAGACATGGAAAGTCACTATCAGATTTAATGGGAATTTAGGAACTTATGTATATAAATTGCATAGTCACCTTAATAGATTTGTTGATTTTTTTTTTTTAACTAAATGCCAAAGCAGTGTGTCTCTCTGCTTCCAGGAGTTTGCAATCCCTATGAACCCCATGGTGTTTTTGTGGTTGCTGTCTGCAGCTGAGTTCTGCATGCCCCTCTACATCCCTTACAGCCTGACAGGGAAATGGCACTTGGGAAGAGGCTTCTGCAAGCTCTGGCTGGTCATGGACTATCTCCTCTGCACAGCTTCGGTGTTTAACATTGTTCTTATCAGCTATGACCGTTTCCTGTTGGTTACTAAAGCTGTAAGTAACCTGTTTAGAGCTCCCCTGATTTTTTTTCCTGGGATGGTTATATTCACCAGCCTTTGCCATGTTGATGAGCATAAGCCCAAATTTAATGAAGATAATACCCCTCAAAAATATACTGGCATGTGGTGATTATTAGGTATTTTGCTGCAAGATGGGGTGAATATTCTACATTGGGCGTGCTTCAATGCGGAGCCAGTCAACCAGGAGTTTTCTCACAATTTCTGCTGCAAGCTGCTGTCATGTTACTGCCTGAGGAAAAGCAGTCTTGGGGGTAAAAAGGGTAAGGCAGCAGACTGGTAAAAAAGGGGCAGGGAAAGAGGAAATTCAGGGTAAACTGGATTTGGGTTTGAACTTAAAATCAGGGATGAAAGTAAAAGACATTGGAGCTAGGGCAGTAGAATAAAGGACACTGAGGAGGGTGTCTAGACCTGAGATGGGGTCAAAAATTATTCTGGATAAGACCGGGAGCAAGAGCAAACAGGCAGAAAGTGGAACAAAGGGCAGACTGCAATCATTGCATGTAGATATGCAGCAATAAACTCCTCTTTGTGTCTGGAGCAGAACCCCAAACTTCAGACACAATCTGCCTCTGCTTTCTGCAGAGAATCCTATGCACCTGGTGGGAGCTTTATGTCTTGGGCCATGCTAGGGGTGGAGCCCAGCGTTTCTCACCTGCCGTACTGTTAGCTCAGGTGGCAGGGAATGTCACAGAGAACCAAAGGTTCCAGCTCTTTTGTGTGTATGAGACTGTCAACATAAATTCTAGTCATGCAATAGAATTTCAGTCATATTTGTGGTAATTAATTTAACTTCCTATAACTGCTTTCTGGTTTTATTTTGTTATTTTATTTTATTTAAGGAAAAAATCTTGGAAACTAAACACCAAAGTTTTCGATGTGTAAGAAACCTTATGCTGGAAAGCCAAAGACTCAGCATTTACAAATTGCAAAATTCAGAGCACCTACACAAATGAAATTAAGACCTATGGACATTTGTATGACAGTTCTAGTGACATTAACTCAACCTTTTGTTATCAATTGCATGTCTAAGCTTGCAGAATTACACATTTGTTCTATGAAAGGGATGAGGCAGGATGTAATCCACATTGTATCTATATGTTCAGCAACATATATCGGAAAATATGTACTGGCCCTGGAGTGGATGTAGAAGGAAGAAAATGGGTGATTTTTTTTTTTTTAATTTCGTCAGCTAAGGGCTGTGGTGCAGGTGTGGTATCTATTCCTTCATCCTTAGGAATTGTCTAGCAAGTAATTTTCTTATAAGTTAAGTCTATGTGCCACCTTTTCTGTTGAGCACCATGATGCATACTGGTATATGTTTGTAAAATGCTGTAAAAAGCAGTGCAGTTGCCAGTGAGTGGGAGTCATGCTCCCAACAGCTTTAAAGTGCTAATTCCTCTGGCACTTCAGACCATAGGTATGTCAAACAAGGCATACCAAATTACTAGGTACTGATGGATGATCGAGTTTTATCCCATGGACCTGGACCTGACATTAACAGTGTCAGGACCCTAATATTACAGTGACATTAACTTGTAGAGAGACAACGCTATGCTCTGTCAGCATCAATGAAATGAATGGGTGAAAGCTTGGGTGAGCTTCAGCTGATCAGCACAGCCACATCTCTGTATTACCAAGCACCTCTTGAGTTCATCTCCAGCTGCTTCTCTTAGTCCCAAAATGGGTCTCTACAAGTCTGAACTTTTAATGTTTTTTTTCCCGTGCAGGTATCTTACAGAGCCCAGCAGGGAATAACATCCAACCCTGCCATTGAGATGGTGGCCATTTGCCTGCTTGCTTTCCTCCTGTACTGGCCAACCATCCTGTTTTGGGAGCATGTGGCCAGACACAGCGTGGTAGCGGTGGATCAGTGCTACGCCAAGTTCTTTGACAACTGGTACTTCCTCCTGTGTGCATCCACCCTGGATTTCTTTGTGCCCCTGGTCTTGGTGACCTACTTCAACGTGCACATTTTCCACAACATCCAGCGGTGCCAGCGGTGTGGCAGCGTGCAGGACTGTGAGCCTCCCAGGAGCAGCAGCCTGTCCTGGAGGTTTTGAGGCTTGCCAAGGCCAGGGGCATCATCTCCTTCGTCAGAAGCAGAGGACAGTGTTTCTTCTTCCATGAGACCAAAAAAAGAGTCTTTGGAAACTGACTGCTCATCTCCATCCGGAGACACTTCTGTAACCCCAGAAATTGACTTTACTGTTTCCTTCTGTGCAAAGACCAGATCAAAACTGCAACGGGACAAGAAAATAGCAAAGTCTCTTGCCATAATTGTCTGTGTGTTTGCCATTTGCTGGGACCCATACTCTTTATTAATGATTATCTGTGGGGTCTGCCAGGGAACTTGTGTCCATAACTTCCTGTATGAAGCAACCTTTTGGCTTTTGTGGATCAATTCCTCTTTGAACCCATTTCTTTACCCTCTCTGTCATGTGAAATTTCAAATGGCTTTTCTGAAAATACTATGTCACAAAAAGTTTGCAACATTGAGATCAGGTTCTTTTTAGAAGGAAGAAGAAAACCAAGGTCCAAGAGGAGATGAATGAGGTATGTAAGTAGCCACTGTTTGAAAATAGATTTAGTCTATTCCAAGAGATTAAATTAGTTGGAGAGTCTAAATAAGCCTTCTGTGAAATGTCCTCCTGCACACAAATGTGCATGACCAAGGTTTGTGTACTTTTCCCAGCTTTTTGAATTGGTCAGTTAAAGGCTATTGCCTCTGTCTGACTTTCCCAAGTAATCTATCCACATTATCTTAATTCTGATTGCTGAAAATGTTGTCTTCAGTTGCAGTACCTCTTATATTTGTGTTCACAGGTGATATAAAAGTTAAAAATACAATAAAGTTGTATATTACCCTTAGGGTCAATAGTATTCTAAAGTTGCTATCTTCTCTGTTCTATTTAATTTGAACAATTTGCATTCAGAACCTGAGTTTTGCCATATGAAACATCCAATGAAGTTATGATTTTTGTTGCCAGGCACATAGCAGGATTACTTCCTTTCACTAAAGGTTTTTGGCCATCAGAAGCAAATAGGAACTACTTTCAAAACTTGGATGCATGTGTTCTCTGCAGAAGGGCATCACTTGCTTTATTTGCTCAGATGCAGCAGTAGAGAATTCAGGTGTGTAAAGCATTTATGTGGATGTCCAACTATTCTGCAAGAAACCAGCCTTCTTCAGATGTACTTTCGAGAGATCATAGAAAGAGAAGTATTTGTTCTTAGTCCTTGAGGGGAGAAATCCAATTCTGTTTCTGTTACAAGCCCTCAGCTGGAGGCTGTGATGAATGGTATATTTCTTACACACTGTGTAAGGCTGTGTTTGTTTTTCTGCATGAGCCAGGAAAATGGCTGGCCTGGATGGCTGCCTGTAATATGTGTGGTGTGAGCTGAGACAGCTTGGAGGTGATCTTCTTTCAATACACACTTTCCATACTATTAAGGACTATTTACTTGCATGGCTGTGGAATGACCAGGTATTAACTTCCTTACAAAATAACCAGGTGTAACTTTAAAACTTAAACAATTTCTTTGCATCACATGGTCAGTAAGCATAAGGCTAGGAAATAAATGGAAGAATGAAAACTAAAGAAATGTGAGAGTTATTTGGTGTCCATTTAATCTTCTTTTTATTTTTTTGTGTATATTCATATAGTATATTAGAATATTTTACTTAACAGCCTTCCAAATGTTCTTCTAGGCAGAACTACCACTTAATCACCATTATATGTTTTGTTATACTATATGATAATTTATACTCTTCTACTTATACAAATTAAACATGTATTCAGCAATGTAAAAAGTAATGTCTCTCAAATATGAGATGAGAACTCTAATATTCAATACAAACTACTTTGAAGAGCTGTTTTTTGCATTTGTTATAAGATTTTGGCCAGTGAGCTGGGCTAGTAATTAGTGCCAGAAGTCAGCATTTGTGTATCTCCAAAGCATGTCAGAACACAAAACACAAGCGCCACTACACCCACCTGCTTTCTTTAAGCACAGCTTGTAGCAGTCTTTCACCTGCAAAGATTTTGTCATTCTTTTAAAATACAACTTGTAAAGTCAGTAGCATTGAGCACTTGCAAATAGATCCTTCTATGTCAGCTTTTAGAGCAAATCCTCCTTAAAGTTTACAAGACGTACTTTTTGGCTGTGTGAGCAATAAGATAAAGATTTCATTCTGGTTAGCTTATCAAAAAGATATTTTTGAAATTTAGCTATTTCCAAATGTAGATAAGAACACAAAATCTTATATCTATGACGTGTTATATTTTTTTCTGTTCTTCCTCTTCCTTGCTCACATTTTTTGCTTTCTTCTCATACCAGCCTGGTCTCTGCCTCAGCTCTTTGGTACAGGCCACAAGAGATGAGTGCTGGCATCAACAGAGATTTATTTATCAGCTGACTGAGGCCTTATGAATTCTGCAGCAGTGCCCTGTGCAAAGCCAAAGAAAGGTAAAATGAGGTTAGTTGATACAAGATATGGAGGACAGGCTTAGGTGCTCTGAGGGGCAGTGGAACACCTGATTCTGCCTCCATTTGGGCTGAGTTGACATGTTAGAAGTTGTCAGAATAAACACTCAAACAGGACTGTGCTTCTAGGTGCAAACTTGGTTTTAGAGGCATGGGCAGACATTTCAGTAGTACCTCTGGCTTACTTTTGTCAGCTTTTGCAACTGTACTGGGAAATAAGTTGTGAATCTAGTTGGACTTATTTCCCTCACTTTTCCTGAGCTACTGTTAATAAGATAGAGTAGTCAGAAAGAAGCTGGTGGGAGAGCAAAATGGACTTTGTTTAGGTGAGGGGCTAGATTAGTCTCTTTATTCTTCTGACGTAGATATTATTTCAGCAGAGAAAGGCACAGAATCATGGCATTGATTCTATGGTTTGGATTGGAAGGGATGTTTAAGATCATCTGTACGTGGGCAGGGACCCCTTCCACTAGACTGGGTTGCTCAAAGCCCTATCCAACCTGGCCTTGAACACTTCCAGGGATGGGGCATCCACATCTTCTCCGGACAACCCATGTCAGTGCCTCACCACCCTTGAATTTATTCCTAATATCTAATCTAAACCTGCCCTCTTTCAGTTTAAAGCCATTGCTTCTTGTCCTATCACCACATGCCCTCATAAAAAGTCCCTCTCCAGCTCTCTTGTAGCCCCCTTTGGGTACTGGAAGGCTGTTTCAAGGTCTCTCTGGAGCTGACAACCTTCTCCAGGCTGAACAACTCACTCAGCCTGTCTTCATAGGAAAGGTATTCCAATTCTCTGATCATCTTTGTACCCCTGCTCTGGACCTGCTTCAACAGGTCAATATCCTTCTTATGTCAGGGACCCCAGAGGTGGATACTGATCTCCAGGTAGGGTCTCACAAGATCTCTGTACATTGTACCCCTTACCTTTCATCCAGGCTGTGGAAACACTTGGAATTGCCAGGGGAAGGGTTTAGACAAAGAAGATTCTTGTGGACAGTGAGTCCTTGTGGGGGTTGCACAAGTAGCTGCATTACTGACCTACGTGATGCTTTCATGCTGATGGCATGAGGTTCTTCCTATGCCTGCTCTGAGCCCATGGTCAATGCAGGTCCTGGGATCCATGGTTGGGATCCATGCTGATGAAAGGCATCAGTAAGGCTGATGGTTAGAGGGAAAATCTGATACCACTGTCAGACTCGGGTTTCACTTCTCCCTTGGACTGATAAAACCATAAAACAACCCAAAATTCAGATGTGCACCTAAGACCAAAATCAAAAGTTGGATAAAATACAGTGCCATGCTTTTTAGGAGGAATTTGTCTGGACCCTGGAGACGTGCCTTTTTAATTTCATTATTGAACAACACCTTAGTCCTTTGTGAAAAAAATTTTATTTGGGCTCTAACAAAAAGAACTCATGCAGCACCTGTTGCTGAGAAAGCTACAAGTCAAGAGCAATTACATCTTACTCTGTTTGTATGAGGGCCTTGTGGGCATCCAATAGGACTTAACTTCCATGACTTGACCTCCCCTGGACCTCCACTTCTTACATCAGCCTTGGCCCTAACAGCATCATTGAACTGGAATAGTCCTCTCCTGAGATACATGAGCGCTTTTAGGCTGTTCTGAGCACTGTCTTCTGCATTTTTTTTTTAGGCATTAACTGAGATTGGCCTTGGACCCAGCTTGAGATTGCTGAGATTGGCCTTGGACCCAGTTTGTCACCTCGTGTTTTGTCATGTTCTGCCCCAGCCATCCCTGGGGAACTTAAGCCATCCACAGCAGTATAGTGTGTGATATCACTCATCTCTCAGAAAGAAACCACACCAGTGGGTCAAAATCTATCTGATCAAGGACTCCGCAGGAGGTTCTTAGTTCTGCCTGCAAAGGATTTCTTCTTCCCTCTAAAAAAATTCCAGATCCAACTCTTTACCTATTTTTTTACTGGTGCTGTCCTAAAACTTTACCATTATATCAATCTTCCCTTCACTTGTATCATTCAATGCTGCATTCCTTTTCCTTGCAGACTCAGCATATTTTTTATATTTTCTGTATTACCAGGCTCCCTGTTTTGCAACAGGTAGTTCATGTTCCTCCACACTGTTGTAGTGTCAATAGATCTGCTATGACACATATTTCTCTGTGCCTTGCTCAACAGTTCCCCAGTCATATTGACACAGCTTTTTCACAAAACATAAAAGACATTTTAAGCCAAGAAACACAAAAAATTAATCCAGAGCAGAAAAAATAATTTTTTTCCTTTGGTGTTGTTTTCAACTTGCATGCATTTATTTTAAACGCAATGTTTTAGCAGCAGTGTTAATGAAGTGCATTAGAAGCAGCTTTCCTAGTGTAAATAGAGTAAACTGGCATAAAGTGGAGTGGCTGGATTTTTGTGTGCCAAAAGTGGAACAGCATCGTGTAATAAGAGAAGATTGAGGTAAAATTCACTTTTTTACTGTGCAAACAGGCAAGTGGAAAAAGCAGACTATTTTGTATATCACTGGTAATAACTAGGTATTGTTCTCTAAAGACTTCCCCCCTCTAGCCCTTTTTTTTTTTTTAAAGTTTTTTTTTTTTTTTTTTTTTGGTGCTCTGGCTATGGTACTTCAAGTTGGATCAAACTTTCTTCCCTTTAAATGTTGGCACAGTGCTCTGATCTTCGCTTGAGTGTATACTTGTTCACTTACTCTCTCTTCTTGCTAAACAACCCTGCCCAAAATTTTTATCTTAAATATGCCCGGGTAGGCTTAAATATGCCTGGAAGGCAGGCACTGTGGGTACATCTGCTGGCTCTCCTTACAATAGCGTCTCGCAGAAGCCTCATTTTGGCTTTTTTTTTCCTGTCGCTGTTTCAACCAGCATGTTCCTGCAGGTGTCACTGGTGCTACACGGTTTCTTTAAACCTTGCAAATCCGTGGGTTTTTCAAAAGGTGCCATTTATGTGCACAATCCTACATGATATGACACCAGCACCTTTCTGCTAAAACTGCCACCAGATCTGCTGTATTACATCTAATATTTACTCTGCTGCAGGAAAGATTAGGGGAAGGGCTTATTACCTTGGCAAAGAAAGGGAGACTTTAGTCACACAGATAATCATAAGTCAGCACAGAACTTCTCTCTAAGTTGCTCTGCATAGAAATCATCCTGTGCTCAGAATTTGAATCACAGCCTTATGTAACCCATGGAAAAGGAGGGAGAGTCACAGCGAGCTGAGAGCAGGTCCTCAGCATTGGCTTGTCAGAAAAAAAAAGTCCCCACTCTTCTGACATATGAAGGTTTTCTCTCGTTAAGCTATTTAAGCTATTCTACTCGTGGGCTGTTGCTAAAGAAGTCCATCTCTCATACCTTTCTTGCTGCCCTTTGTCAGCATTTTACTTTTGGGTTATCTTCAACTACCAATGAAGCTGCAGCTTTGGATATGAGTGCTTGGTTGTGTTTCTCAGCCATTCCCTATGGATCAGAGCTTTAGCTTTGCTAAAGTCACTGGGGACTTATCAAGACAGCCAAGTTGTGCCAAACAAGAACAAGGGGAAGGCCTTTGCTGGATTAGTACAGTGAACAGCTTCAAGGGGATCAGCTCAGCAGAGTTTTTGAGGATGGAGAACTTCCCCAGTAAGACAGATCTTGGTTCTAATGCTTTCCCTGACTTTCTAAAGATCTGAGCAACTTGAACTCTGTCTTGAACCTTTTGTAAAGGGGAAACTGTTTGTAACTGTTGAAATTTGTGGAGTTCCCTGCTGGGACATTTACATTCAGCTGGTTCTGCTGCTTTTGACAAATGACTGCAAGCAGAGTCAGTCCTCAATTATAAACAAAGACTATATGTCAGTGCAAATGCCTTCTTCACAGGACATGAGCCAAATTAGTTTCTGGAATAAAGCCAAGGAAGTTAATGTGTATCTCCTCTGAAGTTTAAGGGTTTATATTATTTGTATTCTATTTCTGCAATAATTTCAGGTATATATACATTGATCAATTTTCAACCTGTTCTACTAATGCCATCTTAGGTTGACTCACCACCTGATTTTTGTGGTATCATACTGATGCACTGTTTCTCTCTGTGTTCTGTTGCTGGGTTGTTCACATTATTTAATGTCACAATATAATTTTTTCATTAATATACATCAGGTATAATGACAGCCAATTGCACAGGCCTCTGACTCACCCCCTCTTACAACCTTGCACCTGGTGTTGTACCCCTCCTCTTTACCATGCTGGAAGTACTGGAATTAGAGTGCTTTAAGAACCTGTATGTAAATGCTTGTAAGTTTTTTTCATGATAAGGAATGGCAGTGTTATTTTTAAAAGTATTTTTCCCATTTAGCATTCAGATTTATGTCTTCTTTGCTACTTGAATCTGGGCATACAAGAGACTGAAGAAAGAAGAGTTTACACTAAAATGGAAGCAAAGTGGTGTTTTCATATTTTTCCGAGATTCTTCCCATGCCCAGAGCTTAGGTCCTGCCCTTTGTGCAAGTTATTTCTTGTGAAGTCAGAGTTTTGTTGCTCCTTGGTAACATGAGATGGCATATCTGCACAGGTAGGAAATTTGAACAATATGGGGGATGTGAGGAGGAGGAGTTGCCTACTCAAACAGCAAACAGACAAAATACACCTCTGGTTTTGGTAAAGACCTTGAACTATATTTGAGTGTCTCATCTCACACAGTTTCTTAGATGTTATAAAGGATCTGAGTGAATCAATCACCATAGAGATGTGCAGCAGATTTCTTTGGATGTATTTTTAATGAGAAAGGGAACCAGCAGAGGGACAGGTGCAATTCAGTGCTGTGCTATGTCCAGTGCTGGGCTGGTAAAGCTCTGAGAGTTTAAATAGAGTCTTTTTTTTCTTTTCCCCTCCAAATTTGCTAGATCCTTAAAAAAAGGATGCTAGTAACATGGGTGTAGTTTACTAGATTGCCCATTTAAAAAATGGGCCTTTTTTCCCTCATTTTTGACATGTTGGCTTTGCAGAGAGGGAAAACTGTGAACTGAACTTTTGTGCTGCTGATAATGTTACAGATTTCTGGCCAGGTCATGGAGAGGGTACTACCTGACTCACAGCGGAGCAACACGAAGTTTCTCTGTAGTGATTAGTATTCCTAGAGTGTATTTGTTTATTTCTTGGACTTGAAGCCTTTGCATCCTCTCCTTCCTTCCCCTGATCTTCCCAAAGCAAAAATAACCATTCTAAGAGTTCTTGTGGGTGCTTCCTGGCAGACAGACCTTGCTGTTAAGATCTTTTCATCTTGGATTGTCTTTCTTTCTTGCTTCAGGCCATTAGCCTTTGCCTCGTCGCCTTTGACTGCCCTGCATAATTCCTGCCCCTCCATGGCTCTTCCCAGTTCAGATTTATTAATTGAAAGGGAAGCTGCCTCTGTGGCACCTGAAGGGCTTCTGGCTGAGCCTGAGGTGGGGCAGCAGCCTGCAAAGAGAAGTGGCTGCCTGGTGGCTCTTGCTATCAGCTGTGCTTTGCTGACAGTCAGGGCACTTAGCCTCCAATTTAGCTTTTCTTAGAGGCAAAAAGCTCCACAGCTCCACAGCTGTGAGGTGAATTTGAAAGCCGTGCCCTGCCCCAGAGAGAGGAGGGCAGAGGTGTGAGGTGGGCAACAGAGAACCAAAGGAAGCAGCTTTCCAGAGCTGGCTACCCTGAGCACAGGCACCTGGATGACCCAGCCTGCAGGGTCTTCAATTCTAAATTATCTTTGCATATAATGACAAACATTGAGGGCAGGTTTATCTACCTTATGATCTTCCTCGGGTGTGTGTGTTCCAAGCTGGGCAGTGTCTTCTGATTCTATTTTTTTAATCTCTAAATGTCAGGCTTTGAAAAAAAAAAAAATTCACCTGAAAACTTTTGCCTAATTCCTGCTGCAATTAAAAGCCAAAAGGTATTAACTCCTCTTTAAAACCTCAAATCAAGCTATGGATCTTGTCGCAGGTGGTTTCCAGAATATAATTTGTTTATTTACTGATCAAGGGTGAATGTAGCTGAGTTGCTTGCTGGAAGAGTGGAGCAGAGATGAGGGCCAGCATGGAAGACCTTTGTCTGAGCACACACTTTGGCTGGCTCCTTAGGCTGCCCCATCACCCCTACAGTTTTGGGGGTATATGAAGGTGCTGCAGCCCATTTTCTCTTCTGAGCCATTAATTCCCTCTTCACTGTAATGTTCACAGCTCCAGTAACATGAGCTGCTGGTCCTTTAAAGCCTCTTTTCTTTTCTTTTATTTATTACTCCCATCTTTAACAGCTCTGGATGTGTCCTCGGTGCTGGGAAAGTGAAGTTACCTTTCCATCTGTGCGGTTTCATTAAGGGAACAGAAAGAAAAAGCAAAACTATCCTTTATTTACACCAAAAGATGTGATAGAAGGAAGTGAAAAACTATGTAACACTGAGTAAGGAAAGTAAAGTTTCTCTGGAAATGAGGGAGGAGAAAAGGAGGCTGAGGGGAGACCTTATTGCTACCTGAAAGGAGGCAGTGGCAGCGTGGGTGTTGGCCTCTTCTTTTAGGCAACAAATGATGGAATGAGGAGAAATGTCCTCAGTTTGCACCAGGGGAGGTTCAGGTTGGATATCAGGAAAAAATTCTTCACTGAAAGAGAGATTAAGCATGGTAAGAGGCTCACCAGGGAAGTGGTGGGATGACCATCCCTAGAAGCATTCAAAAAAAAAGGGCAGATGTGGCACTTTGTGGTATGCTTTAGTGGACATAATACTTTTTGGTCAAAGGTTGGACTTAATGATCTTGGAGGTCTGTTCCAACCTTACTGATTCTCTAAGATCTGAAAAATAAGTCAAAATACTAGCTGCAAGCCTATTTATGTTTCACAATATGTGTGGTTATTGTGCAAAGTGCCACTACAACTCCGCTGAAGGACAGCAAAATGATGGAGTGCAGTTATCCATACAAACTTCAAATATTGTGGGATGCATTCCTTTGTCATACAGACAAAACTGGTATGGTATTGTTTGATTATTCTTTATTATAGTGGCTCCCTACCTCATAAATGATAAAGAGGAATTCACCCAAATTGAAGGGGTGTCTGCAGTACAGAGCATAAACTGTCTCTGGAGCGTGAAAGTTCACATGAATGCAAATCGCCTTTGCAAAGTTGGCTGAGAGCCACATTGAGTCATGACTGTTCTAAAACCTCACAACTTTTTAATAATATAGAGCCTAGACTTTTATCTGCATAAGTTTAATAAATATTGATCAGATTAATGCTTGATACAGTGACACAGGGAGCTTAAGTTCTTCTATTTTAAGATCTTAGGTGAGCTAAGAGTTTAAGGTGATTTAAGGATTTTAGATCAGTAGAAAATAATAAATGGTCTTTAAACCCTTAACGCAGCTTAGCTGCAGATTTTCAGGCCATCCTTCAGACATTTAAAAAAATATTAAGCCTTCCTCATGCAGCAGAGTTTGTGTCGAATCCAGCAGGTTTCAAAGCTGACTTGGTTACTCATTATTATGTCCCCCTCAAAGTTTTCAATGCCACCAAAATTACTGTTACCCAAAGTTTAATTTTTGTCCCCCTCAAACATTCATGAGTTTGGGGATGCTGTGAGCAGTTTTCTTATGGCTTGGTCTTGCAGTGCCATCCTTGTAGGTAGATTGTACCCGGCATCGAATGGAGCCTTTCTGCTCCAAACTCTTTCCAGCTTCCATGGGAGGGGTCAGCTGGGAAAAGAGGCTGACAAAGCCTGTAGCACCACTTCACAGAACTGCAGAATAATTTTGGTTGGAGGTGACCTGTGAAGGTCATTTAGCTCAAGAGAGAACACTTTAAATGTGTAAACAAGTTAACAAGTTTCACTTTTTTTTTTAGTAGTTTCTTTCTGTGTGTCAGTTCTGATTCTCCAAGGAAGTGAAAGCAGAGAAGTAGAGTGCTACAATCCACAATTGTTTTCCTGTGTGGAAGGCTTCTAAAGCAAGACCGATTTCAAATGGAGGGGAATGTTTCTGAGGCAGCAAAATGGGATCCACCATAGTGTGCCACTTACCTCCTCATCACACCCTGCCCCATCAAAATGAGACAAGGACTTTTCAATGGCCAAGGGGATCCTGTCAGCAGCCAGCAGCAGCTCCTGCCACTAGCAAAATTAATAGCAATGCTAGTTTTGTGCTAGTTTCTTAACATGAGCTAATATGAATAATTTGGTTTGAAAGTTATTTCAGAGCATGTGCTTTATGTAAAACCATTGCCTGAAATCATTGAGTGGGAACCGAGGAAATCTTCATTTAGAGTCTTTAAAGTGACACTGGTCACTTTGTTGGGCCATCCTTTCTCACATACCTGCAGCTCAGCCTGAGTTGTAGTTAGCTTTCTGTGTCTCTACTCTTGTTGGAAACCTTTGCTTGAGCTGCAAACTTTTGCATCTTGTTTTTCTTCTAGCCCAAATTTACTTCTGACCACTTTGTACATATACATTCTGTCCCAGTGTTTTTCGTTTTAGCTAGGTCTCTTTTTGCAGACACATCCCCAGTCAGCCACTCTCCGTTAGCCTGAACAGCCAGACATCTCACATCCATTTTCTTAACCTTCCCACTGACCTCTCTGTGCCTTTTCCAGCTGGAAGGTATCTCCCTGAAACATGGCTGACCAGGATTGTAGCAGTTTTCCATATGGTATCACCTGGGCCTCATACAAAGACATGAATGCTTCCCTATTTTTGCTGGAAATACCTCCCCTGCTGCCCTCATAGTTCCCTTTTCAAAAAACGAAATTAGGTGAGTCTGGCAAGGTCTACCTTTAGTAAACCCATGTTGCATTTTATCCCATATTGCTTTTACCTCTGCATCATTAATTAGACTCCCCACAGAACACTATTTTGAAGCCTAGCAAGCTATTCAAGTGGTTCTAATAGACCTGTAAATATGGGTCAATTTTTTCACCTTCTTAATTGGAGGTCATACCCTTGTTCCCCAGTCCTATGGCACTGTCCACAACCTTATTACTTTATCAGAGACTTGCTAACAGACTTGAAGAATCTTGTGGCAAAGCTTTTCTAATTTAAGGCAGGATATTATCTCATCCTTCCTATTCTAGCACGCTGGTCACCTTTGTCTTAGGGAAGTGGAACATTTTCTTTATATTTAATATTTAGTTTGGCTGCCTTACCTGCACTTTTGTTCTTTCAAGTTAATGACTTTACTTATAAAACTTCTTTTCCTGTGTTTCCCATTTAATTTAAGCTGAGAGAGTTTGTAATATTGCCTTAAAAGATATTTTCTTTAATCTTCTGTCTTTTACAGTGCCTCAGATATGAACCAAATCAAGTCCAGACTGTGATCTTCTGAAGGAGGGTTGCTGAGGATGAGGATACTTGTTGATCATCTCAGTTAATGATATTGTCAGACCACATCACCATTAAGGCATTTATTTGCTAACCCACATCTAGGAAGTCACAGTTTGCCATAATGACGTTTCTGACAGCACTTAGCTCTGAAATTGTAGGGAATAACCAAATCTGGTAGTGAAACTTAGTGTCTGATCATTGGAAAATGCTTCTGCCTCCCAAAAATGTAGTTCCTTTTTTTTTTTTTTTTTTTTTTTGTCCTCAAGTTCTTCTTGTATGTTGGTGCCATCAATTTTTATTATTATGACTTTCTTTCTTCTCATATTACTGCTTTTTAAAGTCCAGGGTATATTTTAGATTTCATGGTGAAATTCGGTGGTCTCAAGAACAAAAAGAAAAAAAATCTAAATTGTATTCATCTCAGAAATAATATTGCACTCTTTAAAATATGCCCCTGCTGTGGATTTTGGAAAAATCAGTGATGCTTAATGTATTGTATAAACTTAGTTAGAAGTGTTCTCAGTTGTCAAAGTGGGTTTCTTTTATTTATGGCTTTGATTAGCTATTTTTCAGTTTGGGGACATAGGGAAAATTTAGGAAGAGTGTGAGCCCATAATGAATGGCCAGGAGAACACATTTTTCTAAAACAAAAAAGCCTCTAACCAGACTATTCTACAAGCAAATGTGCCCAGTGGAGATAGTCCAGACAACTGCACCTGGACACCACCTGGATATAATTAAGGTCCCAGAATGGAAGATGTGTTAAAATAGATGCCAGGAAATTTAACACTCTCTCTTCTTTATTCATCTGCTGCAAAGGGATAGCAGAGATAGTACAGTACAATGGACCCATAGGACTCTGGATATCACCAAGGAAGACTTTTTTTTCTTCTTTTAGATTCTACCAGTGTCTTAATGCATTGGATTTTTGCTGCTTCTCGACCCTACAAGGTGCAACCACAGACCAAGGGTGTTTCTATGGCTTAGGGTATTTCTTATTGACTGTGCAAGAAGGAATTGCTTTGGTTCTCTCCCTTGCTCATATCCACAGGCCACACTCAGCCCCTGTGGGTTTCCTATTATCCTCAAAAGTGTTAATTCTTCTTAAAATAGCACTCACTGTGTCATTTCTTTCACCCATTACTGACCATGTTATTTTTTTCCAGTGAGTTGTTCAGCACTGAACTTCAGAAACATGGCTTTCATGTGCTGTTTTATTATCCCTAGGTGAAGAAAATGCAAGCAAGCCTGCAGATATTTAAATCTGGTCTATTCAGAAACCGACTTAGTTGAAATGAAATGTAATGCTTTGCCTGAAAAAAAGTGAAGGGGGAAAATAAGGTTCAGCTATGCAGAATACAACAATCAGTTGGTTAAAATCTAACATAGTGCCTTCATTAAATGTTAAAAATCTCTGTTGAAACAGTAGGGTTGTGGAGAGCCAGAGATAAATAATGACTCAGAGCAAATAGGCCTCAGCAGGAGAAAAGAGGTGTTTCCCCTTATTGTGATCAGAAGCTGTCCTTATATAAGTTCAAAATTACCCTTAATCCCATTATTATTACCATTACATGTGACCTTGCTAAGTTTCTATTGTAAGAATAAATGGTGAAAAAAGGAAGTCTGTGTGAAGACTTTCTACATGTTATGTTATATTAATTTTGTAGAGGAACCTGGGACAGGAGTCTGTTGCAACAGACAATGCACAGGGTGACTTGGTGCCTGATTGACTTTCTTGCATTGGAAGCCCCAAGAGAGAGACAAATGGAGAGGCATGCAATCAGATATTATCATGATTTGCATAACTGGAGGCTGACAGGCAAGCTGGACTGTGATTTAGCTGTGCTAGGTGCTTTATAACCACAGAAGGATCTGGTCCTTGCCTGAAAAGGAGTTACCAGCCTTGATAGGCAACAGAATGAAGTAAAAGTAGTACATTAAAAGCATCTCAGCCACCTGTGACTCCCAATCAACCTTCAGAGATTCTGGAAGAAATGAGTCTTGAAGAGGGATCTAGGATGGTGGATCACACCTATCTTGTCTGTCTGTTGTTGGGCTCATTATCATTCCTCATTCACAGAATTTATGGGGATAAATAATTATGTGGTGATTTACAGATAAGGGCAATAGCAACGCTGAAATCCCTGCCAGCATGCAGGGATTTCCAGTACTTTGCTCACCTTTGGGGCTTGGATGTCCCTGATGCCATGATTTTGATGATTCATCTTTGCTGGAGGAGCTGGGAACAGCCTGGGGACACACTCACACAGTGAGGGACCAGTGTAGTGGTGGGGAGATTGCTCTCCAGGAGGAGGGATCAGCAGAGAAGAAGTTGTGAAAGGGAAAGAGGAGGGAGTAGTAGGTTCATCTGCTTCCTGTAGCTAGAGTGGGAAGTAAAGCAGACAGAGAAGCAGGGCCCTTAGGAAAACAAGAGCAGGCAGAAGGGGTCTGCAGTTTGGGGAGCTTGGACCTGGTACAGCAAAGAACTTTAGGGCAGAAGGGGAGTTTGAAATGGGGATCAGTGTAAGTGAAAAGGTAGACAGCCAGAAAGATGTAATGAAATCTGTTTTGAATACACACAAGAAATAACTTGTATCTTGGATTTCATCTCAGGGAAAAACTAATGCAATGTATGTAAATGATGATTAATTCACACATAGAGAGTTGTTCGTGTTTTAAAATTTTTTTTAGAGTTGAAGTGACTTTAGATATAGATAATGACTATGGGACAGGAAAGAGGGCAGTGGTGTTTCTCCTCACAGGTGATAAATGTTGAACATCTTCACACATAAAATGCCTGTGTGGAAAAGGAAACCCATCTTTCTTTGTGTGGAAGTATGGCTCTATTCCCAGCCAAATGTGCGTGGTACAGGTGAAGTTAGAATAAAAGAATATCAAGAACACAGGCAAAAATAAGTCTTGAAATGTATATATCTGGGCAGAGTATGAATGTTTAAAGGATATTAATATACCCTCTGAGAGACGAGGAAAGGTTCTGCCATCTCCTATTATCTGGCTTAGTAGGCTGAATAAGTGAATAATTCAGAGAGCAAAGTTTCTCCAATGAATGAGTCACCTAGACTCCAAACTATTAGCATGCAGCCAAGACACATTGAAAAAACAGAGTTCATCCACACTGGTTTTAGTAACTGCTCCACTCAGTGGGGAAATAAATCAGTTTTTCCTCAGTTAACACAAGATCTGAAGAACCATCAATTCTCCCCACAGTATCTGCAGCACAAATGGTATCACAGATGCTTGATTGTAGGTATAAATTAGCATATTATGCCCATAGGGGGAGGCTGGATGATGATGGCTTGGTAGCTGAAGCCTGCTGGCCTCTGGGAAAGTGCAAATGTAATGTCAGATGACTCTGTTTGCCAGGTGAGCAAGAGAAGCTGCGCCTCCACAAAACAAAAAAGGTGAAAAATGAAGACAAATTGAAGAGTAGTGCCTGTGGTCATAGATACAGTGCTACCTGACATCCCCACTGACTGATATTTAGAGACAAGGAAAAGCACCTTTGGAACTTACACTGATACAAAGGAAAGATTGAGAAGTACCTGGGTAAAATATCACAGCATGCATCTTTTTTCTTACCTACTGGCCCTTCCTGGAGGAAGGGAAATGACAACTACTTGGAAACTATGAGTTAGAAGGAATTGTAGGAGCTATCTGTGCGAATTCAGACCTCCATCTGAAAGCAGTATCCATGACTGAAAATCCTGACACAGGTTAAAAGCAAAAGAGGGGACCAAACTCACCACACCAGTCTGACTTCTTTCCTATAAGTTTATTCCTCTTGTATTTTCTCACAGCAGGTTTTTTTTTTTTCCCCGCTATTCTCATCCTTTTTGCTCTTGCCACCCACATTTTTTCTCTTTAACAGGGAAGAATTTGATTCCTATAAATCTTCCAATGCTCAACACCTCTCTCCTGGTGGCCTGTCGTTCATGAGGCAGCATCTGCAGAGTGCCAGGTGGGATCCTTTGTCAGCAATTGACAGGAGATGCTGTTGGTAGCTATTACACACACGAAAAGGAAGGCGATGCCGAAATGGGGTTGTTAGAGAACCACACGGCTCTTTCTTCATGTTGGGAGGACAAGCACACAGATTTCTCCTTCACTGCTGCCTGCCAGCATGTAGCTGTCAATTACTGCCTGTGCTTTGACACCCGAGCAGCAGCCTGGCCTCTTCCTCCTCGGCCATGCTGCCTCCTCTGGGGCACAGAGCTGCCTCTCCAGGTTAATGAGGTGCTGGTGTGATTTTGGCACCCAGATCTTTGCTGACAGCTGTACCCCGGCTCCAGGAGTCCTGGCGTGTTACCACCACTGTGGCTGGCCGGGCCCCTCGCTGGAGCTGCTGCACATCTAGCAGCAGCTGGTCTCCCATGGGCTTCTCCCTGTTAGGCTTGGGGATGGAAGACAGCAGCAGTAGCCAACACGGTTACACAAGCAAATTGTGTGAGAAAGTTTTTTCTGACAGATTGGGTTGGTCCACCTTTTACTGCAGCTGCTAAGTGAGGGGGGGAAAAGCAGAGTCTGCTCTCCTTCTCTCCAGCCTCCACTCATGGAACAGTTGTGGGTGCTCTGCAATGGGAATAGCTCCATGATGAGGTCAGGGGCACATCCCTCTGCCTGCTTGCCCTATGACAATGGCAGTGGTAAGAAATCATTTTATCTCCATGAGATCAGTGGCATGTATTCCCTGAAAGGAGAGTTGCCTCTGGAAGAGGCACCTGTCCTGGTGCTGTCTCATGCAGGATGGGTTCAGCCCTGCCCACGTACCCATGGCACCCCCAAAATGTTTGCTGCTACTGAGGAAACCTCTTCCAGTATTTCTAGAAAGAAAATGATTCTCAGGGGACAGGAGCAGGGCTGGACAAGGAGGGTGTCCCAGGCACTGTTGTGAGGGGCTCTAGCAGGAGATCTGCAGAGTTTCTATCCTCTCTGAAATCTACCATGTGTAAGGTGGAGGTGGTCCTGTCAATGTCTTGAACCAGCCTGAGGCACTGAAATTTTAAAGAAGAGGGTTCCCCTTCTGTGGCCTGAGGTTGCTGGGTGTGACCTGTAACAGTGAATGTTTACTTCTCAATTAGTTATTGACTTGTTTTCCAGTTCACTGACACTCCTGAATGTCCCTGGAGCAACTGGGAAAGCTAGAAATAAAGCTACTATTTACCTTAATTAATTATCAGTTTTTTTTTTTTTTTCCTGTCAGGGACCAAGAAACCACTTCTCAACATTCATGGGTCATGGATTCCTCCCTGAACATCCATGTAACTTATTTAAATGCTAGAACTATGATATCTATAGTGCAGCCAAGGATAATGAAATTGGGAAGTGGCTTCTCATGTAGTTACTCCAGTCCTTCATCTTTAATGCACAAGGAATGACTCAGGTGCACAGAGCCCTTCTCCCTCCTTTATGATGGCATTTTTTCCAACTACTGAGTATTTTTTACTATTGTAGATCTTATGAGAGGAAAGATTGGTGTAGGAGTCATGGCAAATTACCTTGCAGCACGTGTAATCAGTTCTTCTGCCAGTAAATGCATATTCTTGGAAATACTGGGCTGCTGCTGTATGAGGGATCTTACAGGCAGGGGTGATGATGAAGGGTCTCTTTGCAGCAGGGGAGCTGAGCTGGCGCAGCCGCAGAGCCCACCAGCACAGCCACAGCTCACGGGCTGAGCTTCAGAGGGAGGAGGGTCAGGAGGAAAGGCCACTGAGGCTGAGCTGGGGCTGCCCCAGGCACTGCTAGTGAGCCGAGACTACTGCCTGTTAACTCGCCTGCCATCACTCCTTCACAGGAACTTTTGCTGGTACAGCTAATCCCGCTCTAGGGATTTACCAGGAATAAAAAACAGGAATAAAAATGTCACTGCTTAAACCAATGTGGTTCCAGAGATAGAGGTTTCCAGTGCAGACTTAGCCTCAGGTTGGTTTTTTAAGGGTAGCTCTTGTCATCATTTACACTAAAGCTGGACTGTTGGGGGGAAAAAAGTCAGGGAGGTTGCGGCATCACTGACCCTTTGATTTTCCCTGTTTTCCTGTACTCACTATTTTGGAGCCAAGGTTCCAGTGATGGGCAGATATCAGGAGAATCACAGCATTTGCCTTTTTTTTTTTAAAGTCCCTTGACTGTAGCTGGACGATTTACAGGCACAATTGTGAGGTTAGAAACAAGGAGATGGAAAAACACCACCAGGACAATTTCACGCATGTGGGGCTACTCCTCATCTCTTTTGGGGTTTAGGGGGCTAGTGGCCAGAGGCATAGAGATGACTTCTCCCTTCGGAAATACTGTCTCCCCCTCACAAAGGTGTTTCTGCCTGCATTCTTTGGGCAGTTTCTGATTTGCCCGACTGACCTGTGACTCTCCAGCCTCCTTCACTAGCGCGCAGGTTTGCGGCTGGAAGGCGAGCCCAGCGCGTCCCTTAGGGCTGCGCTCTCCCCAGCCCAGCAGGTTTCTCTCTGCACGCCGGCTTTTTCCCCATAATGTAGGCAGAGCATCTGTAATGCTCCCGAGCCGTTCGTGCAGCAGGAATCCCATGGTTCGGTGGGGTGGATGCGGCCACTGGATGTCACTGTTGCTCCGCGGAAACCCGCCGAAAGCCACAGGCGGGGTGAGACGGTATCCACAGGGTGGCAGAACGCGCATTTTCACATCCACTGCGGGATCTGCTGCTTTGAGTGGCTCCGAGCCGCCCCGTCTAGGGCAAAAGGTCCGTATGGATTCTGGGTGGGTGAGGTATGGATGCTTTGGGCGTCGGTGTTGTTCATTGTTTGTGATAGCCACTTATTGGTGATGGAAGGAACGAGTGATGAAATTAGCAGGATCCCCCATCAGTAGTCTTAGAGTGTCTTTGACATTTCCTGTGGCTGCTCACTTCATCGACTCATAGAATCATGGAATAGTGGTTGGAAGGATTTTTAAGATCATCCAGTTTCAACAGCCCTGCCATGGCAGGGGCACCTTCCACTAGCCCAGGTTGCTCAAAGCCCCATTCAACCTGGTCTTGAGCACTTCCAAGGATGGAGCATCCACAGCTTCTCTTCCACTGCCTCAGTCCCCTCACAGTGAAGAGTTAATCTCTTCTCTGCATACAAAGGTCTGAGGGCAGTGGGAGTCCAGCCAGGACGAGAGGGCTGCATCTTGTGGACCTGCAGAGCATCAGGGCTGAGCTGCAGGATGCCAGGAAGGGAGCCAGGAAAAACACATCGTCCCCAGGCTGCACTCACTTCCTGGGGCAGGCAGGGCTTGTGGAAAGCAGCGTGGGACTGGTCTTGCCCAGATGAGCAGCTGGGGTGCAACTGGGCTGCCCAGCCAGGGAGCTGGGAAGTGTCCTCAGGTGCTCCCAATGCAAACAACATTTGACAAACACCAGTGAGCCCAGAGCAGTGAGTCTGTCCAGAGAGGATGATTGCAGACAGTACAATGTTAGGCAAACCTGTGAATACTTCTGCTTTGTTTAGAGCATTTAGGCCAGAGCAGACTGTAAGGCTGGGCAAGCAGAGAGACAAAGTCAAAGGAATTTTACTCCTCTTTTCCTCCTCTTCAATGCTTGTGTTGAACAGAAGCTCCTCATGGATGAAGACTGGTTCCTAGATCTGAGAGTCCAAAAGAGAGCTGTTGAGCATTTGTGTTTTAGGGAAGGATTTTTCTCCTAGTTGCCAGTCTGGCTTTAGGTTAGCTCTGCAGAGATGTCAAGATTTGTCTTCTGTGAATTGTCCTACCCTTCTTAAGATAAAAAGAGGGCAACTGTTTTTTTTCCTACTAAGTCTTCATTGATTAAGCTTCCAAAAGCGTTTCTAGCAAAATAATTTAGGTAAATGGAAAGAAAGTACATCTGTATAATTAACTACTTAAATAAAACTTCAGAAAGTCATAGGCTTTCCTAGAAAAAATGTTCTGGTAAACAAGGTAAGAAGTTACAAATCAGCCTTGTTCCTTAGGAGATATTTATTTTTATCCCATTCCCTTTCACTGAAGCCTTGACTTAATAAAAGATTTGCATATGTGACTAAGTAATTTGGATCTAATTCCCTTGGGTATATGCAAACAAAGGACAGTCCCAGGAGTGACACTCCGAAGTGACCTTGATTGCACTTTAATAGCAGCAGTATTGAAAGAAGTGAGGGTGAAGCCAAGGAAATAGGAGGCGACAAAACTTACTATTAAAAATTGAAGCTGGCAACAAGAAAATGAATGAAAACATCCAGCACCTAGCAGGTGACCTAATATATTTGGTTAAGTGATCATCTGTGCGCAGTGCAGGCATCCCCCAGCTAGTGTTAATCCCCCAGAGAAGCTCCTATGGCATAATGAGGCAGTCAGGATATCCCAGCTCAGGTCCAGAAACAGCAAAGCCATCCCTCAGCGTATGCCCCAAATGCCTTTGGAGGAGCAGTGACCTTCATGGATCCCATGTCTCTGTGCTCAGCCAAAACCCAGGCTGTGAGGTGCCCAGAGGCTTGTGGCAGTGCTGCACTGCCCACAGGCCCTGCTGAGAATCTGGGAAATAATTGGTACTAATCTTGCTACTTGGCCTGTGGGTGAGGTCTGATTCCCTTCTAGATGGCTGTGAGAAAAGTGAGTCCTGCCTGTGTGGATTTGCCCTACAGATGCTGTCTCTCACCTGGGGGCCTCTGTCCCCAGAGAAATGTGCTTTGCCCCATAATTTTTGTAACCCAGGAGACTGCTTGAATCAGGATGGGCCACTCTAATAGAAGGAAACACCCAGACTAGTGACTTCTTAAGCTTTGTTTCTCCTTTGATCTTTTCTTCCTGCAGGCATTTATTTGATCTTGGAAGGACCTTAGGGCTACAGTCTGCCCTAGCAAAGATACGACAGAGAGCAGAGGAAAGATTTGGAGTCTTTTCTTCTGACTATTCCTCTACATAACACAGGCAAAATATTGACATGTTTCTCCCAGGAGCATAGGGGCAAGATGTAGCAAATCAGAGTGGAGATAAACTAAGTGAAATTTTCAGGATAAAAACAATCATAAAAGGTTATGGCTCTGAGAAGTAGGATACTCTTCCAGAAAGTACTGTATGGGTCTCAGGAGGCTTGGATCCAGGAGACCTGACAGCCAGTGTGAAACTATGTAAAGGCCAACTGATTGCTTTGTTTCTCAGGTCTCCACCTGTGAAATATCCCCTGCCCCTTCTCTGTTTTGCCTTAGTGGAACTGTGGCTTTGCCAGTTAATACAGCAACAGAGTGAAGGTCTCACTTTCTGTTGGAACCACTAGATGGGACCAGAGTAAAACAATGAATGTAATTTTGACACAGAGGCCAAAGAAGACATGTTATCTTTGACCTTTAAATCTAGTCTCAGGATTCAATCCAAATGCCAGTTAAGGCTTTTGGAGTTCCCTGCTAAAAATTAATCATCTTCTCTGCTTCTTCTTTTTTCCTTCTTTGAAGTAAGCTTCATCTACATAGCTGGTATTTGCATTGCCTTGTTATAGGAACCAAATGGTGTCCATCTGTAGACATGAAATATGGAGGAGCCATTTGGGCTGCTGAAGTGCTTCCCTTCCCTCACCACACTGATTCCTGAAAGCACTGAGAGAAGCATTAAATACCAGAGGGAGATCAGATGTGGACATAAATGGAGAAAGGCTGGAGAAAGCAAAATGAAGCACATCGTGTTTCCCTCCCCACAAGCTGTGACTAGGGAAATAAAGCAAAGCCAGGACTCCAAACCCAACAGCTGAAAGAAAGGCAGGAGCAAGGTTTGCAGTCTTTCCCCTGTTACTTTGCCCATGCTGGCGCCCCACTCCTCTCTGCACATCTATTTGCCATGGCAGTGAGGATGGGTGAGGCTGGGCAGGGCCTCTTTTCCCCAGCTCTCTGTGGAGGGAAGTGCACTGGCAGTGCTGCGGGTGTACCAGCACCTCCTAACTCACATTGCTGACATCCAGTCAGAAAATGAAAGTAAACAACCTATTTACATGTATTTTAAAAACAGATCGGTGCCCGGCAGTCTGATTATTTTGAGGAAGAGGTTAAAACAGACACTGTAAGGCAAGGACCTTACATACCAAGCTCCAGCCCTCGGTGCATTAATATGGCTGAGTGGAGATACTAACATAACCTTACCTGTAATGGCATGAACACACCACTGTAATAATTCATTTAGAATGATGACACCTGAGACCTAATTTAAAACTCCTAGATGAATACTGTTCTCACATTCAAACCCCAAGGCTGCTGCAAACATACCTAAGAAATCCTAAGAACTATAGTGAGCCTAATTGAATTGGACTTAAATGGACCATTGAGGTGGCCTCGCAGAGCTCTGGGGAATTTATATTGTCTATACTGTATCAGAATCACAGCTTGAACTGAATAACGGGTTACATCCAATCATGTTACTGTAACTCATGCTCGAGGAAAGGGGGAAACCTTTTGCTATCAGCAAGGCTGTATGGAAAACAATTTCAAATCACTTTAAACCCGGTTGGCAACTACTTTGCCAATTATGGACTCCTTTGGGAAAGGTGTGTGCTAGGGCTCGGGACTAAATGATTTATGTCAAGCGCCCCAGTCCCCGGAGGCACATACAGGAGGCTGGAGAGGAGGTGCTTGTGGCTAATTATTTCTCCTAAGAATACTTTAGCAAGGTAATTTGTGCTTGCAGATGAGTCACTCTGCACGCTGAATACAACACAGGGAAAGCAGAGACTTCAGCGCTACGGCGCACAGGCAGATAAAAGCGAAATGCACGGGATCTTCATTCCTTAATCTCATATGCAAAACCCCAGCCCCCCGGCCCCTGCCTGCCCCCTCTCCCCCAAGGGCCCCTCACCACTCATGCTCAAGGGGGACCACAGAGGAAGGCCAAGCAGAGCCTCATCCCCACACCTAATTACAGAAAGGAGCCCGGCGTTTAAAAGGCTGATAAAAGCGTGCGCTCTCTGTGACTCTTGGTGTGCAAATCTGCTGGCGGCTGGGCACTCAGGAGGGAAAAGCTCGGGCAAGCTGAAGGAGGCAGCAGCCAAATGCCTTCCCAGCGTTCCTGCCTGTGCATCCCCTTGGTGCGCTGGCAGTTTCTTTGCTCCTGTTGTCTAAAATCTCCTCACAGGTGCACTGTTGACACTGTGTTATAATTTATGAAGCTGCAGATGCCTGGAACATGCAATTCATTTTGCAGATGGCAAGTGTAAATTCTGCTGTTCCTCACATGGCACAGACTTGCCTGTTAATAAAAAGGCTGACCTCCCAGATCCTGGCTACTCCGAGAGGTGTAGCAAATCCCTTTTGGATGTGTTGCTGCCATCGAGTAAGGTGTAAATAGCATTGATCTTGCCGATGATTCAAGCCTGATTTCAAGATCTCTACTGCCCTAAAACTCTGGGGCTTGAGCTTTGGGACTGACTCAAAGCAAGGTTAATTTTGGTGAGAAATTTGGGATTGATTTGCAGCTGAAGCACACATTAGAACATTGTGCATATTCTGAACACTGCCTTCCAGATTTTCATCTGATTTTAACCCATATTGTAGAGTTGAATTTTATTCAGGTCCTATCATTCACAGTGGCTTTGGGTTTTCAGGAGCAGTGAAAGCATGAATTTGTGGCAAACACAGAGCTGCTGTTCTCGATCGGGAATAAGTAGAGGTGCAGACACATTCTACTTTTGAAAAAGGCATTTGTGGCTATCTGCAGCTATACAGCAGCCGAGGAGAAGAAAGAATGCTGAAAGTCCCCGTGGAAATGCCAGTCAAGCCTTCCAAGCCCAGATGAGGCCCAAGCCCCCCAGCTGAACTTGGGGCCCTGCAGAGCAGATGCACTAGCCACGCTGGTGCCTGCTAGAGTGAGGGTGGGTAGTGAGCCACCAGGGCTGCAACCTGCAGCTGCAGCACTCTGCACAGGTCAATCTGCAGTAACAACCAGGGAAAGAAGTGAAGCACCTTTCTTTCCTGCTGCAATACAGGCAGTAATACAGCTGCCACAGATGGAGAGGGGCCAAAGGATTTGCTAACCCATGACGAAGAGATGAGTTGTGAAAGATCGAGTAGCTGAACTGGTTACCAATTGGCTACTCACCCAATGGCTTTTGGGTGAGTCTAGCTTGTCCAAAAGATCTGTGGTCTTCTAGTCCATGCTCATGTGACAGCTTTCTATTGGGAATGTGGAGCAAAATCCATTCTTGTTGACGTGATTAAGGCACAGCCATCACTGAGAGGCTCCTCTCTCAAGCACGAGCTGCAGGAGAAAGCTAGTTGGGAAGGCCAGTTAAATGCTGGCCAGCAGAGCAGGGAACAGGCAGTGTTAGCAGGCTTTGTAAACCCATGGATGGCAATTAAAGGGTCTGTAGTTTGTAGCATTATGGGCTATATAAGCTGAAGGGAGCAAACTCCAGGAAAACTTTAGCCGAGGTTGGTTTGGCTCTATTGCTTCTCTTTGGACATAGTTGAGAGTGGGTTCAAAATATTCACCTTGTGCTGATGAAGATTCCATCTCATGGTGTCTGTTAGAGAGTAGAGGAGAGGAAGGGAGGAAGCTGAGGCAAAACACACAATCCCATTTTCCCTGCTCTTGCTCAACCTATCCCTCTGTCTGCCAAGAAGACACTCCAGAGTGCTAGAATAAAACCTTTATTATGTTGGTCTCATAAAAAAGGCAGGGCATGTCCTGCTCATCCCTTGTGGATTTAAGCCGCAGCAAAAATTGTGCTGAAAGTTGCCACCCAGCAAAACATCAGTGTTGTGTCCTCTGTCTGATTGCCCCAGTCTCCTGATTTATTGGACAAAATCTTGCCTCAAAAATTTGCATGCAAGAGAGAAGCTGGAACACATTCATTGGGAAGTGTGCATGAAATGGAGCACTGGTTCAACAGAAAGTCTTTCACTTGCTCTTTTTTTTCTTTTTGATCCATTTCCCTTTTCATGACCATTCACCACCAGGCACACAAACCCCTGCCACAACAGCTTAAGAGTCATTCCTTCTGCCCCAGCTGATGAGAAGAAACATTGTTCTGCAATATGGTCAAGATCTTCCAGGTCCTATATCACCCAGAGCAGGATCAATGAAAAACTCCTCACAATTTTTCCTCTTCTAGTATGAAGAGTTTACAACTATATTATGCAGATCTTTTATACATTTCTTTGTATTTTACTTTTTTATTCTTCCCGATCTCTTTTAAGCTTCTTCCCCTTTGCACATCTGAGCTTTGCTGATCACAGAGGTCAAATAGATTGAAAACATGTGTGCAAGTAAAGTGGCTTCACCTTTGACCTCAAACTATTCCTTCTTGGGAACATTTAATTTGCTCTAACCAAATGTATTTTTATTTTAATGGAATGCCTTTGCCTGAGGCAAACTGTGTGGAAGTCCATCAGATGTGTTTTCATTTTACCACTTTGTAGAAAAGTGTATTAATCCATTTTGCTTTACATCTGGAATTTTTTTAACACAGCCCTGGGATTTTCCCCCTCTATCTGCAGCGCTACCCATGGCTCCTGTGCAGAAAACAAAACAGAGCAATATGAAATTAAATGGACCAAAGAGGTGTGTTAAGAACGAAAGTTGATCCTGATTGCAAAGGGAAAATTCTTTTGGCACTCTGGGTCTATATATTTCTATTTCTGCTAGGTTATATATTTTCCAAGGATGATGCTCTGTGCTATGCCAGATGGCAGAGGATGTGAAAATTTGGTTTATAACACTATCCTGGATCATTCTGGTGAGGTGAGGTAAGCTTTACATTAGGATCAAGCTGTGGCTACAGGTGCTCACTTTCATCTTGTGTCTCTGTGTTTTAATTCAAGGCTCATAGCACTTTGTGGCAGAACATAATGTAGAAGGTGCAACCATTTTAGACTGTCTTACATGATAGTTTCTCCTAAGCAGCTCCTAAGCTGTTTGGGGCAGTTTTCAAGCTGCTATGCCTCCATGCGTATCCTGTATCTGCTCAGCCTACCTGTTATAAAAATCAAGAGATATAGCTAGCTTTATTTTTAAATTTTTTTTCTTCATAAGAGATAATTTCCAGCTCATGCAATGTTTGTTGTTAGTTGTCTCACCATTCTGATTCTGCCACCACTCATTTTGGGGTCAAGTACTGAATTCAACAGGATATGACAACCTAACATGAGAAAGCCAGAGTAAATGTCATCCCCTAATAGACTTGAATGATGGAACAAGTCTGTGCCCAGGAGTCTCCATTCATTTTGCATAGTCCCTGCGTCCTGTTTGGGCAGCTTGCTACTGGGAGGAACTTCCCTCCCTTTGAAATCTGAAAAGGTGAATGAGCCCCTGTGTGGCTGCAATGTTGTCCTACTTTTCTGCTGTGCCTCCAGTTAACAGTCTGCTGTCAGAGAAAATTATTTCAGTACCACTGCTGTCTAGAATACTACAAAAAGCCATAACAGCAACAAAAAAATAATAGCATGTAGAAGTATAAAGCTGTATTTCCTCCTCCTGTGGATCCAAGGGAGGATTCCCATAGTTGCAGGAAAGTACAGCCTACTGAGATTATTCACAGTGAGTAAAGAGAGTAAATTGCAAAGCTGGTGGTGTGTATTTTTTTCTTCTGTGCATGGATCAGTTATTCCTTGACAAGGTCCAATTTCTGTCAATGGAAATATTTGTTAATAAGTATTTGTAATAAGTATTTGTAATAAGTATTTGTTATAAGTATTTGTTATAAGTATTTGTTAAACAGCTTGTACAAAGCATTTTCAGTCCAGTGAGAGGTTCACTTTGAGTATCCACTATTCATTATTCACCGTGTGTGTGTTCACACAAGTCATATGGTATTGTCACTACTCCTTACTTGAATAACTCTAGTTAAACAGGAGACTAATGAGTGTTGGAGCACACATGGTGAATAACTAATAACGAGGAACATGCTCTCTCACTTGCACCTGTACTTAGCTATAACCAGGGCTGTCTGACAGCATGGGGGGGTGGGCCTGTAATCTGGGCCTCCCAGCTCCAAGGGCCTCCTTCTCCCACTGTGGCACTGTGTGTGTTATGCATGTGCCATACAAGTCACTCTGGATGTGCAACTTGTTGCTGTGTTCCATGAGACACTTCTTATCTGGACTTGGGGCCTTGAGTGCCCATACACGGGCTCTACCAGTAGACACTGCTATGCAAACCTGATAACTTCTCAATATGGGGCTAAGGAAATGGGAATCTGGCTATTTAACGTCAGGAAACAGAAAGAAACATGGGACAAGTCCATAGTCAACCTGGCTCCTTAAACTTTCCCCTAGCAGGAAATCCAGCTCCCAGTGTTGTGCTTCTGGTGCAAAAGAACCAAGTGCTCCCATGCATCTACCTCCACAGTGTGATTTTAACACAAGATGAGGAGCCAGTGCCAGGTGCCAGTTAACCAGCATGCCTATCAGTGTCTTTGAAAGTGCACTGCAGGGGCCTCAAGCCCCTCTGGCAACCAGGGATCCAGATATGTGACCAGTTTGGAGGTTGGACAGCTGCAGCCAGGTGAGAGAGGCAGTGTCATCACATGGCTGTGACACCACCTTTAATGTGAGAGGCAGAACCACCCTATATCATGTACCATTCTCCTTCTTACCACCTTTATTAATTTTTTTACTCAAGTTCCCTTGTGTCTTCCATGACCTTATGCTTGCCATTACTAGGTTAAAGCTAGTATGCTCATGGTATTTATCAACTTCCTGAACTTGCTTTTCACCTTGTCCACTGCTACCCAAACCCAAAGGTTTCTGAAACCCCTGAAAGTGTGGTTAAGCATACTTCACATACACCATCACAGTTGCTGATGAAAGAGCGTGGAGGAAGATGTTTTGTCCAACAGGGATGGTTTTGTCATCACAACTGCCTTCATATTTTTAGGGGTAGCATCACCATATAAGAGGGTTTTATGCCTCTTTGTTCCTCAGAATGTGTTGGGGCAGGACTACAGTACTATGTTGCTTTTGCCTCTTCATAGATTTTTGCTTTCCCACCTTCTGACTGCTTCTGCCCTTCTCATTTCTCGTCGGGGAGACTCCAAGGTCTTTTGGTGCTGAAGAGTTTTTCCTCATGTGTTTGCAGTGTCTAGCACAGCATAGCCCTGATCTCTGCTGGTGGATACTAGGCACTCATGGAATTCAAGCAATAAATAATCCTCAATCCTGCTGCATTGCTCTACATGTGCTATATATCAGATGAGAGAGGGTGGCTCTTAATCTTCTTACTGTCAGGATTATACAGGTATATTTCTGATAGAGAACTTTTAAACTACCATACAGTGGAAAGCTGGAAGGTTTCTTGTAAATCACACTTTACTCACATATAAACATAACTTAAATCAAGTTGATGAGCAATACCCTCCACAGGATAAATGTCTGATACTGGATTTATTTCAGATTTGTTTACACAAAGGATTGATGACGATCAATATCTGCCCTCGGGATGAGCAAGGAAACAAAGATGCTGGTGATCAGGCCACTTGATGTCACTATTGCCTGACAATGTGCCCAGGCAACTGAAGTATAAATGGGGTTAGTTCAAAGGGAGAGCAGGACAGGGGGTTTAAGGAAGGCCTCTGGACTATCTCTTTAAAAAGAATGAGAAAGATACGCTATTTAGGATTGAGTATAAACTCTGCCTCTGTCCATTTAGCAGCGTTATAGGAGAACTCCCTTCCCTTCTGCACTCATGGCTGGAAGTGCTCTGACTGAGTTTGGAGCAGGATTCACACATTTTTCACTCATTCAGTGTAAGAACAAGACACTTTCTTTGTCTCTCTGACACCTCTGTGAGGAGCACTGTGGTACTGAGCAGAGGGCCTGTCTGATCCAGTGGTCCAGGCTTATGTTAATAATTCTTGTATTTTACCATACACCAGGTAAGACTGGGTCCATAATGATAACTATGAAGCAGAATACTTTTGTCCACTGCCATGAAGTTTTCTGGCTACCTGGCTGATTTTTACAAAATGCAGTTTCCCTTGAAGAGTTTAGGTCCTCACCTGGGCAGCCGACAGGGCTTCTATTTCTATTTGCTTACTGAAGAGATTTCACCATTCAGCAAACTTATTAGTTGCAGTTGAACTGTAAATTATTTATCAAAGTCCATGGTGAAAAAATATCTAATATTCCTACCAACACAACTTCATCTAAGTCCTATGAAACCACACAATGGGTTTCTTCTCCTTTTGGAAGGCCTTTTCTTCTCCTTTTGGTTGAAAAGTGGGTGAATGCCTTTGTGTGTGAAACTGTGACAGCAATTAAAACCCAAATTCCTTGTTCTCAGAAGACCACTGTCAGTTTGGGTGTCTCTTTCTTGGATCACTCATTTACAGAGTGCTCTTGGAGTTGTCCTGTTTGGTAGGAGTTGCAGGTGTGCTGTGCTTGCTCAGAATATTTATATTTTATCTTTTTGGAACAATTAACTTCTTTTTAGTTTACATTTTCAATAATCAGTTCACTTTCCCCCTGCTGTTAGTTCTCTCCCTTGAGCAGTAGTGTTAGTTATAGCTGCTTACATGGCTCTGACTACAGGTGAGCAACACGACAGGCAATATCTAAATTATTTGCATGCACAGGATACCCATGAGTGGAATTTAACCCACATCTCCTAAGCCATGAGCCAAACTCTTTTACCATGGGACAAGCTTCCCTTACATTTAGGAAAGTAAAGCTTGAATCTCACCAGGTTTCCAACAGGCCCCATTTCTTTGTGAAGGATGTTCAGCATCACAAGTGATGTTTGTAGGAACCTGGCTTTATTTCTTGATTTTCCCTATAGATGACCCTATGAGGATGACTAAAGTAACAGGTGCTGTCTTTCTCCTTCCCAGGGAAAAGGGAAATGAGCTATTCCAAGGTAAGGGATCATCTATCACTTCAGCAGCTTGAGGACTCCCGTTCCTAAAACCTGAGGAACTGGCTCAGGTGTGTTTTAGCCCTTCTTAACAGAAGATTAAGATACAACATTGAGTAAGCTTTAAAGTTGAGGTAATTTGTAGTGACTCCACTGACATATGGTTGAAAGGTCACTGAAAAGAGGCAATTAAAAATAATGGTGCACTGAATCAAAAATCTGCTGGTCTATTTCCAAATCTTTCAGTCTGGACATCACCCTGTGTATGAGCTGAAAAGCTGAGATGAGATCCCAGCTGGCACCTCCAACAGAAGCGTTGAGGACAAGCCTGTGCTCCCTTGTGGCATGGTGTGCTCTTTGCTGTTAGTCTAGCTGGCCCAGTGGAACTGCTCATGCCAGTATAATCATGATTTAATCATATTAATAGTGCTGGGCAATTGATGGAAGTGTGGTACAAAAGACAAAAGTGTACAAGAAAAAACCCCTTTCTGACAAGAACTTTATTTTCTGTACAAAAAATTGCAACCTCTTGTGAATTTTAAACTACCCTAAAGAATTTCATGTTGAGGCAACTGTTCTTTACAGAGTTCTGCAGCTTGTTTAAAAAATACCAGTAGAAAGGTTTTTTTCTCTATTAAACTGCATATGTTTTAAGAGTAATTTCCATGGAGTCCTTATTAATTTCTATAGCTCTCTGTTTAATTTTCTTTTTTTTCATAAAGAACATTGTAAAATTGGAACTAGTATGGTTGGTGACCGCGTTTCAGGGATGTGTCATGGCATCTCTAAAAGAGCTGGCTTTCACTTCATTTCCTTCAATCCATTCTTTGGCAACCTCCAACCAACCGTACAAGCAAGGAAGAAAGATCTGAGCATTAATGATGGATTGTGAGTGGGAAAGAATTGGAATTGTCTTTAATGAGCTGTAGCCATTTGGTTTCACTTCTCTGACAGCCTTTAAGTACTTTGTGTACTTTAAGCAAAAGACAGAATGGAGCACTTTAAGATGTCTCAGAGTCACCCCATCATTTCAGCATTATCTGGGCATTCTGGTGTGCTCTCCCATTACAAGACAATTCTGGAATTGAATGGTCAGTGATGATAAACAGTGATAATGGATTACTGAGTAGGGGAAAGGTAGGAGATATTAATAAGGTAAGATTTTTAATTAATTTTTCAAGTTAATTAAAATGTCCAAAAGCACAATAAAACTGCAGAAAATCTGGCAAGGGAATGGCAGCCTGTCTGATTAATGCAAGTCAACTCTCTTCTGAGGGTAATAGTAATAATGATGAGATTATGGATATGGAAGAACCTGCTAAAGAGATATGAGATGCATGTGGAATACAAACTGTGTCCTAGTTACTATTTTATGGTGCACAATGGATCTTATTAAGGAGGAATAGCAGTAAGAATTACCAGTGAATTGCTCAATAAAAGTATTGTGTAATTAACACTGCTGCACCATCAGCTTGAGTGCTACCTCCCATCGATACTCCATATCCTCCATTTACTTTTAGTTTTTAACTAAAGTATGGGAGTTTCAATGGCAGATGCAGGCAGCTTGAAAAACATGTTGCCTTGTGCATGACAATACTTGGAGAAAGACAAGCAAGCGCTGAAGGGCTGGAGTGGAATCTGATATTCAGAAGAGACTGGCAGGAACTTCCACAAGTGAGAGTTTGGTACTCCATTCCCTCGGCAAAAATAACACTGAAAGAAAATAACAATAATAACCATGATAGAGAGAGTAAAAATACTTTCTTTCTGGCATCCCCAGTCTAGTCCCTAATGAGGTTTTGAGAGCATGTGTTCCCCATCCAAGCAGAAAACAAGTCCCACTGAGGCTGGCGCACAAGTGATGAATGGGATTCACTGATGGATATTTTTTCACAGCATTAAGTTTCTTATTACATATATATGCCATGTGCCTGCTGCACTGGTGCTCTGCTCTTGGCTGAGTGCTCCAGGCAGTCTCCAATACAAGTAAGGTAATATCTTAATTAGAGACATCAGTATCATGCAGGAGATGACACTTGCTGTAGTTCTGTCCTGATAGAAAAAGTAGTCAACATCATCAGGAAGAATTCGGTACCGCAGGTCTTATGGTAGCTCACTTAACCCTCAAAGAAATATCCTTGCTGCTGAAGAGCAGATGTAAACCAAAGCTCATACACTCAGCAATGCCCATCATTGTTCTCTACAGAAAAACAAAATCTGCTGGCTGCAAAGCCAAACTCCTCAAAATTAATATTGAAAGACCAGTTCAACCACAGATTTGGCCAGACCAGAAATGAGATTTGAACTGCCCATGTGTTTCAGGATGTTTGGAGCCTGAGTTATGAAGTTATGATAGACTGAGCCTGTACTCATAATGAATCACTAGATTTTTTTTCAGTTCCTGGCTAGGTTATGCTATATCCCATGCTCATTTTACTCAAGCTCCTTTCTGTCAAAAGCAAAATTCTTAATTCTATCTTCAGTGTTTGCCCAGGCTGCTCTTAAAAATGAAAATAGTATCTGGAGGATTTTAGTCTTGGTGAAATAATAAAGGAAAGTAAAAGCCTCCTGTCTTGAATTCTGAGTAGGCTGCATCACCACATGCAAGAGAAATGGTTGCTATAGATTGCCTTGTTATTAAAAGGGGAGGGTGAAAAATGGCAAGGAAGGTTTGAAGCTGGCTGATGTAAAACAGAGCCAGTTTATAGGGAGCTGGCTGAGGACTGCAGTTTTATAAGGTGCACTTTAAACAACCATTGCAGTGTACTAAAAATATCATAAAAACTATAGCTTCTAGCCACAAGTTTCAGAAAATGCTTAGTGGCAAAAAGAGAAGAAGCTAGAAGATATAGGGCATAAAGCAAATCTCATACACAGAATGGAGGAACATTTAGGTCTAGGCTTTTGCTTCAGGCTCCGGCTCAGTGCAAGCACAAGACACCACACGCTGTTCAGCTGGATTCATCTTCATAGTGTTAAAAGTACATAAATGCCACAAGAGAGGAGCCACAAAACATTCAGTATCTGAGACTGACTTAGATCTTTCACTCCACCCTCTGCAGATCCTATTGACACCCACAGAAGTGCTGCCACCCATCCTGCTGTTTTTCTCCTGAGACCTCCCCAGATTAATCAAAGAAGCCTAACTGCTCATCACTTGTCAAATCCCATTGCTCCTTTGCTCCCATTTTGACAGGAAAACACTACCTGCAGAGGCTGGGGTGAGTGGTTCCCTGCATAAAGCCATGCTCCCTGAATGAGCTGCCATGCCTGCTGGAATAGCAGTGGTCCAAAGAGATGATCTGCCATGTTGCAGACTTGGAAATCAGTCCAGAAAGGCATCAGCAGAAACCAGCCACTGATGCTGCTCACACCAGAGTTTTTTTTCAAGGCTTCTCTTTGTGGCTGTTTCTCCCCAGCATCACCTGAAAGGAGAGGTCATGCTTGGCTGGTTTTTTTTTTGTTTACCTGTGGCTTGGTCTCTGGAGCTGACTGCTCTTGAAAACAAGAGAAGGGAGAGACCAGAAAGGGCAGGAAGGTTGCCGTGAAACAGAAAAACTTGCATGGATGTCATGAACATTTGTCATGCTTCCTGGGATATTTAAATGTTTCATTAGAAGTGTATGGCATGGCCCTGTCAGTCACAGGATTTTAAGGGACCCATCAGAGCCATCTCTCTGAGGCAGAGTACCTGCCTCACCCCCTCCTGGCTGTGTGCCATGTCAGGAAGGTATTAACTCACCACTGATCTGTGAGGGCAGCAAACTGAAATATCCCAGTGTCAGTGCAGCCATTCTGCCTGGGACAGATAGGATCAAACTAGGGATCCTTTCCTTCCACCCCACTTTTGGAGCCAGCTGCTCCATCTGATTTCAGGAGAGGGAATGATACCTTGGTCTGCAGTTTCAGTACCAAATATCATTGGGAGGTTGCAAGACAAGAGGGAGGAAATAATTCTTTTGAAAACCATCACAAGTTGTTGCTATTTTTTTAACAGGATGTTAAAAGCAGGCTTTTAAATACTCCTCTCCCATTCCTCACTTGCAATAGCAAGAGCTGGGGTCAGATGTCTTTTCTGGCAGTGATTAATACCTTCCTGCAGGAGGACTGCCGTTAAAGGGAATGAGGCAGCCTGCAGAGCAAGGCTTTCCTCTGCAGGAGAAAGAGTGGCTCTGTGTCTGCAAACCGTGGCAGACTCTGAACTCCCCAGTTTTCTCCTCTGCTCAGGCAGTCGAGTCTCCAACTGCCACCTCTCGCATCCTCGGTTTATGGCAAACATAAAACAGGAGGCCATTTAAAAAAATAAGATAAATCAGACCCTAAATTTAAATTGTGTTGATATAAATCATTCATGCAACAGATTGCATTTATTTATTGCCTTTGTTTGCAGAGCAAGAAATCTGTTAGATGCGCCTCGTAGAATTCATAGATTAAAAAATAAAAATCCTTATGAGATACAGGCTTTGTGCCCAAAATGCAGCACTTTCCTATTAAAACCTTTATTTGTCTTCAGAGGGAATACTTTGGCACTGTTTTCCCCCATCATCTACTTCCTTCTTCTCACCTCTGAAGCTGCTTCCCAGCCACAGGGATGTGTTTCATGCTCCAGCTCCAGTGGCTCATGGCCTTTCTGAACTTAGCTCCAGCCCCAGCCTGTCTCCTGATGGACAAGCTGGCAGCTCTTCCCCCAGCCTGGAGGACACCTGGCAGCAGCCTCATGGGCAGAAGTGCATTGGGGAGGAGAAAGTGACCTTGTATCTACTCTTGGGACCAGAAAGAGAGGACAAAAGTTCATTTAAAAAAAAAAATCTAAGTGGGGCAGTCTTTCAAAGACCAAGAGTCACCTCCCAATAGTGGGACATCTGGTGACATTAGCTGAAATTTCATAAAAGCTCCCTATGGCCTTTTCAGAAATAGAGCAGGTTTCAAAAAGAAAGAAAGAAAGAAAGAAAATACAGAGCCCTATGCATTGGTGTTGATTTATCTCCATCTTCTATGCTAAGGCACTGCTAAAGCCAGCAAAGGACCCTAACTTGATTTTCTTCATCTCTGAAACAGGAGAAACGGCTAGTCATGAATGTATGTTATTTAAAAAGATGTGGTTTTGTCCTGCTTTCTTCCTTTATTTCATTATTTATTAAGTAAGATAATAGCTTATGGTACTTACACAGAGCCAGCTGTTTGCAGGATGCCAAGAGCAGGTGGTCTGGGAGGCCTCTGATGAATTGCAAAAGACACTTACCAGCTGCTATCGCTGTGTGAAATGAGCAAACCTGCAAAATCTTTATTTTCAATTGGATTGTACTTTTAAGTAAGCAAGGGAGACAGCCAGTATAACTACAGACCATGACCAACAACCCACATAAAGTGTGTGCAAACACAAGTGATTAATGTACCAGGATTTCAAAACATCCAAAATGAGTGAGTCAGGGTTAACAGGGTGTGTGAGAGGGGAGGGGAGCAGGAAGGGATGGGTGAGAGCTGGGGTATGCATGGAGGGACTGCAGGAGAAGGGGCTGCTTATGTGACATGAGGAATAAAGAAAAAAGGAACTCCTTGAAGAATCTGAATAATCTATATGGTGTTCTTAGCATCTCCCATATTTTTATACTCCTTTGTAAACAATATTGTTGGTTGAAAGTTTTTGTGGTCCTTTTCCTTCTTTCTCTCATCACCTCCACTCCTCTATTTTTTTCTTTTTCTTTTTCTTTTCTTTCTTTTTTTTTTTTTTTTTTTTCAATTATGTAGGGCACTCTCATGTGCTGCCTCACCAGGGCACAATCCTTTGGTGGTAACCACATCCTCAAATGGTCACTGAAGAGATGCAGGGATAATGGGTTACAAAGACAGACATTAATAAGGTAAGATAAGAGAGGGGAGGTTTATTAATTTTTCAAGTAAAGTTAGGATGCCCAAGGGCACAGTAAAACTGTAAAGAATCTAGTGAGGGATGAGAGGCCTAGCTGATTAATGCAAGTCAGCTGTCCTCAGAGGGTGATTGCAATAATGATGAGATTATGGAAGAACCTGCTGAAGACAAATGAGATGCATGTGGAATAAAAACTAAGTGTCCTAGTTACTCTTTTGGAGTGCACGATGGATTTTATTAAGGAGGAACAGCAATATAAATTACTGCTGACTGAGATGCCAAAGTGAGGAGCTGGGCTTGCTTTGCTGGAGTTTCTTTGCTCGAGAGGTAGCAAGCAACTCAGGGTGCCTCGCTTGAAAACAATCCAAAGAAAACCTGAAAAAGTGAAATGGGGGCTTTGTCCCTTACTGCAAAAGAAGATAATATTTCTGCTTGGTGTGTTTGATGTGCCTTTCCCTCTGCTCCCCGGTCTCCCTCTTCAGCTCCATTACCTCATTGCTTCCCTATGCTGGGGTGGATAATTCAAGCTTGTCCCAGGAGCCCTTACCCTGTCCAGAGGTGGCTCTTCTCCAGACAGCCCCATCATGCAGTGCATGAATAAGGCAATGTTTCAGAGGGCAGCAGTTTTCCAGACTGCCTTCCTTTTCTGACCAACCTTTCCATTTTCTATTCCTTGACACTTGCCCCCAAGATTTTCCTGCCCCTGCCTCCTTGTCCTCGATGTCCTCAGCTTCTCTTACCACCTGTCTTGGCTTTTTCCTCTCTGCCCTGGGTTGGTGGGATGGACTTTCCCACCAGCCCTCTAACCCTCACTTCCCTACAATAACATGAGGACCAGAGGCACGATGATTACTGCTTTCCTGGGGGTTCATCAGCACACAGAAGGCTTGGTAGCACATCCTCTGCAGAACCTAAAAGGTGTAGGAATAGCTTCCTGAAGTGGGAGGGCAAGGGACGACTTCCAGATGCAGGGGGCTGGCAGACCTGCGCCAAGTTGCGCAGCAGGAACCAAACTGTAATTAACAGCACTGTAAGAAGTGGCATGACATGATTTCTTGTATAAATTTTCCAGGTCCTCTGTTTCTTTCCAGTGTATTAACTGTCCATGGTAACAGGAAATAAGAAATTATAACAACCACTGCTTGTGTTACAGTGCAAAGTCAGCATTTCCATTAGAAAGTCTGTTTCTAATGGCTTTGAGTAATATAATAATGAACTTTCATTCAGGAAAATCCTGGTATTTAGAGGTCCCAATCAGACAGCGGGTTTTTTCCCCTGCAAAATTTAGTAAGTCTGGGCATTATAAGGTTTCACCACCTCCCCACAGCTCAGAATTTTCTTTCTCCTGAAAGCTTTAATCTTCCCTTTATTGTCTTTGTAAAGTCATGGTATGGGCTTCTCATCTCTTTTGCCTTGATGATTTTTTTTTTTTAATGGATTTAAGTAACTACTAGATGTCAAAACAGCATTTTCTCCCACAGGCTAAGTACGTAATTACCTGATAGATGGACATTTTTGTATTATTAAGATGGTCTAGATACATATTTATGCAGCAGACAGTAATGATTTCATTTTAGCAGCTCCCTCCATACATATTTACATGACAGACCATAGTGTTCTGCAGCTTCAGCCACCATAAACCTCATTTGTGACACGTGAACCTGCTGCTTTTCATGCACAACGCTGCAGATGTGTAGAATGTGGGGATAAACTCACGTGGTCACTACTGGACGAACAGAAAGCGGTGTTACATAAATAGAATGTATTTTCCAAAGGAAGGGAAAAACCAAAATTGCAAACATACAAAAATAACAGCCCTAAAAGATCATGTAAGTATCGTGCCTCTGATTCCCAATAGCAGATGTTTCGGGTGTTGAAACTCCCACCAGAACAGCTGCAGGAATGTAGAATCACATCTGGGCTTGCGACGGGGCTGCATCATTACCCACCAACAGCAAAACAGCCAGATGCTCCCAATTCATTTTAGGGACAGAACTTAAAGTTTGAGTCCGTGAACATCCCTGCTTTACAGCCGCTATTTACCGCTGGCTGCGGCTGCTCCTGGATGTGCGGCTGGGGCGGTGGTGAGAGCCAGGACATGGCCGAGCTGCTGGGTGGCATTGCAGTGTGGGGGGGTCATCTGACATGAGGGGCAGAGGTGGGGCGGGGGTCTGGGCTGTCTCACTGCCAGCTTAGGGAGCTGAGGATGATCTCTTCAGCCCCATGGAAGGGCAGTGGAGGTATTGCTGCTGTCACAGTGCACACCCTGCTCCCTCATTGCAATGCCTGCAGTACTTTCCCTCTCCTGCCGCTCTCTGCCTTGGGCAACCATGTTCAGCACATCTGCATGTTTTGGGATGGTGTTTTGGCTTCATGTGCTACTGAAAGGTGTGTATATGGGAGAGTGCCTCAAATCTAGGGATGAAGGCAAGTGAGGGCAGCTGGCTTGACACTTGAGCCCTGGTGCTCACCTCTGTTGCCACCCTCCTTCCCTGCATCAGCTCTGGTGGACAGAGTGAGTGTGAGCTGCATACTGTAGGTGCCCCACTCCAGCAGCACTCGCATTTATGTGTCAAAGATGCTTGGAAGGAAGGAGTTTTGTTTTTGCTCTGGCTCCCTGCATGATTTCCTGTTCAGAACTCCAGTTGCCATTGCACAAGTATGTCAACTGGAGACGATGCCTCCAAGTGATGGTTCCTTGGTGTGTTGAGTACCCAAAGCATGGCTTACTTGGTTCCTCTCTACCAGTGTTTTTCCATCTCTCCAATGGGACTTGCAAACTCTGTGGTGGCAGCTGTATTGTGCTATTTCATCATCTTACTTGCCTGTTATACCACATTTCAGCACTGGCTGATGCCTGGCAGTGGTTATCCTGTCTGTCAGGAGGAAAGAGCACCCTTGGCTCTCTCCTTCTACCTTGTCTCAGTGGGAGTGCAGGTGTAGGCACAGGCATCCACTTTCTCCAGCCTCACATTCAAAACAGAAATAGTCTTGAGGCTTATATGACACAGGTATCAATGCCTGTACAAAATCTACATCTGAACCTGATCAGAGGTGGATTCTGACCCCTGGGCCACTAGGGCAACTCAGATAGTCCTGCTCTCACCACACTATTATTATGGTAATTCATTTCTTTGCATGTAACCATTCATAAATGATGGAAGAAGATTAGTTACATGATTTGCAATAAAATTACCAACTTAATCAAAGGTTGTTACTGCACAACCAAGGATTATACAAAAGCTTTTTAATAAAAGAAGCTGTACACAAAATAAAATAACAGTACCAACATTTACAGGCATGTGCTTGTCCATCACCTTGTTGTCACTTGTCCATAGCCTGGACCACAGGAGGGGCAGAAGAAGGTTTTAATATGGCTCCTGATGTGTCTATAAGAATCACACAAGGGCTCCAATTGACAAATGGGACTGAGGTGGTTTAGCAAAATGTTCAGTGTCAGAAGGTTTAAAGGACAGACATAGAAACAGATGGACTTCTCTTTCTAGGATGGGGTCCTAATTGTCAGTGGGGCAAATGGCATCCATACTCTTGCATGAGGAGGAGAGTGTTCTCTACTTTCATGCTGTCAAACAAGACCATTTTTAGAGAAATTGATGACAATTTGTTTTTTAAAAAATTCTCATCTATAAATCAAAACATCCCTCTCCCTAGGGAGGGGATGTTGTGTGTTTTTGTATTGTTTAGATTATTGCTGGTGAACATCTGTTATGACAGTAGCAGTGAGGTTTGATAGGATTAGATAAACTTCCAGTACTGCTGAGAATGTGAATTTCTCTCCCAAATTGAACCTTTTAACTAAAATCTACCCCCCCTTCACCACCATCATGAGAGGATCAGGAGGAGGAGGAACAGAACTGTTTGTGAGTCAGACAGAAGGAAGATGCAGGCAGACCCTCCCTGGTGCAGGAAGCCCCATTTTCTGTGTCTGTGGTCTTCAGGACTGTGGCCTGCCTTATTGGAGGAGCCCCATGGAGAAGGGTCTCCAGTCCATGTTGCTGTACCCCTCTTTCACTCTGAATTTCCATCACAATCACTTAATCTCTGTCTTTTTGGGGTTTTCAGAAGCCTTTACCTTCACAGCTTTACTGAATGGAAGTAAATGCTCTGAGGGATGCTCCTCTGGAGTGCTGTGAACACCCAGAAGGGGGGTGAGTGCAGGGTATCCCTGAGCCCAGGGAGGGCTGTACTGACCCTCCAACATGCAGCTGCTGCTCTTCAGCTTCTGAAGGAAAACTGGGAGGCACAAAAATCCAAGAGTCACAAGTGCCTCTCAAATAAATTAGAACGTAAGCTCCCCATGGACCCTGGGTGCTGTTGAGGGGTAACCACTGCCAAAGCAGAGCTTGCTTAAGAATACTTGCAATGTTTCTTATGAGTTCACCAATGAGTGTAAATCCTTTCACTGCCTACAAGGTTCATTAATGTCATTGCAGTGTTGTGTGAAAGCAAAATGGAAATATTGGGCAACTAATGAAAAACAAAGCTTAAATACATTTTCCCAGCTTCCCAAGGGAACAGTTTTTTTTTTTTTCAGGAAACAAATTTCTGTTTATATGTGAGAAATTGTGTAGCTTCCCTTTTTTACCCTTTCCATAAAATTTCATACAAAACTTGATCATAAAGAGGAAGGATATAGTAAAATAATGTCTATTTGGAACAGAATATGGTATTATAGACTAGAGTACATGAGAAAAATCAATAGCTTTGTATAAGCGTGAGGTCCATAATCACTCTGCAGACATACCTTGGAGAATTTATGCATTTTAACTGTCTTTGCATAAGACCTTCCAGGGAACTGCACATAATAATAATTAATCTTGTAATTAATACTTAATTTACAAAGGAAGCAGTATGCCCCACTCTCCTGCAGAGGCACTTGGGGTGATAAGCAACAGAAAAATAGAATTCAAATAAAAATAACTCATTAAAAGGAAGTCAAGAAAGATAATAAATGAAGGAGGAAAGATGTGCCACTGCAGATGCATAAACAGAACAGAAAATGCTTAAAAACTCCCAGCCTCATCCTGCTTCTGACAAGACTCCCATTTGCTTTGGTGGAGACAGGGATATCATTGAGAGCCTTGGGAAATCCTCATGTGATGCCTTATGAGAGCAGAAAAGGTATCCATCTTCCATCAAAGCCTAGTGGGTTTGTGATGCTGGAAGTCTGAGAAAGCTTTGTAGTCATGCATAAACCCTATTAAGTGAACTGACCACCACTTACTGGTGAGCTTGCTGCCTTCTCCAAAATAAATTCAGGAAGATTAAACAGGTGCTGACTTTTTCCAAAATTGGCTTAGCCCCTTGTCTGTCAGTTCCCCTCTTTACTCGGCTGTAGGCATTTTCCTGGTGCCAGAGTAAGGCTTACTGGTCTGGAGTTTTTGAAAATCACCCTTGCAAAGCTTTCCTAAAGACTGTGGCATGGCTGCCATTTTTCAGTCCTGCATTACAAAACAGGACCATCAGATAAACTAAGATTCAAGCTAAATTTGGTGGTGATCAACCTAATATTTGAGTTCTTTCAGAGCTTTTGGGTTAAAAAAAAATCCTACCTCCTGATTTGTTATAATTTGAATTACTAATTTTCCCTGAAACATCATCAATGATACTCTTCTTGTAGCACATTTTTCAAGCTCATTCCCCATGTGTGAGGTGTGAAAACTTCCTAGCTTCTGATGTGCATGCTAATACAAATAAGTTGGGTAGATTTTGCAATCTGTTTCCCTTTGATGAGTTTTGATCCCACAAACTTTCTTGTAGGTCTTGTTGCTTTTTTTCCCCTTCTTTCTTTTTGCCTCTTTGTAGAGGCAGATGCTTCTCAGTCTTTCTTGCTCTTATTAGTATATCTTAGCATGCATATATATATAAAATTTAGATTAATATTATGAATTTAAATGTTCATATTCTTATCAGTTTCTTCACCTACGCATGAATCCCTCTTTTTTCTGAAAAATGCCTTTTTACTTTTAATAGCCTTCTTTATTTTAACATTTATCCACACTGGTATGTTTGAATTTTGGAGCAATATATCTTTAACCTGAGCCTCTGATGTGTAGTCCTTAGACACCTCCCACAACAGCAAAAGCACATTTTGTTTTATAGAAGCCCTCTTTATTTTACTTTAAAGTATTTGCTGATGTTTCTCTACCTCTACTTTTAAAAATCAAGTGTTACTTAGTGTGATCTTTAGAAATTTTTCCCTCTGAAAGAAAAAGACACTGAATTTCAATGCATTATAGTCACTATTATAGAGTCACAGTTGATTCTTGAACCTGCTTTTAAAATCCTACTTAAAATCAAGTAAAACTACAGTTTACACCTCTTGCAAATGTTCAGACTAGCTAATCCAAGGAGTTGTTTCCCAGTGTCTGAAAAGCAGCCCTTGTGTTACAGCTGACACAGAGATGCAGCATGTGGGAGCATCTGATCATTGTGTGCTTTCCTGGATTTCTTTATCTCCCTTCCTCAGTGGGATGTGGAAGATTAAAGATCTTCATTGCTTAATGTGTGTGGAATTCCAAACCAGGTCACAAAATATTTCTAAGGTGATTATTTAATCCTTTATTCCCTAGTACTTTAACAACAGAATGAACTTGTTGGCTGAGTTTCTTTTGTATCATAGCATTACAATGGGTCACTGATCATCTTTGTTCTCCTAAATAATAGGTGTGACTCTAGGGATACTTCCATTTCAAACCTGGCACTTCAGCTCGTCCATCTTAGCTGTAGGACTCCTGATGTTCGTTTACAGTCACCAATATATTTACAGTGGTCTGGTGATCACTATGTCTGTAGTCATCTAGTCAGTCTCACATGAATGTGTTAGATTGTGCTTCATTGTGCATTTTTGTCTTACTGCTTTCCTATAAAACATCTCTCCCCACATCGTGCCCATTCACCTCATGTTTTTTCCCCTGTGCTGGCAAAAAAAAAAAAAAAAAAAAAAAAAAAAAAAAAAAAAAATCTCACTTTTGACCTCTTTCATATAGCAAATATTTGAGAGCCTTTCCCCAAATCTTTTTTCTCAGAGCCTGATTGGGCAGAGAGACTTCTGTGTGCAGCATCCAACACAGAACCCAGAAAATGCCAAATGAGCTCCATCTCCCAGTGGAGCTGACTTCAGGGAACTCAGCAAAACTTATCTTCCAACAGCAGGTCATGGTTTTGGGAAAAGTTAGCACCTACAAGACCATCAGAAATCCCAGAATTTGCAGTATATATAAGACAACTGTGGTTTTATGCTTTACATCATCCTTTGGAAAGCCACAAAGTTGTACACACCAAGTGTTGAAATCCAATAGACTTTTTTGTATTTAATGGGTTGTTTTTCCTTGTGTTTCTGTACTTCCTCCACAAGCAAATAATACCCTAGTGAGGCACAAGAACAAAGTCAGAATTTGCAACTGTGGCAGAGAAACTATTAGAAGTCTATAAATAAATATTTTTATTGCAGCAGTGCTGCATGAGCCAGTACTTTCTGGAAACCATACTCACATTGAGATGGGCTAGGGGACAATGTTGGGTTACCAGTGGTGGTTACTTGGAAGTGTTTGTCTAGGAGATGTGTGCAGCCTTCTCAATATTCTCATTCAGTTGTGTAATTCCAAGCCCTGCAATGCTGTTATCCCTTAAGAAAACTTCTTTCTATTTCAGAAGCATGAACTCTGAATGTTAAATTGAAAGGAGATAAAAGAATCACAGTGGTAAAAGCTGTACAATTTCTGCCCTCTCCATTATACAACAAGCTGGTTCAGTATTTGCTTCTTTACATTTTTATGGAGATATAAAAGGCTACTTTGGGAAATCTGTAACAGTATTATTAAATGTCACTGAGCAGAGCTGAGCATAGTGATGACTCATCCTCAAAAGATTTGATTTAGTACACATTAACTTCCCAAGTGTTGAGTTCTCGTTTTTGACTATACCAACCAGAGTGCCCAGGTCTAAAGTAAGGAACATTCACATCAGCTGAAATCCTTCCCCTAGCTTCAGTGGTCTTTGGATTGAGAGCTTAGAAAGAATGAAAGTTCTGGAAATTTCAAATGACTAATTATGAGTAATAATTATCTATAATCACAAGGAGCAACTTAAAAATCAGGCCTTATTGTGCTACACTGCCCAGACAGTGGAATAGAGTCTATGCCATAAATCTAAAAAGACAATCTAGATACAGTATTGAGAAGGGATGTGGCCACCATGAAGATACATGCCATGGCAGAGGTAAATGTCATGTTAGTTCAATTTCTGTTTTAATAGGTTAAGAAAGAAAAGAAGAGGGGGAGGAAAAAGAATTTTGAAGGAAAACAGGTGGAAATTCTAAAGAATGGGAAAGGTGTGGGTGTTGAAAGCATCAGCATGGATTTTGGTATATGACTGATCAATATTTATTGCTATTGCTAATACCAATAAATTAGCAAAGAGTCCTTAATTTGATCAATATTAATTTGGAATGGCCTGCAAAGCCTTAAGTGTCAATGGACTTGCTTCAAGTATAATAGATAATGCTGTCTGCAACCCTGATGCAATGGCTTACCACTCAAATATTTCTGTATAACTGATAGCACCTAAGCAGCCACCAGACTTAGGGAGGGGCATGAGAGAAACTTCACTTTTAACCAATAATGTGGCCACATTCAAGCTTCTTGGAACTATGAGTTTGCATCTAGACTTTCAGCATCTGGTGGTCCTGGGAAGGAAAGCTTGTTTTGTTTTCATATTCCACTGTTATTTAAATTATGGACTTAGCCTGGAGAAGTTTAGCTATGAAACCCCAGTACCCAGCTAGTGAAATGGGAAATGTTTATAACACTCCAATCTTCCTCTATGTTCCAGACAAGCATAAGAGATCTGCACAAATAACTAAAACATTGTTCAATAAGGAAAAGAATTTTCCATCTTACCCTTTCAGAATTGAAGATCAACATTTACTCACACTTTGATGAGCTGATTAGACAATTATTTCTATGAAGAAAATGGACTTGAGACTCTGTTACTCTTGGGAATCTTTGTATTAACTTGCTTAGGTTGAGGGGCTTTATTGGCAGTGGATCTTCACAGTCGGATGTGGCTGTTGCACTCAGAGACTCCCTGCTTTTGGTAGATATTCATCCTTATGACTTCTATTTCCCTTGTAAAGTCCAAGAGACATCAGGGAAGGAAACAGGGAGAAGAAATGGGACAATGCTGGAGAGCTGCTCCCTCAGAGGCAGTGGGAAGCACAGAAGAAATTAGAACAGCTCTGAGTTTCTGTAATTTTCACAGCAGGTTGGACATGCAGAGTTGCTGAGAATTAACACCTGTGTTTCTGCAGAAGCAAATCCTCAGGAGATCTGTCACAGACTTTGATAGAGATGGAAGCAGCAGGGTTCTGCAGAAACTGAAAGGCATCCCCTGGAAATGTTCTCAATGCCTCAAGGATTTAAGGTGAATGCTATTCTCCTTGCAACAAAGATAATAATTTTAGGTATCATGGATGCATGAAGATGCATCCATGATGCTGTGTTTATGTCAATAAAATACTCCAGGGAAGTTGAAAAATTAAACTTTTGAAACAGAAATAATTGCTAAATTACAAAGTTAATTTAAATGAAATACCTTTTTTGAGAAGGAATCGTAACAGAGAATGGAATTGCATGTGACAGCACTCGTTGACTGACTCCCTACTGTTTGAGGATTTGGCAAGTTACTGCTGGTGAAGAGGCCAAGGACAGGACAACTTGCAGATGAAGTCTGCTTGAGATGAACGAGAGGTGTGAGTGTTAAGAGAGAAGTGGGAAAAGATGAGGGGACAAAAAGGCATTCGTGAGATTAGATACGAATACAGCATATGACAGCAGCTGAGGCTACAGAGGAGGTGACAAAACTTCCAAGAGTAAAAAAGGGACAGAACCAAATGTGGGAATAAACAAGGAAACAGGGAAGGCATACTACACATCAGGCGTTAAAATGCAATTTTTCTCATTTCATTTAATCAATGAATCCATTTCAGCACATCTAATAATACAATGGTTGAATTAGAACACCCTAATTGCATTCACTGCAAGATTTTGTGGAAAGATTATTAAATTTCCCTGGTTTTTGAGCAACTCAGTTACATCATGCCAAATGTGGGCAGAAAGGAAAAAAAAATCACTTCTCCTGTGCAGTGTTAGTGATATATAAAGCAAAGGAGAATCAATTTAATACATCACCACTGCAATGAGAATTTCTAGAATCATTGAGCTGAAAAGTACAATCCCACCAGTCTGGTACCATGAAAATGAAATTTGATGTCTGCCTGGATCAATTTTATCATGAAAATAATGGCATCACTCTGGGCACAAGATTTAAAGCCTTCAAGGCTTTGGGAAAGACACACTCAGTAACCTACATACGAAAGTAGATTGATTGAGAGTGGCTGGAACACACATAAAGCTGACATTTTTACCCATTGTGGCCTTTATCAAGACTGATAGGCTGAAACATTGTCTTTCTGAATGTTCCCACTGCTTTCATGTGTAAGCTCCTGGGTTTGCATTAACTCTTGAGGCTTTCACAAGGTGTGTGCGTGGCACATCTGATAAACCACTGGATATGTCTTGATGATGTAAAGAAAATGACCTAAATTTATCCTACCTAAAGATGCCTCAGAATGAAGAGGTTATTTTCACTCTTTAGTTTTCTTTTTATAAACAACAAAGTTGAGACATGACCAGGTACATCTTCTGAGACCAAACAGCCTTTTGTGCAGATATAAGCTTTGAACATGCAGGGACATGTACAGGAACTTTTATTTGTTGCTGTGTGCCTGACCCTGGCAAATGACACACATACTTTACAACCTCTGAACCTCTGGCCCCTCTACATTCACAGAGAGGTGGTACCACTCAGCCAAGACTTTGGATCATTGAATAATTTAAGTTGGGAAAAAATAAGATCATCAAGTCCAACTGTTAACGAAGCATTGCCAAGTCCATCTCTGAACCATGTTCCCAAGTGCTTTATCTACATGTATTTCAAGTACATCCTGGGGTGATGACTCAACCACTTCCCTGGACAACCTGTTCCAATGCTCAACAAACCTTCCTGAGAAGAAATGTTTTCTAATACCTTCCTGAGAAGAAATGTTTTCCAATTCAAACTTCCCCTGGCACAAACTGAGACCATTCCTTCTTCCCTTGTGACTTGATGAAGGGGAGAAGAGACTGCTCCCACCTGGCTGCAGTCTCCTTTCAGGTGGTTATGGAGAGTGATAAGGTCCTCAGTGAGCCTCCTTTTCTCCAAACCAAACAAACCCAGCTCCCTCAGCCTCTCCTCCTCAGACTTGTACACCAAACCCTCCACCAGCTCCACTATCTTCTCTGGACACACTCCAGCATCTCAATATCTTTTTTGTAGTTAGAGGTCCAAAGCTGAACACAGGATTCAAGGTGGCCTCACCCATGATGAGTACAGAGAGACAATCACTGCCCTGTTCCTGCTGGCCACGATATTCCTGATACAGGCCAGGGTGCCATTGGCCTTCTTGGCCACCTGGACACAGCTGGCTCAGGTTCAGCCAGCTGTTGACCAGCACCCCCAGGTCCTTTTAGGCTGCCAGCTTTCCAGCCACTCTTCCCCCAGCCTGTAGCAATGTGTCATGGGGCTGTTGAGAGACAAGTGCAGGACCTGCCTAAACAGGCTCCAGCCCTAAAGAGAACTTAGCTCAAGGCTGTTAAAATTCCAGCCTAAAATAAAGCAACTTGTTGGTAATTACTAGTATGAGAAAAAGTTAAGAAAGCTAGGAAGCAAACTACAATGAACTTGAGTTCATTTTAGGAAGTAAACAAAGGCTAATGAAAATGCTAATAAAGAAGAAAAAAACTTAATATGCTATTATGAAAACATATAGTAATTATGAACATTAACAGCATCAGAGGCTGGTGCAAAGAGAGTTGCTTGGTATTTCCCTGAAGATAAAAAGCATCTGTGTGCATCAGGAATCATCATTTTTTGTTTCTCTGGGGTAGAGGATGATATGTAATTGCTAGGCCTCCATTTACTCTATACAAATGTTACCCTGTGTGACAGTGACTGTCAAAAAGTATTCCATTCCTAATGGCAAAAAGAAAATGTCTAATAATGTAGATTCACATGTTACCAATTAGGTGAACAAATCCATGGGAAGATTTCAAGTAAATTAGGTAAAATCTGTGGAACAAGCTACTATTGCTCAATACTTTCTGCTACTTTGCTCCAAAATGTCAAAAAGCTTCCTCAGTATTTCAAGAAGGAAGAAGGAGAAGCCCAATGTGCCCCAAATTATTTACTCATGAAAAACCACAGTCCAAAATAACAAAAAGTTTGGCAGAAAATTATAAAAATATCCAACTTGCATATTTTTGGAGAAAAAGGGACTTGTTGCTGATTGAAAAGGGGAAACTGTGGCTTATTCCAGATCTTAGTATTTTTGGTGCTTTGAATCAGAATAAACCAAAATGTAGATAGAACAAAATATGCTACATAAAATGAGAGATGAATAGTGTGGCTCTTGCGTCCCCATACTGAGAGTTTTGCCCTACAGTTAAATAGTTGTTGGGCCAAATTACTTGCTGGTGCCATTTGTTTTGCCCCAATCATCTCAAAATGCAAGGAGAGAAAGCAAGGAGAGAAAGCAAGAAGAGAATACACATGAAAAAGCAACTGAAGGGTAAAAACATCATTTATATCACACACAAGCAAGCTTGGAAGAGTTTGTTGTCTGGTTCCCTGCTTAGAGACCACACACTAGATGGACAGCATTTCTTTGTTATCACTTATAAGTTAATACTACGTTTGAGACAGTGTCAGTGTGGCACTACTGGACGGAAGGTCTTAATTTACCACTTACCATGAAGGCTAATTAATGTTATCCTAAAACATATGGACGTAATTCATAGTTTTCCATGGTCAGCATACCATTGAACAAACTATCCAAGTCATATATTGACAGATAATCAAACATGATCGTAATAGAAAACTCATCTGTTTACAGGTTAAACTAAAAAGAGATCAAGGGAATGTATCCACGAGTTCAGAACTGTCATTGAATACATTACCTCTCCAGAAATAAGCCCATCTATCCCCTTTTCAATGAATAATCAGCCTAAACAAAAATGCAAACTCAAAGGCTCAGCAGAGAGGGTGTTGTAATTATTTACACACCAATGGTCTTGCCATATATTCTTGCTTGTGTTTTTTAGAGCAAGAAATGACTCAAGAGCCTTTGGGAGCTCAGAGTATATCTTGTCTTCCCCGTCAAATCATCAGTTGGCTAAACTGCTATTTATTAACAAGTTCTTATAAATAGTGAAAGGCTTTTAAACTGCAATGTTGCACACATTTTGGGTCATCCCAATTCAAGAAGGATGAACTTAGCCTAAAAACCAGGTTGTGAACTGGTGCTATGATGGCATGAAGAGTGTTGGAGCTCTTTGCAATAGAAAAGACTGGAAGATTTTGATTTTCTCATGCTCAGAAAATGAAAGCTGGGACGCAGTTAAGTACATACACATACAAAAAAAGGTTTTAGTAAAAATAGGTCCTGGATCAGCTCTTTAACATTGAAGTCAAAAATCCTACCAGACTGGAAGATGGAACTTGAAGAGCTCCTGGAAGGGCATTTCAGGCAGTAGGATCTGAGAGAGCTGTGGACTAGAGCTAATGAACAGAGAGACATGATCTACTTTCAGCTTCCTAAAACTGTAATTTGTTTTCACACACAAGGTCTGTTTAAATTGTCTGCCCTGGGGAGGTGACTGAGGAGCAGGCTCTGGCTTCCAGTCACACACCTCCTGCTTCAGGGAGGAAGTGCTCTGCGAGAGACTCCGCCTGCTGCTCCACCTCAGCATCTTCTTGGAGCAGCCATGAAGTGAGAAGTGTAGATCAAAGAGTAAATTATGGTATAGTTCTGATAATTGTAGCAGTGGAACTGGTTTATGCATTTATTGACATTATGAGGCCAAATAGCAAAGAAGAAGGAGTCTCAAACCCAGCTGGTCAGTGTAAGCTCTTCCATGTAGGACCTATCTTCTCCATTCTACTGTGCCTCTCCTTGGCTGGGCCTGCCACAGTATCATACAAAACTTACAAATCTCCATACTGACACCCCCAGAACTTATTTTCAGACTCTCTTCCAAATATTTATAGGCAATCTTGTGCCACTCCACTTCTCCCTTTTGCACAAACAAGCGAATACTTGTTCCTGAAATAAAATATTTAAATTTTAGAAATGCTCTAATTCTCTGTTTAGCTGACTTCTGTGCACAGTCAAATTTAGAGGCATTTTGAAATCTAAATTTATCACATGTTCCTTACAGGCAATCTTGCAATCTTCTGACCCAGCCTCCACCTGCTCCCCCCAAAAGCTTTTTATCGCTTTATACATTCCCTCTGGATATTCAGCTCTATCAGTTGCTATTGATGGAGTTGTTTGAGTTTCTTTCAAACTGTAGTTTTTGTCACGGAAATCTCGCATTCTAGATCTGCATGTGATTTATCTGAAAAGCTGTCAAATCAATAAAATTTCACTTCAGCTGCCAGGGAAAAAAAAAAAAATCCATGTGTTCATTTCCCCCATGAAGACTTAACTAGTCATTATGTAGCTGGTGATAAGTGAATATAAAAGGGGGCCTCTCACACCACATGGCTTTTAGTCATGTTCTTTCTTCCAAGCTGGCCTAGACCATGGACCATGGCCTCTTCATTTCAGCTTGCTTCACTTAAGGGTTCCTCTTTTCTTTGTGTCCTGAGGAAAAATATCCCACAATGTAAGTCCATATGTCAAGCTGGTCACCTTTATAGCAATCACATTTTAATGCTATTCTGGTACCAAAGCCAAGCTCTGCTGGATGCTGTCACAGCACGAACTGGTACCAAAGGGGGAGAGGCAGCTTTTCCAACCAATTCAGTATTTCTCAGACACTTTAAAATGTTTCACACTCTCTTGCTCTTTCCTCAGGCAACAGGACTGTGAACTTCAGAAATTTGCAAGTATATTCAGCTACTAATACTGAGTTCTGCTGCTTCTGAGATTATTTATTTATGTGTTTAAAAATGAATGTATGTGAAAAGTTCCTGATTAAATGCCCTGGCTGTAAGTTGATCATTGACAGAGGAATTATTGCATGCCTGGAATGAAGTCTGCATAATCCATTTAAAATCACATTAAAAATCTAGAAGGAAAACTTGACAGATAAAAATTTACCTTTTTTTTTTCTCCTAAAGAATGGAAAAAAACTTTACCAAATTTTTTTTGCAATTTTGTATCTTTTTTTCATGTATAAAAACATGAAGAAAAGGCAGCTACCTTCCCTCAGTAGCCCTAGATTGTTGATGCAATTTATTCTGCGGACTATCAGCGTACCTGAATTAAATCTACAACAACTCAGGGGCTGCCTGAGCACTAAATGACAAGTCTGAAACTCATTTGACAATGACAAGAGTCTGAAACACTTAAATGACAAGAGTCTGAAACTCTTGTCTCCAGTGAGTTGAGAAGGAAGAAAAGTGGTTCAGTCATTCCAGCTTGAGATTCAGGATGAACCCCCAGCTACACCCCAGACTTTCTGCATGTCCAGAACATGGGAAGCTCATGAGGATTCAAGCACACAATTTTCAGCCCAAACATCAGTTTTCAGAACCTGTGATGGTAGGTCTTTTTACCATCCAAATATCTCCCAGGGAGGGTCCAAAGCAGCTGAGCTCCTGCTGGGCCAGAACAGCAGGGCTCCCACTCCAGTTAAATGTTTTTGCTTACCCCCCCACCCAGTCCTTAGGTCTGGATTAGGTGTGCAGCCCTGGGTTTGGTGTCCCACGCTTCCCCTGGGGCAGAATGGGGTTAGCAGTGGCTCAACAGAGCTGTTTCTTGTTCAAGAGGTGCCAGGGTGGCCAGGGTGGTGTCCAACCCCCTCCAGGATGCAGGAACTCTACTTTTTGCCACCAAAAAAAAAAAAAAAAAAAAAAAAAAAAAAAAAAAAAAAAAAAATCACACATAACAATGGAGCACAGGAACCTCTCTACAGACCAGTGAGAACCTCCTCCCTCTAGTGTAGCACAGAAAGGCTGCCTTAGATGCTTTGAATGGTGATTTTTACCACCTGGTGCTGTACCCTATGCATGGTGGTATGCATACCTGGTCCTTCTCCATCCTGTAGTGAATGGTGTCTTTTGCACATCTTATCCAAACACTCAACTACTGAGGTCTTTTGCTGGAAGAACATCCTGAATTTGAAGCAACCCCTCACTGAATGATACCTAAAATTATGATTTTCTCTCTCTCTGAGACCTCTTTCATACATAGTTACCCCACACCGAGACAACTTTCTCAGGAGGAAAAGAGTTCTCCTGTCCTCCATCCCTCTGCCTTCACAGAGTTGTTTCCAGGCTGCTTCCAAGGTTTCTCCAGCAGAGGAAGGGATAGATTACTCCTCTGTCTCCCTGTGATAACATCTTGGAAAAGTAGCACAGGATAGCACAGGTACCCTTACGAACCACACTGCTCTTTGAGTGGCCTTTATGAAGTGTTCACCCTGCTGACTGGCACTCAGACCACTTTTTAAGTTGAGTCACACAAAAAGGTGAGGTGGGGATGGATGTCTGCTCCATGAGAAACAGCCAGGTGGATGCATGAAATTGGTGCCAAGCTGCTCAGCTCTGTCAAGAGTACAGTGCTCAAGGGTAGCCCTTCAAGGCTCTTCATGAAATTGAAACTGAAGATGCAGATGATTCTAATGAAAACTCCTGAAATATTTGAAGGCTGTGACTGGATGATCCAAATGTGGGATTTTGGCACAAATAGCTGCAGCACAAAAACCCTGCATGGATTTTTGGACAGCTTTGGTTAATGAATCTTATTGTAATCAATAGAATCAAGGCACTTGCCCATGCTGAGGGACCTTCACTGGCAGCATGTCCTCACCTGTAGCACGGGAATGTATATAACAAGGGGCTCTATGAAGTTGCACTTCCATGCTTTGGTGGGAGCAGGAAGTGAGGAATGCACGTGAAGAGAAACAGGCAGGGAATGTGAGGAACCACTGGAGGCAGAAGATGTGAGTGCTGAAAGCAGAGATACCCCAACAGCAGATTTTCAATTTGATTTGGGCCATGAGTAAATCTCACCCAGATTGCCCCAAGACATGAGATGTCCTGAAGAAGTCTTGTGTCTTCTTACATCTTCCCCAGTCTCCTGGGGAGCTGCTGCTGGTCACTATCAGAGTTATCAGCCCTGAAGTCAACATATAGTAGCTGCCAGAGTGCTTCCTGCAGAGCACTCCTCAGCAAATTACCCAGTAGACCTCAACAGAAATTAATTAAATAGCTGTGGCTTAGCCTATAATGTAATCAATGAGTCACATCACTATGTTATGAGAATGTAACTGCCTGGTTGCAGAAAGATTATTCAGCACAATGTGGTTTGGGTTTATATGTCATTATTTAATGATCATTAGCCCCCCCAAGGATCAAAAGCTACCTTAAAAATCCTCCTGCCAGTGATGCTGGAATATTTGCCCTTCATACTATATGAACAACTGGTGAAAGCCTCCATATCCAATGATCAGCCTAGAAATGAGTTTCTTTCAAGTTTTCATGTTGCAGGAAAATATTTCGCAAATTATTTTTATTAAATGAAACTCACCTTCTGGTTATGGAGCTAATACCTGTCTGAATGTAAAATGTTTAAGAGAGCATAAATCAAAATCAATTTCAAGTTGACTGACCTGCCTTACCAATAAATCATCCTGCCCCAGTTTGAATGCCTCATAGATCTCAGCTGGGGCTCGTCTGCCCTGGGGATTGCTTTTGCCCTACTGTGTTGATCACTAATCCAAGCCACTGTTTGCATTCTATCTTTGGCAATTTACTCTGCTAGGAGGATGTTCCTGTGCAGTTCTGCTAGCACACCAGCACTGGGGTAGAAGGTCGCATGAGGAAGGGCCTTCTGTCTTAAAAAGGTGAACATTTTTGTTCTGGGTGTGACCAATGGCATCCACTGAGCATGGGGATGCAGTTCTTTACCCTGCATTGCTGCTACTGCAGCTCCTACTTATCAGGGTTGGCTTGCTGACCGTTCTACAGTATTTTGGATTAAATAGGATACGAATTTAAAGAACAGGTTCTACTCCTAAGGACCTTCTTAGGCAAATAAGTCTTGAACTATTTACAGCTTGCTCTATAGCTACTGTAACTGCCAAGAGAAAACGTTTCCTTTGAAATGGTATTCTCTTTCCATTGAAATGGTATTCTCTTTCCAGACTTTGATAAGTGTTGCCATGCTAAGTGGGAACTGTGACCTTCATGTATAGGGCAGAGAAGTAGATAAACATGAAATACAGATGTCATGTGTGAATGCTTATTTCTGCAACATAAATTCTCTTTTTGACAAGGCAATACTTTTTAACAGATACATTCAAGTTCATTCTAGCTATAAAATTCAGATTCAGATCAGGATCTGGACTTTCTGAAGCATCTTCTTTTGGATCATACTAGGGCTTAAGACTGACATTATCTGATACAACAAGACAAGTTGCAGGGTATGTAGAAGGTATTTACCTTTACCAGGCTTTCAGAGTAATTCAATGTAGTCTGTGTTGGCTATGAGCATTTCATTTTCCTGCTTTATAACACACTAAGTACAGCAGTTTGCCTGTTCCTATTCATTTCTCTGTGCTAAACTGTCCCATTCTCTTTGGTTCCTTTCATACCAAAATGATATCAGGCTCCTATTCATCTTGTTTCCTGCCTCTGCTGTATCCTTTCCAAACCGGGTGTATAAAATGCTGTAGCTGCAGCATGAGCATTATTGATGCTTATTGTGGGACTGTGTAATCTCTACTTTCTTTTTTTCTCTTTAAAAATCAGGATAGTGCTCACCTATTTTTCATTTAATGGCAATTAAATTCTGAGCAGATCTTTACATTAAATGATCAACAGTGCTGCTTGGAGACTTCTCCTTAAACATCGGCGTGTTTGCATTCTTCCCGTACCAGTACAAAATGCCTGAGATCACACTACACAGCCCTCCTTTTTCTTGTGTCAGATATTAGCACTTAAAATTTAACAACTGATGAGCACATTTTGCAATTGGCTGCATTTCTCTATTTTATTTTCTTCTGGGATTTTGATATGTCTGGCAGGGGATGTAGGATATGAAGGAGACAGTCCTCCAGACTGTGAATTATCCAGCAAGAGCAATAAGGCCTGCATCAGAGGAGGAGAACTAGGCATCTTTTTAGTCTGTGAAGGTGAGCCACTATAATAATCCCAAATGTAGAGGTATGCAGAGGTTTTTTTGATGCGATGAAGAAATGAATGCATTTGGTTTATGCAGCAAGGTTTTGGTAGCAGGGCAGCTGCAGGATTGGTTTCTGTGAGATGAGACCAGGAGCTGCTGCCGTCAGGGGCAGATCCAGTTCCAGCCAGCTCCAACGTAGACCCAGGGCTGCCCAAAGCTGAGCCTCTCAGCGATGCTGGTGGCTCCTCTGTGATAATGGATTGAAAATAGGCTGAAAACCACCACGTGCTTCTGGTCAGCTTCCCTTCTACCTGGCCTTGACTGAATGACCAAGCACAAATTTAAGTCAGAGGAGACTTTCCTTTTAATATTTCCTCCCTTTTCCTTCAGACCACATTATATGAACTCATGGTACATGAACCAAGCAGGAAAAGTACAGTAGTAAGAACTCTGAAGGGCTTTAGTATTGCATTAGTGCTCTTCGCTCCCCTTGGTATAATACAAAAATGGCAAAGATGGTATGGAATGAGCATTTTTAATAACTCTCCTAAGTGTTCTATTAACTGCCGTGTATCATACAAATGAGATGCAGAAACTAGGGAAGCATTTTCAGTTGCTGAGTAAAAACAATTTAGGGTGTAAATGTACTTCCAGATCTGCACACAGGAATCCTGCCAACCAGGCTTGTGTTAATTTTATTATTTTTTAAAAAAGTTTTAGTAGAGAAGTTCACGACACAAAAGCACTGGAAATATCCTTGTATGGAGTCAGTGTGTTTTTGAGGCTAAGAATAGCCTGCAATCTGTGCCACACTGTAATGTCTGATGGTCACCTCCCTGTGCTGGACAGAAGTCAGGGCTCACGCTGGCTCTCTGAGATGTCTTCTGTCCCAGGTTTTCACCTGAATGCCTTCAACCTCAGTGTCTGAGTCTGTCAATTCCCTGGGTGAGTACTGATCTTCAGACACATCTGGAGTCCCTCACAGGGGCTGGTGAAACCAGCTTGGAGTGGAATTGCTGGAAATATATTTATATTTATAAGTATATATAGTATATATATGTATATATACGAGCATAAAATGCTTATGCAGCTAATTAAAGGCAACTGTGACATTTTGTGGCATGTAGATATAATGCCATTAAAGTGAAATGTCTGTCAAACACCTGCTGCTCTCTGTGCCCTCCTACCTGGCAGCGCTGCAAGGACAGAGATTAGAGGCATGCACAGCAGAAAAGCTGCTGTGTGGCATGCTTTTATTTCAACCAGTTTATGCCACACACAGCACAAACCACTGTTATTTTTGTTTTCAATTCTCCTTTAAAGTCCTCAGTGATTGTATATATCTTTGTTGGTACACAGATACCATTGTGAAGAGGGATGATACTTCTTAATAATGGATGTTTCTCCCTTTCTCTCTTTTCTTATATGTATTAGGCAAAAAATAGATCAAAGAAATGCGTTTTGCTTAGGAGGCACAAAAATTCATGATTATCCTGATCTTTTTCAGGAAGGCTCTGAGGAAGACTTATACATTGACCCAATATTGATTACCTCTTTCCAAACAGTTATGCAGAAAAACCTCTTAGACTTTCTGTACAGAATCTGACCTTTAGTAAAAGGCTAATCATGCCCTAGATAAGCCTTCTTAAGATTAAAAAACATCATAATTTTAGGTGCCAGTGTAAGCAGGAACACCATTGTTGACCAATGTGAATGTCTGCTTGGAATTTGAAATAACAGAAATAATAGTATAGAAATAATAGAAATAATAACAGTAACTGCAGATGCCAGGATCATATAGTTTTACACTGCATGGAGACTTCCTAAGAGTCACTAAAACCTGCACCAGATCTGAACTGGGACTGTGGGCAAATGCATTTCTGAGAAGGAGGAATTTGTATGAGGTGCATTTCCCTGCTCATGTGCTGCATTCCACTGGGCAAGTAACTTGAGAGCAGGAATATACACAATGAGATTTCTTGAGATGGAATGGATCATTGGTCATTGTTTAAAATGTCTTTATGGAATTGGTAAATGGCAAGGATAAGGATAGGCTACCATCTAGTGGATACACCATAAAATTATTGCATTTGTATTTAACCCTTTTTTTTTTGAATGGCTAAACTAAAGAAAATCAGTTCAACCACTACATGCTGAAGTGCCACCTGAAAGCACTCCAACCATTTGTGCATTCAGCCTGATTTTAAAAAAACCTTACTGTGCTTTTTTCTGGTACCTCAAAGCAGCTCTGCTTGCTCCAAAGCCAAAAGAGACAGTACTAAGTACCATATTTGTCAGGTATCCTTATTCCATATTGACCTCTAGGATGCAAACATACAAATGCACATTAGTATCTGTACGACGGTTTGAAGGTGTAAAACACAGAGAGAGGTCTAAAATAGACAAAATAGAAGAAAGAAGACATTTAACTCAAATATCATCTCACATGTCTAAAGGCACAACATAAAATATCTAGTGTACCTTAGCATACTGCCGAAGGAATACAAGTCTAATTTTCTTTATAGCTCTGCTTTACCCAGCTGGCTTCAGTGCAGTGATTTCTAACCTGAACTGCCATGCTTGCCTCTGGAGGAATAAGGCCTCAGAAGCACCTTGATATGCTGATGTACACTGAGCTCTTTGTGTGATGTGGGTAGGAATAACAAAAGTAAGTAATGCAAATTATGACTTCTGAGTCTGATCTAGGTTGATGGAATCATCACTGCAGCTGGACAGACAGAAAGGGTATGGAGCTGTTGGATGCATCCACTCGTCTTTGTTGCTCTGAGAGCTGCAGCTCTGTTACAAGGGATGTGGCATTAAACGCAAAACATAGATAAAGAGGTGGGTACCACGTGTCTTAGATGAACTTTCTTGTTATAGGAAGTACTTGCATCAGAGCATGAGAGATAAACACAAAAATGGAGCAGCCTCGTCTACTGGGCTTGAGGAGTACAGTGATGGTGCTCTGATCTGATCAGGAGATGTAACTCCTCACCCCATGATAGCCCCTTCAGAATAATTTATTGCTGTCTGATAACAATGAGACATGACATAGATCTGCCTTACTACCTGAACCACAGGTATGTCTACAACTCATTTTCTTAAACAGTGGGAATACGAGCTGGCCTGTGTGCCAAACGGCTTTGTGCTGCCTGCCTTCACCTTCCATATCTGCGCAGAGAATAACCGAAGAGTAACCGATGTGTGCTGCGGGATGAGCACATGTTGTGTGCCTACCTCCCTGTAGGGATGTGCCATGAGCTGAAGGGAGGGTTGGAAAGAGTGCTGTGGAAGCTGGAACCCTCCTGCTGTCAGCACTAAACTGGTACTGGAGCAGGGGGTACTGAAACTGCCATTTGTATGGACCTGTAGCACGGCATCCTCTGTGGAGCAAGGACAAGGTAGGCTGAGGACATGAAAAGACAGATCATGAGACATATTCCATTCGGCTTTAAGCTATCTGTCTCCAGTGGTGTTGGTAATGCAGCCATGGCAGTTCAGTACAGGTACGTGCCAGCTAGTATTTTACCCAGCTCTAAGGGCAAGGTATGCCACTTCTGCTCTTTCTGCACAAATGAAACTAGTCCAGGCAGCCAGTTCTGTGTTACAAATTATTTCCTAGACTTAATAACCTGAAAAATACAAAGCTCTTATCTACCTTGTTAAATGCATCAACACCTGCCTTCTTCAACTCATTAGCTGTGGACCTTTGGACCAACCTAGCTCGAGGTTTCTCACCTGCTGTAGCTGTTTTGATAGCTCAACTTCTGTGCCTAAGCAGACACACAAAGCAACAGAGAGAGGGGAGGTTAAAACAGAAGCTTGCTTACACTCAAATTCAGGTGGACAGTTGTAATTCTGCCAGACTGGGGTAGCAGTTCCTCCCTGGAGGCAGCAGTCACCCCTCTGGTCCACTGTTTTTTTGCTGGAAGCTGGAATTGGAAGGGAAGTATTCTAGTTGAATGATGTTTCCTTCTATGTCTTGGTGGCAAGAGACAGTGCAAAAAGCACCAGATAACCAAGTAAAGTCCCAATCATGAGTCTTTTAAGTTAAACAGTGAGATGTAGCAAATGCCAATGCCTGAGGTTTATTGTTAAAGCCCATGGGACTTGGTGAGGGGGCATTAAGACTACAGAAAAAGACAAACACAAAATAAGATGTGGAAACTCTTCACCTCTGCTAAGGTAGAAACTCTTCAATTTTATAGAATTTTATATTTCTGTTCCTCAGAAACTAAAGAAATTCACTTCCAGATTTTTTGAATAGTTTTTGTCCAACTGATCTTAGCCCACCATGGTCAAACCAGTGAAGTTTGGTTCCCAAAATAGTGTGCCTAACATTCTTGAAGTCTGCCCTGGTAGGATGTTTTAAGACAGGTCTGTCTAAAATGATCTTCTGTAGAGATCTCTTCTGCCTGAGTCACATGCTGCCTATTACCCATCATGGCCCCAGTCCTGCAAAATGGGCATTACTGAACCAATACTGAGAAAAACAATCCTGTTTTATAGAGGAATAGGTTATGACTACCCCTGGTGTTTTACCTACCTCATTATCCAAAGGGTAAAAATTAAGCCCAGGGCTACCAAAAAGGTACCAAATAAAAAGGCACAAATTAAGAACATAATAGCATTCGTACATACATATATTTTTTTGCAAAAAATAAAATTCTTCCCCAGAAAAAAAATGGTACCACTAACCACAAATCACTCAAATTCACTATGGCGAGGTGTAAACATGGAATAAGTTCTCAGAACCCAACCAGTCGAGGATAATATATAATCAGAGGACATAGTTTTGTGTACTGGGGTGTTTTGTGAGCAAGATGTGAATAGAAAATTTACTGGCTTGGGAGGGAATTGGCTGGAGATTCCCCGAGACATCAGATCTGAGGTACAGCAGCTCATAGGTCTCAAGGAATAAGAAAGAAAGGCCAAGGTGTTGAAGGGGTAGGAGTCCTTATGCTGACACACTGATAGTCAGCTTCCAGGATTGGGATGTTTTCTTTTGACCATTTTACTTAGTCTGGTTTCTGCCTCCACTTCTCAAGATTTACTTTTGAATGGACATTTTTATCTACTGCTGCATTTTAATTTTCGCCCCATGGTTGCACCAGCTCACAGCCACGTGTTTATGTCTGTTTTGGAGAATGGAAACATTTAAAAAGCCTTTCCCCCACCCAGTGCCCGTGACCTTGCATTGAGCAGAGCTGCACAAACATTCAGAACAAAATCCAAATGCAAACCTGAAACCTGGCTTTGGGTTTTGTTATGAACTTGAAACTGAATTTTACCCCAAGTTTTATGAGTCTTGTCTGAGTTGGAGGGGACCTGGTCTGATTTAAGGTTTTACAGGGAACCATTTGATACTCAGAGGCTTAATGTGATTTTGGCTTGAAACAAGCAATTCTTGGCTCACGTCAGGCATTTGAATCCCATATCCAAGGTGAAATCCAAGGGCTGTGTAAAGTTAGGACAAACTGAACCTGATGTGTGCACATGCTCATGCACAAGCTGGTTGTGTCTTAATGCACCTCGCCAAACTCTGCACGGGATTGTGGCTCTGTTGAGGAGCACCGGCATGTGTCTCCTCAAGTTCCCATCCAGAGCTGAGCAGGCTGGCGAAATCTGAGCTGCAGACAACTGAAGCTCAGACCCTGGTCTTCTGTAAACAAACACCTCGCTCTCCATATGTTTGTGGAGTAATAGTGACATCCTGTGGCCGGTCCCGATTAGTCCCAAGCACGGACAGCCTGTTTATTCCTACTGGCGCTAGACATGAGGACCTGCCGGGAGAAAGGATGAAGGCAAAGCTGGAGAGGGAAAAATTTCAACCTTCCTTAATCTAGATGTTAAATTTCAATGGAGAGGAAAGAGTTACAACCCACTTGCTTTTTAGTCGTAATCCAAACATTAAGGCCCTTAGCTAATTTAAATGTAAAGTGATTTTAAACATGCTTTCAGAAGCTGAGCATAGAAATGAATACCCATGGGAGGCACTGGGCACAGCAACTGAAAGGGGGAATAGGGAAACTAAGCTCTGAGCCTATAGCAAGGAGAGGACATTGGTGAGGTGGGAGTCAGGGATGTTTGAGACCATCCTCCAGAGCCTTCTGAGATGATCCAAATAAACCAAGTATAAAGGTACAAGCAGGAGGCAGCACTGAAATGGAAGAGCAGTTTCATTTCCCAAGCATGCTGTATTTTGATGTTAACAGGCACGGCTGTGGCAGGTTCAGTGAGGGACGTCTCTTTTTTCCCCTCGCAGCCGACACGCTCTCACTCAAGTACCGAGGAAATATACTGCCAGCTGAGTCAAGTATAAGGATTGCCCAGAAAAGAGAAAATTTAAGAGGAAAAAAAAAAAGCAGGTGTAGGGCAGCCAATAAATTGTCAATGAAGAGAGAAAGCAGGCAAAGAGAGCAGCTGGCTAGAGCCCAGCAGAAGAAACTCAGTGCCTGGGAGACCAGCTTTCTGTGCTACATTATTTCAAAAGCCAAGAAGCCACTGGAGTTCAAGGAGAGAAGGAGCTGGACAGCCAAGGTGACTTCTCTTACGGGTATTCTCATTTTTATTGCCTAAATTACAGTAACTCCTGTGATGTGACAGAGATGCTGTTCCCGCCCTGAGGTGTCCACCGATGTTGTTTTATGCCTTGGACAGTGTGATCCAAGGCCAGCCAGACTCAAGGAAGCAAACTAGACATGAGGAACACGGTGTGCTGTGGGATTATGGCTGAGCTGAGTGACAGAAGGGAGATATAAAAAGGCAGAGAGTGTCAGAGAGAGAAAGCGGTGTCCCCATTGTGCAGGGCAAAAAAGCAGTGGGGAAGAGGTGAAGCTGTGATGTTTTCCAGTGACCACAACTTCCTTGTAGAATTTGATTGTCCCGAGATATTTCCTGAATTGCACAGGCTTGTTCTATGGGACAGAGCTCATGTATCTGGTGTTTCAGAGGGAACATTCAAGGTAGGGGCGGATATAATGTCATCCCTTTACACTGGATGAGGTTCAACCCTCTTTTCTATAGGGTGAGGGGGTTGTTTCATTGGACAGCTGGCAAAAACAAATGATTTAGTGAACATGCAGACTTTTAGACTATTCTCACAAGATGGGCTGAATTTCAGGTGATGAGACAAGTCTTTCACCTTCTTTTCAGATGGCTGTAGAAAACCACAAATATACTTTTGTCATATCATGGATCTGATCAAAAAAGAACCATTTCCCAACCCAAAAAGTAAGTAGGATTTGCACAAACCTCACAATAGCTACAAACCAGTCTATGTCCCTGGTGGCAGGCACAGCAAACCACGGGCTGATACACTGGTCTGTAATTCAGTGTCTCCAAGAAACAGCAGAAAGACCAGAGCAACTGAGGGAAGAGTCAGTGAGGTAAAACAAGACAGATGCAAGAGTACTACTAATGTGGCCCTGAAACAAAACAGCTACCTGGAGAGAGAGTTTGGGGACTGAATGCTGACTGGAAGAAGCCAGCAGCCGTAAAAAGTGAAACAGGCTCCCGTTGTCTGGTTCTCTGCCCATGCTCTGGGAAGCAAGGCTTTATGTATTTCTGTAAAATAAGAAGAACTATATCCAAAATAGTAGATCATCATGATTTTCACACTCTACTGGGGACAACCCACCGGGCTTTGGATTTGATCTAGTTGCTTGGCCAACAGCAGCTCTGGTCTGATAGATTAGCAAAGTCTCTGTGGTGAGTTTGTCATCACTGCTGATTCAGTGCCCTCCGAATACCTGCCTCTCATCACTGTTCTGCACAATTCCCAAATTAGGCTGTGGTGCCAGGTAGTGAACTCTCCCACTTGCTATGCTCTGATTGAGTTTGTAGGTCTTACAAACACGGAGGTAATGCTATTAGTTTTCAAGAGTGGGATTCTTTGATCTGATCATTAACTTTCTCCATTGCTCCCTGCCCCCTTTGCTGTAACTCTTTCCTGCCACTTCTACAAACTGCTGTGTCTGCTGGAATGGTAAGAGACTCTTAACCACTCACTGGAGCTCCCTACACCTTCCCAAAGCCTGAGGTTTACAAAAGGATCTGTCATGTGAGGATGAAGAAATATGCTAAGGTTTAGCCCTCCTCTTGCTGAGAATTTGCTTTTGTTAAATGGGAATATAGAGTTAAAATCAAACATTTGCTTACAAGGGTCAAGTGTCTGCAGCTGGACCATGCCTGATACTAAATCTGACCTGCCATAAATATTGCTGCTAAACAGAGCCCATCACAATAAAATTGTATGGATCTCTTCAAAATATATAAGCATAGCTAGCCACTAACATAGGAAAGATGTTTCAGAGGGGGCAAGAGTTCAGGAGAAGTCCTAGAGAATCAGCTCTTCCATACCTTGAGATCCTTACACTGGTGAAATTTATTAAAGGCCCTTTTTTTTTCATATTTATTTCCCTCTGCTTTTCTTTCTCCCCCTCTCTTTCTTTGTTTTGCAGCTACTCTTCACTGTAGCTTTGAGTCCTCAGTGCACAGCTGTCTCCCTGCCAACAACCTCTACTCCTGGAGCAATTCTGGGTAAGTGTGCCTGTGACCTGGTTCATGTGCACCATGACCCAGCCTGCCTATGGTCCATGCTAGTCCTGATCCATTTACAGCCTGTCTGTGTCTCAGGCTGCAGCAGTGCACCTCTGATAGGCCACGCTGGAACCACTGCAAGTCCATTACTGAGTCCTCTGCTGTGGAAGAGCCTTTTCTCTCAAAGTGCCTCTTTCCTTTTATCCTACTCCATGCTCCCAAACTGTTCTCTGCCCCTTGTAGATTGGGGGATTATGGTACCTAGGATCCTCACTGTTTTGGAGCAATGGGCATGCCTAGGGGTGGCCTTGGGGGAAGCTGAGTATGGAAAGGCTGGAAGTGCCCTCAGGGTGCTGATTATCATCATCAAACAAACACATCAGTGCCTGGTAAATAAAATAAGCAATTAATTCAAGTAGACATAGGTTTATGCCAGTACTTTCTTGAAATAGCTAGTTACCAGCATGGCCCCAAATCAGCTTAACTAATGCAAGGTGCTGCTAACTCAACCTAGTTTTCTTTGTGTGAGAGCTGGTGGAGCTACATGAGAAGAAGCTTGTTCCCAGGCACAGTGCATGTCTGGACTTCACAGAAGGCAGAGGAAGAGCACCAAGAGCAGCCTGGCACATGTCTTCATTAGGGAGGTTTCACAGAGCACAGTCAGGGCACTAGTAACACACATCCAACATCGCTTTCTACCTCAGACAATTCATTGCTTCCCCTACCATAACAGGAGCACTGGAAAAGAACATTTTAGAGCAAGATGTGAAATCTAGCAATTCTGTTAAGGTTTGAAAAATTCTAGCTGAGCTGCAGCAAGAAAACAAGTTTTAAAATGCCAGATGAGGCAGAAGGTTTTGTCTCATTGGAACTCTACTTATTCCATGCTTGAACAGCTCTTGCAGCAGCAGGAACCTCAGTAAACCTATGTATACAAAAGACAGGCTTAGAAGATATGGAGCTGGTATTTGTTTATTGAAATGAATTTTGGCTACTTTTCCTATTTCTCTCCAGGATGCCTTATTGGTGGCAGGTGGGAATTAAGAGCTGTATTTCTGGTACCTGTATAATTTATCTATAGTCCAAGCTGAAAAATTAATAGGGACACTTATTGACTAACACTAAAAATATGGGGGGTTTTGAAGAACTTTGAGCTACTTTTTATTATTTTATTTTGATACCCTGGAATAATGCTGTGTTTGATTCCTATTTCACAGAGGAAAATGAAACCCTGGGATGAATACATTGGTCCCTGGAAGGCAATTCCTGTAAACAAATTAATACAACTCAGGCCCACCTCCCCTACATTTTGTTCCTTTTCTTGTGCAGCCTATTGATTGATTTACCTGAGGGAAGAGATTCCTCTGACTCAGACACTAAGCAAGTTTTAAGGAAAATATCAGCTTTAAAAAGGGAGCAGAAGAAAGAGCAGCAGTTGCAAAAATTGCTAATCTTTCATTTGCAGGAGCCACTGAACATCTGGATAGTATGAAGCTCCTTTAACCCCCTGAGTGCAGAAAGAATTAGCACCAAAGGGCAGCCCATGCTAATTCAGTGCTATTAAACTTGTATAAGCTGGAAGAATGTGATGTTATACTTCCATGGGGCCATATGGATACCACTTTGCACTTTGTATCCATCAGAGGGACTGGCAAAACTAGTTCGGTATTGTACAGTCTGGTTCTTAGAAAGATAAAATAGCCCCTGTGCAATATTATACAGTATTACACGTGTCTATCATATCACACCTTGGAACCAACCTACCCTTTTAACTGTAGGTGGAGAGATTGTCCACTGACAAGTTTTGAGCTTCCATATTTAGGAGAGCGAAAGACTAAATGTTGCAATAAAAACAGAGATTTAATTTTTTTTTTTTTTAATTAGCAACTCTGTCTTATTTTTTAAGGAACCTGGCATTTTATTAATACTGCTGACTAGAGACTTGGTTTTCAGACAAGTTTTTACCTTATGTCTCCAGCTTTAAATATGACTTCCTGCTAATCTTGCTGCTCCCTTCATTCCCCTTTGTCCATAACAGAGGGGAAAATGTAGCTCCCTTGGAGCCTCCTTCATAGCTTTCATGTAGCCTTCAGTTCAGCCCTATTTCAGTTCTCTCTGAATATCATTTTTCTCAACAGTGAAAAGTGAATAGGCTTTGCTTTCAAAGTCAACATTATCTGCACTCAACAGTAACAATATGCTATAGATTTTATAGTGATTTTCATATGTAGATTTGAAACTGCTGTGGCACAAAGAACAGCCAGCACAGAAGTTAATATGAGATTTTCTACTTTAACCACACCCCCAGCCCGTCAGGGCCTGACAGCCAAGATGCACAGCCCTGAGTGGCTCCTTTGTTGTGAGTCAGCATCAATGCCTTCCACTGGAGCTATTTTGCTCTGTTGCAGGTCTGACTTAGATATGGATGATTCCTAGCAAGATCAGTGACCATATACCTTACATCCTTCAATATATGCTTTCACATGTTAGGAAAATTTAAAAAAGATTATAAACCAGAATTGTATTTTACACACAATAAACAAGAAGGGGAACACAGTGGTTTACAAAAAAGCCCCTTACTTCAAACTACATAGAATTATGCAAAACCACAGTGATCCTTATTGCTATAGGAAGCCTCCTCACTGAAATGTGACTGCATGGGAACAGGTCTCTGGATAATGCTTTAGAGACTCAAGGATTGCCAAACTCCAGATCTTGGAATTCCCTGGAGCAGGGGGTTTAGGTAAGGACTCTGCACTTGGAGCGAGGCTCAGGATGTGCTTGTTTTCTCTCCTACAGTGGTGAGTCAGATCAGATCTGATTCGCAGGCTCAGCCTCCCGCTGGGCAGTAAAAACACCACTCTCCTTTTGGGTATAGTTCCCAGCTCCAAAATAAACACTGAGAACAGCCAAACTATGGTCAAAAAACATCTAGAATGAGCACACTGGGTTGCAAGGGGGATGTCAAGAGGCTGTCGCTTCAGACAGTGCACCCTGCCGAAACTTCTCACATGACCTTCAGCACACAGACAGGTCTCTGCTCCCGTCAAACCCAGGAGAAATGTTTGTACATTCCAGTTAATTGTGAAGCTAGCGGCAGAGCAGCAGAAAATGACTGCAAAGCACAAAAACATCAGGGAGCTGTAGAGTGGTCTGCGAACTGAACAAGTTTAGGGGCTCTGAATTCAACACATCCAGGCTGAATTCAGGAGAAACCCTACTAATTAAGCTAACCTAATGCCCTGAATTATAGCCCCAAAAAATCCCAAAGTTGGATGCCAATAGTTTTTTTGTTTGTTTTTTTTTTTTTTTTTAGCAAAGATAAGCCTGAAGAATACAGCCTTATTATTTCCCCTGGATTATTTGTGTGCTTTGTCAGACTTGCCATACAGTCCTCTAAAGCTCTTTAAAATAACACGCCTTATTGTGGTAACTTGAAAGGTAATTCACAAATCCCTGGGGAAACACTCCTCCTTTGGCACAGGGGCTCTCAAAATCATCTGTCACTTGGAGCTTCCAGGCTATGCCTCCCATCCTGTAAGGCCCCAAGAGCAGGCTCTGCTGTGTTAATGAGAATATCAAGGTAATTGCATTGCAAAAGCCAAATGTCTTGTTTTGAGCTGTGTTTTCTCTCAGGTGAGTATCCAGATGAGATACTGAGTCCCATGAGAGTTCATTCCCAGCACAACTCGCAGGCTTCACTGGAAGCACAGTCTTTGGTTCTGGTACACAGAGTAGGTGCCTTTTTTGTGTCCACAGACCACAGAGAACTTAGTGATTTCTTTAACAGTGAAGGAGAGTTGACATGCAAACCACAACGGGCTGCTTTTTTTTGAGTGAATGCTCCATGGACTTAATCAGACTCTGGGTTTGTCCATAACAGGTTCAATACTTGCCATTTGCTCTTAGATCCTCAGCTTCATTAAATGTAAAAGTTTCGGCTTTTGCCAGCAGTTAGTTGCATCTAGATCTATAAAGGCTGTTCTGTCTCTCTAAGATGAGACATAAAGCTGAGGCCTCGACCATCTGTGGTCATTAAGGATCCCATGGCATGCTTCAAAAGGTGAAGATGGTAGCTTTTGTCTCAGGACCAAATTCTATTCTGAGTAACTGAATTCCTTCAAAGCTAAAATTCACCTCCAGCTGTTAATATAAGGTACTGTGTTTTCTTAAGTGTTCATAATAGAGTGATGGTCTGCTAGCTGGATGGCCACATTCTATCCTAGGAATTATAGTATTGTAACTGTGGATTAAATGAAGTGTGCAGGTACACATGTTCGTCCTGTTGGTCACAACATGACACAGAGCAAGCCTGTCTCAGCACAATCACATACAGACACACATGGAAGCACATAGACCAGAATGACAAGGTTTTCATTTTTACTTACAAAATTAAAAATCTGGTATCTTACCAGATAGATCCTGAGCCCTTGCTGATCAATAGAGAAGTGAATCCCGCTGGAAATGAGATAAGGTTGGCTGCAAAGGGAGAGTCATTCCTCCCATATCTGGAAGCTAAAAACAGTGTGTAAAACCAGAATAATTTATCTACCATTACCTCAGTGAAGTGTTTGTAATTTACTGCCCTGCTGGATGCATGTGGTGGAACATATACATGAGAAAAATAAGAAGGACTCTATTTATCCTGAGTGTGCTTTTTGTCCCATAATGCAATACATTGTACATTTAACATCCTGCCATAGTGGCTGGCTGACTTTTTTCGGAATTCTGTTAGGAAGGGAATACATTTTACCCCAAGATACCTGCAATTTCAGGTGAGGGAACCCACCTGTCTGGTGCATGTGTCACTGCTGAGGTCCTGTTCTGAACAGAGCTGAAAGATTGCATTAGCTGTTTATTTCAGAACGTGTTGCAAGTACTCAGGATTTCATGCATTTTAGCTCTACAGATCCTTTATCTGTGGGTGGAACACCCCTGAAAGAGAAGGGAAGCCCATGAAAAAATGGAGAGTCCACTTGGTTAAATATGATACAATTATTTGCAGTTAAATTTCTTTTAAACTCAGAAGGGTAGAATGGAAGATGGACTAATTGCAGCAGTGCATGCTGGACATTGCTTAGAGTGCAGACCTCTCAGTAAAAAAACCCTACTGAAGCTGAGAAGTTACTGCCTGCTCTTCTGTCTGCTTTGTGGAAAATGGAACTGTAGGTCTAACCATTGGAAATAATTTTTCTATAAACTTCAGTTACTCGTAATACAATAATCCTTCGTATGGGCTATAAACTTTTGGTTCTCCTCTCTTCCAAGCTGAAGATTGAAGTGAAACTTGGCAGTGTTCTGTTTGCTGAAATGAAGGGCCCAAGGTCAGATGCTGATCTCTCATTGGCCTTACACCTGTCAACTCACTTTGATGGTGTAAATTTTTACTTACTCCAGCATAAGCAATGACAGAATCAGAGCCTGCATATGCTTTTTATCTAGAGCTGTGCTCCAGATGTGTTTATGTAGCCTGGTTTCAATAAAATGTGTGCATTTTAAGATGTAAATGGATTTTTCTTTAATTATAACCATATGGACTGTTATTAAATTTTCATTTTAAAAGTGCAGATACAGCTAGCCCAGCCATATTGAAGCGTCACAATGGATTCACTTGACCAGTGCAGCTTTCACATAGCACCCAAGCAAATGCAAGACTCTTAAAGCTGGGAAGGACAGGGAAAAACACGAGATGACATCAAAGTGTATGTGGAAAACTGTGACTTCTTGGTTTTCCCGATATTAGAGCGCCACATCCCATTGGGTTATTTGCCTCTCCTCTGTTCAAGATGAGGCAAAATTAAGTGCAAAGCTGGTTCAGCATATTCCTTCAAGCTGAGATATCACTACCACTGTGTTCAATTTTGTCTGCCTTTGCTACAAGTCAGCAGCCCTGCTCAGCACTCAGCTTCTCTAACAGGTCCAGGCTGTGACTGGATGCCTTGAATCCAATAATCCCTCAAATCCAGAGTTACATGGTTGGATTGGTGTTTTAGGAGAATCTGTGCCTATCTGGGGGGAGGGGGGGGGGGGGGCAGGGACAGTCCTGGAATGAGCATATTCCTTCCCCCCACTTCCAGCCTCTGTGCTGTGATACCACATGCTGAGGCTCCAGGAAGGAAAGGTCAGCCTGCTGCTGCCCCCAGCCCAGCTTTGTGCTCAAATCAGCAGTGGTGCCTGAGGGGACAAGACCTCCCTGATTCTCAGGCTTGATGGTGCCCATTCCTGAGGGTCCCAGCACCCCCCACAGCCTTTTGTGCATCTCCACACATAGGGGCTGCTTCCAACAACAGAAAGGCAGGGGCAAGAAAAAAAGTTTCGATTGATGGATTTTCCATTTAAAAAAGTCAACGTATTTGTTAATGAATAAATGTTTAAGAGAAAAATGTCAGTGTTGATGGAGTTTTTCATTTAATCTTCCTCAAATAAGTATTTCAGTAAGGAAATACTTGGAAAACTTCTTTTAATTACACATCCACAGCTCCATGAATTAGGTGGCTGGTATAGTCATTATGCTTATGCTTTTCCTTAGCATATTTTGATATTATTAAATGGAAGGTTTTCCACTACTTTTCCACAAGAATGTTTTTATTTATTATATTTATGTGTGGTTTGTTTGTCTTTGTGGAATAACTGTTTTCAAATGAAATTGATTTTGAAAGGGAATTTTGCCTGCCAAACCTGATAATGGTTTGAAGTTCAGTCATGTTTCTGTGCTATAAGGATACTTTCTTCCTTGGTCAACTGGAGAACACAAACTGTGCTTCTCTCCTACTGTCATTATTATTTCCACACCCTTTAATTTCCTTCTGGGTATGTTGGATACTTATGTTTGACTCATGTCTTCTTCGGAATACAGCTGCCAATTGGTGGGGAAGTTCAGTCATCTTGGACAAGTTAAGAATGTTTTTTTCTCCTGAATTCAACTGTTGAGGACTCCTGGGTCATGTTCAGCTGTGTCCCAGTAATGCATGGTAAAAAGAAGGATGCTTGCACAGAACAACCACAACAGTCAGAGTGTTCCTGTGCTCTTTTGAGGAGGGAAGAGTTTGATAAATGGAAAAAAATTCTGTTCCTGGCAGTGGAGGATGGACTCCTTCACTGCAGGGCTCAGGCTTTCCCCAGACCTTCCCAGGGCTGCAGTCATGAATGCTTGGTTTGGCTGCACTGTGGTGTGTTATGAAGATGTGAAAAGTGAGCTAGATGGCTGAGCTGCCCCATCTGCATTTTTTTTTCATTTTAAAATTTAATACAACCCCATGTGGTTACAATTGAAAAAAAAAATCCATTAATGTTCCCAAAATGCTTCATATCTAAAGCAAAATGTATATTAACTTCCCATCCCCCATCTCTAGTGAACAATAAGATATACTTTTTCATTGAATCAGTGAAAATCATTAAATAACTTATTACATCATCAACCCAAACCATGTACTTTTACTTACTTTTCTAATGACTAACAAATGATGTTAGCATATCAATGTTTTTATATGCATCAGGGAAGAAAGGGGGGGACATGTAAATGTGGAATCTAAACAGAGATTCTTTCATTTTTTTATATATTTTAAATAGGGGTAGGTGTTTCGATCTGGAGACCATATGTTTGGGTTTTTTTTTTTAAGCAATCTGTATGTGTGTAAGAAAAAAAAAAAAATTAAGTGATGTGGACAGCTACAGTGTGGGCTCTGGAGTTCTGGTGAGGTGATCTAGATATGAAGAGATGTCCAGATGAAAAATCCTTTTCCTCCAGGCACATTTTCCATTATTTGGATCTTATCTGAACAGCACCAGTTCACAAAGCCCTGGATGTGCTTTCTGTGGAACAGCAGCAGAGGGGAGTTACCATCAAGGGGCTTATCAGTGTCAGTCTGGCTGATGGTACTGGGGGAAGGCTCATGGGCAGTTTAATGGCACCAGTGAGGCTTTGCAGCAGGGCAAGGGATGAGTCCTTCAGCCCCAGAAACTGAAGGGCTGAGTGCAGGAGGGGCTCTCTGCATCCTCTGCACAATCAGGGTGTAACACATACAGAAGGGCAGTTTTAATTTCACCCAGTCTAGCCAGAGAACAGTTTGCTACAGATACAACATTCCTAGAACAAAATGGCACTCCCAGCTGCAGACAAAAACCGAGGCAGTCACCTTTGAAGTCATTCTCAAGCCTGCCCCATGAACAGGATGCCTGGATGCACAGGTTCATCTTCCAGCCTGGGGGAGCTGTGTGTCATCACCTCCGCAGTGCTCCTGAGCTTGTGTGTGCCACGGTGCAATGTGCAGTGCTGCTGCCAAAGCACAGGACCAGCTGGGTTATTCATTTTACACTGTGCAAAAATGTTATTAAACTGCACCATACAGATAAGTACTAGAAAAATTGCTAGGTTGTTTTTTTCACATAAAATTAGCCAATTTGCTAGTGTATGTAATTGTAAAGAATGCAAAGCATCCCATTCAAGTGATTAACCTCTTAGTTAATAAAAGCAACAATTGCATGTGTATAAATAATATAGTAAAAGGAACATTCATATCAAAGTAATATAGCTCATACTATCCTGTTTCTCTCCTTAATTAGTAAATAATTCATCAAATTCTGCAATGAATTGTGCTCCCACCCACATTTCTTCATCCAATTATCGTGAAATAGGAAAGCAGGAGCCTTCCTTCTTTGAAAAGGATGTGATAATGAAATTGTTCAATAGCTCTTCTCAGCTCTCTGCTAGTCTAAATTAGTACTTTCTTGGGCATACTGTTTCTTTTGTTCATTTCTTCCCTTATTCACTACTTTTTTTCTTTTTAATTGAAGATACCTTCTATGTTAAATGTCATTTTACACTGACACACTTTAAAACAAGTATATTCTCCATGCTTTGTTTTCAGCATTCACAAATGAAATTAACTCTACAGTACAGATGAATGGCAGTGTTTGCTAGCCAAAGTGATCCTTTCATACTTCAGATTGTATCACACAAACAAAATTACAAGAATGTTATAGAATACAAGATAAAAAAGAGGATGCATAAGCAAGCATGTATCTCAAACCCAGAATTCAGACTGCTCTTCAATGAGTGTTGTGTTTAAATAAGAGTCTTTGTTATCTGACTGAATTCCATTTCTTCCATTGGATCTTTGCAGGACTCAATGTTTGAAAGAGTGAACAACTCAGCTGTTCAGTGTGTGGTCATGTGTTTTATGTATTTCACAACATTCAAATACTGCTCAGAAGAAAGAGTTCCTCATCTCTTTGTGGACATGTTCATGCTACACCTCGCTGTAGAACTGGATGGCCTCAAACAGTAAGGAAGAATAATTTCACAAAACTGATATAAAATAAAGAAAGACTGTTTTCTTTATGAATGGTGGTCTAAGGCCCACAGAAAGAAAGATCCAAAGTATTCAAGAATTTCAAGTCCTGAATTTGAGGCATGAAGAATCTGAACTTTCAGAACAACCCACGTGCATCTGTGCCTATGAGTACGTATGGCTCTTTTATATAAGGTGTGTGCATAGGAGAGTAAGTATTGTGCATGTAATACACAAAGCACAGAATTTATTTAAAAAGCTGCCATTATTAGGGTCCTCAACAGCTCTGAGTGTTCTGATATTTCCAATGAGACAGCAAAACAAAGGACCCATGAGAACAGCTATCACTGAGCCAGGCTGCTGGTGCTTTGCCTGGATTCCACTGTGAGCATGAAAGAGCTCCCTGGAGCTTGCACTGAGTCTCTACCCAGCTCCAACCTATCTATGCCAGGAATTTGAAAACTTTGAGAAAATGCTGTTTGATCTTTGTCTGGACCATGCCTAATAGGAACCAGAGCTTGAGACACGAAGCTCTTAAAATCTAACACTTCAGAATCTTGATGCTTCAAGTTTTGAAGGGTTTGCATGGCAAATCACCTCCTTTTGGAAAGGTCACACTGTGCCAAATATCAGATCCCTGTTTTGAAGCATAAGGCCTTCAAAAACCTCAAAGTTAAGACTACCAGAATTTTAAATTTGGGAAGAACAATACCCTTGATGGTTTTCTAAAGTAAATTGGAAAATAGCTGAAAAAAAATTGGTGAAAAAGCTTTTTAAAACCAGTCAGCGTGGGTAGACACCTGGTATCGAGAACTTCAGCAAAAATGTCTGGGTAGGGGAAGTTAATAAGCAGGCACTTTTGTTTTAATAGAACTATATAACATGTGAGGCCACCAGCTTTGCTTATTATAAGGTCATTATGAAAAGTACATTTAGGGACCTATATTACTATTTGCTTTATTTTTCCATGTGGGAAAGTAAATTTCACTATAGAAATAAAATGATGAAAAAGTGTAAGCTAGTCTGTGTTGTTGTTGCTTTTTTACCTTTATGTATAAGCATCATAGTACTTATTGGATTTTAAGTAACACTTGAAGCATTATGAAACAGATTTTTTTCTGAAAGAAAAAACCAAAATCTGCTTCAATTTACCTAGTAAGGATACCCTTACTACTGAATATTGATTCTCAAATCTCTTCTTGAGGATTCTGAGATACCATGTTGTATGATTTAAACACGAAAGCCTCTGCAAGGGTTAGAAGTGATAGATCATCCTCTTCACTCTCTCTATGGCGTCAGCTGTATTTTTTCTTGTTTTAAAAAGAAATCTCCTAGTGTTGTGATAGGAAAAAAAATCTGAAAAATACGACCCCCAAGTGTCAGTGGTATCCACCTGAACAAATAGCCATGCACCCTGAACTTCCACACTCAGGCTGATGACTTCAAAGGCTGCTAAATCAGATGCCACTTGTGTGGTTTTTTTAAAGCAAAGTTTTTATTGCTCCTTAAAGCAAAGATCTCCTTTTACAAAGATCTGTGCTATCCACTTTGATTGACTATTCTTGTGGATAAACTTTAATTGTAGCACAGAGGCGCTGAAGTGAGGAATTAAAAAGAGTCAGATGTCCGTGCCTGATGACATGAGTCCAGAATCAGGCACTCCAAGAAGAGCACACAAGTGCACTTGGAGAAAATCAAATGTGTGGTTGATACTGAGGTGCCATTGTGAGGAAAACCAGACCTAGTTTCCTTCTAGCTATGGAGGTGTGGAGCTCTGTTTTGAAGGCATCAGCTTCTAATATATTCATTTTGTAAAGGCTGTGAGTAACTTTTCCAGTATGGAAGAGTGTGCCTCCAGTTCTTCAACAATTCTGGTGACAGAAGCTGTGGTAGATGGTAAAGGATTTTATCCTGTTCTTTTTTTTTTTTTTTTTTTTTCTTTTGGCTTCAGGCAGAAATCATTTTCATCACAAAGCAGTGCTCAGTCTCCTGGGACAAAGGCAATACCAGTTTTCACGGTGCTGTGTATTTCTTGTAAGCAGAATCAGGCTTGGAGTGAAGGTGTAGTCCTCTGAACCATCAACTCTGAAAAAATCAGTTACCCTGGCTTCCTCACATAAAGTGAAATGGCACCATTAAAATGAAAGCACACATGAAATGGAAGCTTTCACAATACCAAAGGATGTAATACCAGAAGACTTGCTGCATTGTCTTACTATGAGAAGACAGAATATTAAAGACTTTTTCAATAAGCCTATGACTTCTCCCCCCAAACAGTTGGATCTAAAGCCTGATAAATGAAATATTACTCACCAGACAACGAAAAGCTTTAGTCAAAGGAATTTAAAGATGTGTTAATTAGTCAAATGAGAGAGTCCATACAGCCTTGTAAATATTATGGGAGAAATCTATTAACTTGAGTGAGCAGATATTAATTGAAAACGTTGTATAAGAGCTGCAGAGTTCACAGAAAGTGCCTTTCACTTGCTATTAAAGCCTGTGTGTATGCAAATTCAGTAGCTAGCAGATTAGCTTGCACTCTGCCATGATGCCTGGCTGTGGATAACTGGAAAACATCCTCACAAGTTGGCTGCATATCTACCAGCAAAGCTGTTACCTGCTGCCTGGGTGTGAAGTGTTAAATAGCAGGGGAGGGGCCGCTGGGCTTCAGTGGCAGCGTAGAGAGGCTCCACTAAACACTAAGGGAAAGTCTTCTGGGACAGGTTTCCTTCCCTCTGTCTTCCTCAGGAAAGAGGCTTTGTCAAGATGCTGAGGCCTTGTGCCAGAGTTTGGCTCCTTTCTAGAGTCTGGTTCACACATGCCCAGGTTCCTTTCCTGTAGGAGCTGGAGCATCAGGGACCTCGTGGGCTCATCTGGGGCAGGCACCTGGCTATGGGAGCTCACCAGCCCTCTGGGGTGCTCCTCAGATTAGACTAAGGTGGCTACCAAGGAAAGTGGCCTCTTAACCATGCTCATTTCACCAATGGCATCTCTAAGGAGCTGAAGGTGTCCCTCAGGCATCTTCTTTTCCCCACTCACAAAGTACCTGCTGCCTTGCTTCTGTCTGTTCTGAATGACAGTCAGAACAGCCTTTGCCAGTTAGGGTGAGGAATAAACAAATAGTCAATCACAATCATTAATTCTAAACCTACCTCTGGCCCACCCTGTGGCCCTGTGCCACCCTTACCTCCCATGGCCTCTGTTTCCTTGCCCCTAAACAGCAGGTCCTAGCCTTTGCTGTCTTTCAAGGGACTCCCAGGGGCTGGCAGACAGCAGGCAGCTCCACAAGAGACAAGCCCTAGCAGTACACAGGGAGATGTCTGGATGCCTTTCTGCAGCAAAATTCATTGAGTTTATTTCCTAATAGTCCCCTGTAGCCCTGCAGTAACTTGTGAGGGTGTCTGAGCCTGAAGGGCTGGATTCACCTGAACTGCAATGATCGAGCCACCAGGGTGGTGCCTATGAGGTCTCCATGAAGCCAGGGCAGGGAGAAAAGCCTTAGGCAGCCATTCAGACCTCAGTGCACCTGAAATGGATCCTGAAGAGGCCCCTCTCTGACTCTCATTTCTTGCCTGTACAGAGCCCAAGATACCTGCGCTCCTAAATTTGTGGCCCCATGTAAACTAGGCTAAATAACAATTCCTCCTTCTCCCCATTCACCTGAGCCCTCCAGTGGCAACCATGAAGCTCAGGAGTGACCAAAAAAGTAGTTTTCCTTTCTTTTTATAGGAGCAATAGCAATCCTAATTCATAGGGCTTTTTTAAATCTCCCACTCTTCCTGCAAAGGCAGAAGTTCCTGCTCCAATTGTGCCCACCAGAATGTGCCTCAGCAGCACAGGGGCTTTGTTGGTGGCTGGGAACACACAGCTCTGGGTGCACCAGTGCCATGCTGTGATCATCACATCTGTGTGTGCACACATGCTCCTGGAAGCACTTTGGATGCTCCTTGCTTATCAGACTAAACCGAGTGGGTGAAGAGGGAGGGAAACATCACAGCTTTTCCACTCCAGTGGCTTCAGGATTAAATTGTGTTTCCTCTACATTCCCCAGCACTGAGATACGCATACAAGGTCTCCAGACAAATCAAATGGCTGAACAGGCAGTTAAAATCCTGGCTTTACTGCTGGGGCAGCGTCAAATTTCCCCATCTTTACTGGGCCAATCAGTGAGTACGAAGGCTGTGGTCCTCCCAGATCCTGACCTGGATAGGAGCCAGCGTCATCTGTGCTGTAAATTATAGCAATCCCAAACCAGACTGCAGCTGCTCCAATGCCACATTTATGTGGAGTCATTACCAGCCAAAGACCAGGTCATACACCCGTGTATGATCTTAACCCCAAAGCCTCAGGAAAGGTCTGCCTAGGTTGCTGTATAGGACTTATTCCACCCATGGGTGTAGCCAGTAAGGGGTGGTGGGAAGGTACTAATTTTTGGTGATAACATACGGCAAGTAAGATCTTCCATAAGTAAGATCTTTCCTAAGAAGAAAGCCATAGTGTTTCTAATTCAGAACCAACCTGAGATACACTCTTGAGCTTGAGGTACCTTTGGTGGTGTGCACAGCTTCCTCCTCCAAGGATTCTCTTTTGGGAGTCTGTACCTATCAGTCTCCTTCAAACATCAGCCCTTTGCTCTCCATCAGACATGCTGCAGGTATATTACCCTGTACTTGATGTATTTCTTTCAAATTTCCCAAATCTGGAACAGGGATTACTTGAGCAGATGAATCCAGGGAATGTTGAGAACACATCTTACTTATCCTGGAACTGATTCAAACTTCTGAAGAAGCACTACACTGGGTTACCTCAGATCCAGACCTGGTTTCACAATCACCAACCTCCTTACTATATTCATCCACCAGAAAACAGAGAGTGTTACAGTTCGGTACAGTCATAAACACATCATTGCCAATGGAAAATTGTGTTGGCAGATTCTTTCATACCCAGCCAAATATACAGAAATGGAAAGGTCAGCTATGCAGGCACTGGTTTTACATATGTGCATTAATTACAACACAGTTGCCTTTTGTTGTTCATTTCATCTGCTCAATATGTATCAAACTGAATGAGAAGAAAGAGGGCCAGCAGAAAGACAGAAAAGGGAGGCCAGGACAATCTATGAATGGGACTGGTCCTCCCTTTCTGGATCACACACACTGGAAAAGATTCAAAACTGGCCAATTGCAGGGAATGGGAAAAGCAAAGAGAAATGTATCCCATGTCAGCTACAGTTTTTCCTATGAGGCTTTCAGAGGTCTGCTGCAGAGACACTAGAATAGTTCAGTGGGTTTGGCTTCTTGGTGAGCCCCTACAATGGAGATTTTCCCAAGTAAGGTCTGTATGTTCAGGCACTCTGGTATGTTAGCTGCTTCTTAGGTATACAGCCATGGTCCTGACTTTAATTAGTCAAAACTTTTTCATTAAGCACCATAACACACACGCACTTTTTGGGGATACCTGCCCTCAGTCAACACTGGAAACTGTGGGAAAGAGAGTACTCAACAATGTCATCAGAAAATTCAGAACACCAATTTAGTGTCATGTGTGGATTGAACACTTTTGGTTAAGATAATGTCTGAAAAACAGACAGCATCCTGTAAAATGTGGTTAAGAGGCTGAGTAGAACTTTCATGATTCTAGCCTGTGCACCATTCGTCTCACAGATATATTGTAACTGTGTATTTACCCGAAAGTGCAGTGCCCAGATACCTTGGGCAAAAGGATTTCCACTGGCAAAGAAGCACCACACAAGTTGTCAGAACCTGATTATTCTATTTCCAGAACAGGAAAGATGAATGCTGTGAAAGAATCACAGAATAGGACACAACTTCCCCAGGGAACACACTGTAATGAGCTTGAGCTCTGCAATTAGACTCACTGAGACTGAGTTACCAAAGCCTCCCAGCCAGGCCATCCTCCTTCTGCAGCTTCACGTAATGTCTCATGGTGTTGAGCTGTGGGAGTCCCCATTGCATCCACCTAGTTAAACCCTTTTAGTCACAGGAGCTTTGTTCAAGTGAGGAGAGCTTTCTGCTGTGCTGTGGCTTCCTAAAACCCCTGAGCCAGGGGGTACCAGGATTGTCCAAAAAAAATCACAGTCCTGCAAAAGAGAAAAAAGTTGCAATCAATAATTGTAACTTAAAAACTTATATCCTCAGTTGATTATTACAAAGTGAATTCTCCATGGTTTATAAAATATATTTCATTAGATATGTATGAAATAAACTGTATAGCCAGCCCTGTACCAGGATTTCCCCTTTCTGGTCTTTTAGGATTACCCAACAAAATGGCTTTGCTGACTGCTGAGGTAGTCATTTCATAGGAAGGCTCAGTCATTTGGTATATACTGGATACTGGTATTGACTTGTAGGAACACGAAAGAAAAGCGGCAATGAGCTAGAACCTTTTTGGCAAGTAGTTCAATAGACCTTCTTCCTGAAACTGTTCCTGTCTCAACCTATCCTGCAAGAATCCCAGATATAACATCAAGTCCAGGGTGAATACAAATTGGGCTGTGCATTTGCAGCAGTCTGGTTGAGATCAAGTTAGTATGGATTTTCTTTAATCCTTTGATCTATGTTGCCATGCAGGGGGGCAGGCATTTACCATAAGAAAGGTGGACTATCATATTAAAGTTTTCCTTGTGCTTTTCATTGGTGTAGGACTTTCAATTCATTGCAGAGCCCACAAGAACTGCACTGATATCAGCCTAACAGGAGGTGCTTAGTCAGTGAGCTACATTTCAGAGTTTCCCCATGGTGGGATTCCTGCAGCCCCCAAAATAATATTAACTGTATGCACACAAGCAAACACATAATGCCACACTGTATGCACACAAACAATAACATAATGCCTCTACCCTGTTCTCTATAGGTTACAATTGTCTATATGCTCTACACTTTGCTAGCCTACTCCTAGTTAGCATACTTTGTATGCTTTTAAGGGATGGGCCAAATCCTGATTAGATACTTCCTTGTGGGTTATCACAAGTAGGTGTGGGGTAGTTAAGAGTTTCTTGGAGTAACTGATTACTAATTTGGTGCAAAATTAAGTAACCATACAAGAAACTACTGTTTAGCTGCAAAAGCACAACCAAATAGCAAGGAAGGATTGGACCTTGCATGCCTCCCTCACCTGCTGCTAACTGGGTGATGTGTCAGAAGCAGGTAGCAGCTCTGTGGTGCCAGTACATCTTTATATGCTGTTCACATTCCATTGCAACATGTCACATTTGATATGGCATAATGCAATGTGACTAATTTAATCAGATGTGAAGTGCACTACAGCAACGTATCAAGTCTGAAAATTTGGAAAAAAAAAAAATTGGAGGAAAAAAATATAGCTTTCTCTAGTCCATGGATGGATTATTTTTCTCTGCTGGAGGGCTTCATTTTCTGAGCTTGGCCTTTTCTATTCTGACCTTCCAGCCAAGGGCATGTGTCAGGAGGCTTGTATTTCCCAAAGGCAGTGACACAGTCTATTAGGTCATATGAGCTGGATCATCAAGCCTTTGTCCACCTCAACTTCTGGGCCACCATTCCTTACCCACCCCCACATCCCCCAGCACTAACTCATGATACGATGCCCTTGCCTCTGACAGGTCGGGAGGGGAAAAAGCATTTTATTGCTGAACACGTACATAGCAGAGCCCAGAAATGAAGCAAGCTTTCTGTGGTCTGGTGCTACTCACTTAGTAAGTCTGCATTTAATTAGCTACTTCTGAAATATGACAAGGAGAAAACACAGGATTTACCAGTCTAGTTGCATTTCTAACTCAGGGCTCAGCATTGTTTTGTTTGAAGGTGATGATTATAAACATAAATACCCAAACAGCCCATGTCCACAGGAAGTTCATCAAGCTTTCAGTACTTTTGGAAAGCATATCCACCCTCATCCATTCTGGACAATCTCCTAGCCTGGGGGTGCGCAGATGGACAGACTGCCATGCACAGACATTAGCAACTTTGCCCTTTCAAACACCGAGTGACAAGTGACTCGGAGATGAGTCTTTCTTGGCTTAGTCCTTCATTTTAGATCTGCCTCTTCTCTTCATACATCACCAGGTGTATGGAAGGCAGTGCAAATAATAATTTGCTTCTTCTTCACTATAGACCTGAGGGCTTTTTTGGTGAAGTGTTGTGGTCCTCAAAGAGTTGTGGAAAGGTCTCAGAGAAACACATATAGGCAAGAAGCCTAAGAAACACTTAAGCTAGTGAAAATCTATGAGCTAGTTGAACCTAAGGGCAGGGGGAACTGTATAAGGGTCACATAGTCCAGAAAGAAGACTGTATTTTCACAAGATAGGGGAAATAGTGCCACTGGAAGAGAGGAAGAAGTACCTACTCCAGTTACTGTGGCAGACACTTCCATAGAATAAAACTGAAAGAAAATATTAGAAAGCAGTATGATAAAATATGCTTATTCGTTACAAAGAAGTAAAAACTATTTATTCTACTTTTGCCCCTCTACTGAGCATACCTTAACCAAAGGAGAGGTTCACCCTTCCTTTTTGCCTCCTTGAGGACCAAGGAAACTTTGTGATTGTGGGCTCCTTTAAGACTCAAACATCATAGGCAGGTTTTGTGGTCTCTCTTCTCATTTCATCAGAACTGGAAAGGCTTTGCTGATTACAAATGAGAAGATGCTGTGTTAGCTCCTCCTCCAGTGGTTTGTTTGCTTCTTATAGCCCTAGTCCTCTCCCCCTCCCCTACCAGTGGAGTTATCACTGTGTCCCTACCAAGGAAGAAGGCAAGAGGGCCCTTTCAAAAAGAAGTAGGGCTAAATTGTAAGGTAAGGTCTGGTCATGCTAGGGAAGGTCTGTTGGTGCTGATTTAGCCCTAAGACTACTTTGTAATGTATGAGGTAAACATGAGTCTTTACAGCTCTTGGACTCTGTTTCCCATTTTCTTGTGAAACCGGTAACTTCATGATAAGTCACCTGTTCATTAACCTTTACCCTTAGCTTTAGGTGGACCCTATTGAAATGGCTCAACAGAGCAGCCTGAGAGCCCTGGGTCCCCCTGGGGAAGAGGATGTTGCAGCAGACAGCCAAACCCAGCCTGCCAGGCCACGGCCAGTTAGATCCCGGAGAAGAAGGCGTAGACAGGCAGCTCCTGCATCCCGAGGAGAAGATGAACCTAGGACCTTTCAAGGTGATCTGTGAGAAAGGGATAGTAGTATTGGCTGAGGAGGGGGATGAGTGCTGCTTCATTTCAATTGCTATTCCTCATTTGTCTTGTCTCTATTCACATAGGAAGTTCCCTCAAAATAAGGGTTCAAAAGTAAGAGTTCTAGGTGACCCCACTGTGGCTGTCTTGTTAGCATTTTCAGGGCTGCTATTTGCTGACCTGCACAAAATTTTGTTTTGTGTCCTTGCTGGCTCTCTTCTCCAAGAGCTAAAACCTCCTGTTTACTTACAAAGAAAACAGAGAAATATCATCTTAGGGGGCTTACTCTAGAATTTCTTTTTTTATGTGTCAAAAGTCTGGCTTTGAAACTTAACTCAAGGCATCTTTATACAGTGCTTGGAGTTCAGGCTGGTTCACTATGGTTTGAGTGGAGTTACTTGCCAGCCTTAGCAGTGTTACCCTCCCACTGTACAGACTGGCTCTGCAGCTCAACAACAGCAAATGTCAAGTAGGCTCTACTGGGTTTGTACCCACCCAGTGTGGCTTGGAGTTAGAGAAGGAGCAGCACAGTAATTTCCTACTGGCTCTTGTCCTTTGGAAAGACGACAAAGGCTTCTTTGCAGCAGAACTGCAAGGCGAAGGTGCTGCCAGGTGCCTTTGTTATAACAGGTAGGCAGCTAGCTTCCAGACTCTACAGCCAGCTTACATGTACAGGAAGCCTCCTTCTAAATTGCAGAGATTTTTCTATACACACAGACCTCCTCTCATGAGGAGGCAATCTTCCTGGCCAGCTCATGGAGAACTCCAAACTCCCTTCTGTGCTTGCTGTTCAGAGTAGTGGGAGTTCCTGTAGCCTGGGAGCAGGTTTGATGGTGTAACACAAACCCTTTTCAAAGGCTACAGCTGGGCTGTGATAAAGATTGTCTGGGAAGATTGTGTAGCAATATTTCAAGGTTAAATATCCCCTTTCTTAGTACTTCTGAGATGATAGAAAGACCACAAAGAAAGAGAAACCAAGAACAGGTATATTGGAGGGGTGGAGGGTGTGGGAGAGGCAGAGGTGATAAAAGGAGTCAGGAATAAGTCCAGTGAATTAAGATCTTGAATGATAGGCAAAATAAAGCATTGAAGCTCAAGAAAGGTTTGTAGCTAGGTTTTTACCTTCCTTCAAATTTGGTTTTTTTTTGCTGTAGTCTTCTGTTAAAGTTAGCATGTTAGATGGATTGCAGGACTATTGCAGTGGTTTGTATGGAGCTGGGAGAACACTGAAATCCAAGAGCATTGTGGTCATTTTTCCTGGCTTTAGTTCCAGCCCTAGTTAGCCAGAGCATGAGGTTTCTCTGCCCTTACTGGGAAGACAGGAAGGGCTGTTTTCACAACAGTAGAGGCCAGAAAAATGGAGTGCAGTTAATTCTTAATTCTGACCTTGGAAAAATGATGCTGAGTCTTGTGATAAACAATTTATTTTCTCAAAGGCTTAGGGTGAGGATGGGGGAAAGTGGTATGAGACACCTTTAAAATATTTAGTGATTAGGTAATGTAAGGCCAATCAGACACAAGCTTTTTCTTGGCTTTGGATCTTTGTTTTGCTCTGCTTGATCTAATCTTGTTACTTTCCCCCGCAGTCTACAAATTTAGCAGTCATGCCCCACCTGTGGGTGCGCACTGCGGTGGTGGCAGCTCTCGGAGTCCCTCTCTGCCTGATGATGGAGATGTTATGGGAATGATGGCTAGGGCTGCTGGATACTGGGAGAGGCGAGAAACCCCTCGATGCTGGGTCAGAGGCTGCGCTTGCGCTTGTGCTTGTTCAGAGGCTGAGCGAGAAGAAGGCCATCCTTCCAGGAGCCGTGCGCTGCCATGTGAGCTAGATGAAGAAGTCAGCTCGACCTCCATGATAGGAGAGGAATTTTTTTCAGTGGATGAAGGCAATGATGGCAGCACTGGGGCCACTGGGGCAGCCAGCTCTCGGGCTGGTGTTAGGAGTGATGATGGTCCTCCCAGGAGTTTTGCGGAGGAGTATTCCCTGGTTCCCTTAAGCAGACGAAAGCAATATTCTGCCCAGACTTTTCATGATGCAGTAGAAAGATTTTTGAGAGGGTTCTGAGCTTTGGCACATCCATTTTGAATTTGGGAGCCAAATTTGTGGAGATGCAAATGCCTGTCATCATATGCAGAGTTTATTGTAATACAGGCTGAAGCCTGCAGAGAAGCCATGAAGGTTCAAACAGAGTAAAGCTCAGTATATTTCTCTTAGATTGATAGACAGCTAGAAAGTTATTTGCATTCCAGTTTTGTCTCCTTGATATGTGTTGCTGCCTTCTTCAGGAGCTTAAAAACCTTTAGTAATAATAAGGCATTAAAAATGGAAAAATTACTTTGAGTCTAAGCTAATGTAATGACTATTTCTTTTGCAATTTTGAGAGATAGAGGCAAAATGCAGCCTTTTTTTTTATTTCTCAGCAGTAGAGTCTCTATTTAATAGCTTCTTGAAGGATATTTGAAATTCAAAGCCTTTGTTTATGCCAGTATTTCCTTTCACTAAATGCTTTAATTTACCCTATAGAGGCCTAGAGGGTTTGGGTTTTTTTTTTTGTGTGTTTTTTCTTTAACTTGATCTAAATCTAAAAATTGTATTCTGCTGCATATATTTGATTATTCATATATAAGCAGTTATGTATGATAATGTGAGATAGCTAGAGCACAACCTGCTTAAAAAGTCTCACACCCTTTAGCTGTTAAATTGTCACATGAATTAAAAATAAAAAAATTAAAAATATATTCTGAGGACCTTATTGAATTTTTCAGTTATATTTTTGAGATGGTGTGTAGCTGAAAATAATGATCTGGATTTCTCAGCTGAGAAATTTTGGCTTAGACATTTTTCCTTTATTTAGTTAAGGGCTAGATTTTTGGAGTATATACCTTAGCCTAACAGTAAAATGCTAGTGCATGGTTACTGGAAAATGGCTGCACTTCAGGAACCTGATCCATGGGGATCATTGAAGTCTAGCTCCTGGCAGGGACAGGCCCCAAAAATCATGGTAGGTGCCTGAGCATATTGTCCAAATGCTTTTTGAACTCTGTCAGGCTGCTGCTGTGACCACTTCCCTGGGGAGCTGTTCCAGTGCTCAAGCACCCTCGGGGTGGAGAACCTTTTCCTATCTATAACCTAAATGTACCCCTGTTATAACTGCAGGCTGTTCCCTCAGCTCCTGTTGCTGGTGACCAGAGAGAAGGGCTGGGGACTCCTTTGAGGTTTGCCCTCAGTCAAAGGACAAAAAACCAGTCCATCATATGGAGATTCTGCAGACATTTGTGTTCTTATGAAATGTACTGACAAATGAAACACCTAGCCTTTAAAGGCTTCTTGACTTTACTTAATATGCCTACTCTTGAGTCAGTCTCCTCCTTTCACACTGGAGGCAGTAGATATAGGAGGTAAACATCACATGTGTGTAAAGTTGTACTGAAGAGAATCAGGCAGCTTCTTTATGCAATGATTCAAACTGAGAAAGGGCTGCTGCTTTAGTCAGAGCAATTTGCAGAGTCTGCAAATTCGAGGTGTGGGGTTGTTTGTTTTGTTTTGGGGGTTTTTTTCCCTTCTCTAGCCATTGGTTAGAATACTGGAGGATGAAGGGTAATTCCACTTGTTTCTGGGAAAGGTGAATGTGACTTGCTCTTTCTTCCCTCTTCATTTGAGGCCCAAATTAAGTCTCACTCCTTTGAGTTGTAACTGAGCAACTTTGTAGAGCAAATAAAATAAAATTTAAAATTTTGTGGGTTTTTTTTTCCTGCATGTGTGGTTTGTTGGTTTGGGTTTTTATTTGTTTTTAAGACTATGCTTAACTACAGTGAGATTTTTTTTCTTTACCTGTTAGTAAGGCATTTGGCAAATCTTTGGGACCATCTGGTACAGCAGTGGTCAAGCATGTGATAAAAAAGCATTGGGGCTATGCAGCACAGTAGTAGTTCCTTATTCCTTCTTGATAGGTGTGTTTTTTTCTGCTTGGATGTTTCCAGAAATACTTGGAGCTTTTGCATTCAGGTCTTTTAAGGCCTCTAGACAAAAAAAGTGGAAATTTTTCCCCAGATGAAGCTAATAGTGTCTTTTATTTGGTCCATGTTGCACCAAAACAGTATTGGGAGTATGCATAGCTCAATTCACCTGACGAGCCTGCTCTGTGAAAGTACTGCAGGTACGATGCAGAATTGAAACTATTATCTTGTTGTTATAGCTGAAATACTGTAAGGCATCTACAGACACCTCTAAAATTATGCCCTTGATTATATAAATTTCAGAAAGTGATATACTCATGAAAGTCAGCCTGGCAATGTTTCATGTAGTCTTTCAAGAGCTTTAGTTCTCAGGCTCATGAAACGTTTTATTTTTTTTTTAATAAAACAAAACCCCCTCATAAATGTCACCAGTAGGTAGTAAGATACCAAGCATTGTAGAGGTGTCAGCTTTTTGACAGCATGATTCAGTATTGTGCATTTTCAATTTGACAACTATTTAGTTTTTCCTTGTGAATCTGAGATCCTGTAAGCATTTTTGTGCATACTTGTCTGTTTTTCACAAATGATTCTGCAACTGGGATTTTTATCACATGTTGAGTTAAACACAGGTAGAAAGGTCTGAAAGATCAAGACCTCTGAGGAAAAATCCTCTTGTGATAACTTCTGAGGAAAGAAAAGCCTGTGAGGCAATAACTTGAGATATCTTCTAAGAAAAACAAAACAAGCAAAGCTGAGGAACAGCTTAGGAAAAAAAAAAAAAATCTGTCTCTTAGAAAAAAATGGATCAGAGGGGATAATATGTTTTTTCTTTGAGAATTTGAATTCCTGTGTTCATTTTGCATTTGGATGACACTTATCTGCCTGTTTGTATATATGAGTGAAGTCAAGGAGTTCAGGACCAAAGTCCAGTGCTGAGCAGCAGCTCCCATGAGTCCCATGTTTCCCATGTTGCTGAGCTTTAAATCATAATTTTCTTCCAGCATGGTGGTTATAATGTCTCATCAGCTCATTACATGGGCACAGTAATAAAATGGCAAAATTTATTTTTCTAATTATTCATCCTAGATAGATTCATAGACAAAACAAAGTAGCACAAAGCTGGCTAGCCCTTAGAATATAAATGCATCAGGGTTCTATATATATGCTCTGTCTAGAGGTACATTTTAACTTTTACATCACTGCAGCATCACTACAGCTGGCACCATTCCTTGATCCAGCCAAGAGAACTTGAGTGTCTGGATGCCAGAGGACTGTTTGCTCTCTCCAAATATTTTCTTTTTCTCTTCTCCATTTGGCTTCCTATTCTGGGTCTGATACAGGATCTGTGGAAACATGTGTCCCAGTAGTGCTCTTTTATACCTTGCCTACATCTGTAGAGGTATCTGTATTTTCTTCAACTAAGAATTGGTAGGAATTGAAAGGTGTGACAGAGGAGAACAATCTCAGTGAACTTGGAGACCAGACTAAAATCTCTCGAGCGCAGAGGCTGTCTTTTTACTGCCTTTCCATCATAATTAATTCAGTGGGGCCCTGATCCATGACTGGGGCTCTAAAATAATATAAATTATTGTGACCTGTTGGAGTGAGTTCAGAGGAGACCACGAAGATGATCAGAGGGCTGGAGCACCTCTCCCATAAAGACAAGCAGAGAATTCGGGGTGTTCAGTCAGTAAAACAGAAGGTTCTGGAGAGACCTTAAAGCAGGTGTGCAAGAGAGCGCAGTGACTTTTAACAAGGGAAGTTGGTAGGAGAGGGTGGAATGGTTTTAAACTGAAAGAAGGCACATTTAGATTAGATATTAGGAACAAATTTTTAGCCTAGTGAGGGTGCAGAGGCACTGCAACATGTTTGCCAGAGAAGTTGTGGGTGCCCCACAACTGAAGTGTTCAAGGTCAGGTTGGATGGGGTTTTGAGCAACTTGGTCTAGTAGGAGGTGTTCCTGCCCATTGCCGTGGGAGTTGGAACTGAATGATGTCTAAGGCTGTTTCCAACCCAAACCATTTTCTGATTAATTATTTCATTACAGTAGTGTCCTTTCCCTTCCCCACATTCAGCTGACACGTAGAAAGACAGTTCACAATATTCAAAACTACTGATGTTTTTCTGAGCCTTTCTCTGCAGTCAGTAGACTTTTTATCGCTGCTCTGAGCAAAAAATCAAGACAATCTTCAGTAAAGGATCAGGAGCTATGGTGTTTAGAGGTTTTTGTCTATTGAAACCAGTCTGTCCATGCCTACTTCGAAAGATCCAAAGAGCGTGTGTCAAAGTGTTAGCTGAAGAGCTACAAATAGCATTTTATTCCTTTCTCCCTACCTCCTCCCCCCAATAACTCTATTGTTCTTATAAACCCACAGCATTCCAGCTGTGCCTTGACAAGAGCCCTGACAGTCGCAAAAGCCAAATCACAGGAGCAGTGTTCTTGTTCCCTGAATTATTTTACACAGCTAAATTTAATACTTCCCCCACTCCTCCACCTTTCACTCTGGCAGATACTTAAGCTGTAAATTAGAGATGCGCCGAATTAGCCTTCAAACCTTGCAAGCGCTGTCACAAAGCTGACTCCGTAACAACGTGCCTTTGATAGCAGGCAGATTATTGCCTGTGTACAGCGGCACTCACAAACATGTGTGTGCTTCTAACTCCTGGCCCCGGTGCCTGCCGCGGGGCAGCCGCAGGTCGATAACGCACGGCACACGCGGGACAGAGCCCCGCGCGCCCCGCCATCAGCACGCCAGAGAGGAAGAGTCAGACTTTCCAGCAACCAGTTGGCAGGGCTGTGATTGGAACCATGTGACAGATTGAGGCAACGTACCACAGGCAGCCAATTTATTACATATGGCAATATGATTAATGGTATCAAATGTTTTTATAAAAATTCAAAAAAAAAGTCCAAGAATATTGCAGATGCCAATTGCGCGGAGTCCAAGGCAGTACAAATCTGTTCCATGAATTTAAAGGCAGGCAAATGAGGTTAAATGAGAGGGAGAGAGCCAAGGTAATGATTACAAAGTAAGTTTTGAAAAGAAAACTGTGTAGAATGTGCTCATGAGCAATAGCTCCTTTTCTCTCCTCTCTTACTTCCTTAATGGATATAGGCTGGAATAGGTCTTTGAAACTAAACTGCCTCCTCCTCTAGGTTAAGAGAGCCTCCTGCTCTCTTCCTGTAATCTAAAGACTCATTAATGGTATCCAACAACACTTGCAGGGCAAACAAGAGGCAAAAAGGACTGTCATTTTGGTGAAGACTGTTTGCTTTGATAATCATTTTGTCTTTTTGTCTTTTTTTTTTTTTAATCAAATGTTCTGGTTTAACACACAGATTGTTTGTTTCTGTCAAAACAAAAAAAGTGTCAAAGGTACTACTATTGAGGGGAAAAAAAATAAGGAAATGAAAGTGTGAAGGTGATGTCTGCACATTTCAGTATCTTTCTTCCCCCATCTCCTGCTGAGTCAAGAAGTCGTGGCACAATTTTGGTCTGTGTCGAGTGTCCAGACAGGAGCTGGGCACAGTCTGGGAGTCTGCACAGCATGGAGTAGCTCCTCAGAGTCAGTCTGCAGAAGACTGTATTGCTCTGGAGGGTAGGAAGGATGCAGGTTGAGTTATGCTGAAGTGCCTCCATGCCACACAGTAACCCTAAACACCTCTCAGTTGCTAGTGGTGGCATAGCTAAAGTTGTTATGAATTATGCCCATCTGAAAGGTTTCACACATGCCACCTTTCATGTGGCTGGCTAGCCACCCCTGGCTAGCTCCTGGGGTTTCATATTTGTAGGTAGGGCTATGTCCTCTCTCAATCTCCTTGAGTGCAGCTGGACATCCTGCACATGATCAGTACCTTACCTGGGCTGTAGAGCAAGTGAGGAATGGAGGAGCTCACCTGGATGTAGAGGTGTAAGGTGGGAGCTGCTGTCCCTCAGCAACAGCTCATATGTACCAGAGCAGCACTGGAAGAGACCTACAGGGGTATCATCTTGTGTTCTTGCCTAACCAGGGATGTGCTGACCCCATTTTAATTTGATCTGTATAAAGATTGCCTGACCATTCTTGGCAGTGCTTAGGCAGTGCCCCCTTCACTTCCACACAGCTGCATGATGACAATATGTGTTAAGACTTGTGTGTTGGATGGGTGTCTGATGGGATCGCTGCTAAAAACTGCACATGCATTAGACTTGAATCTCAGTGTGCCATGGAGGAGAAACCCAATGCCCGATGCCTTTTGCCTAATAACTATAGCAGTTGCAAACTGCTGCCTTCCCCAGGGTAGCTTTGAAGGTACAGAGCTGCTAGTCCTGAGTGAGCACAGCTACAAATATTTGGCACCGAAGCATGATTTCTTTTGTCTACTCCTTTTCCTCTTTTCTCACTCTGCTGCTATTATCGATGGTAGCACAGCTCTTTTGTTAATACCCAAGACTCCTTTGCCAGAGTGCTGTAATACACTGCATGAAGAGCAAGGTATTTATACCTCTCCTGCCTCAGCACAGAGCATGCAGCAGGAGGTCTGATACTGCATTCCGTATGGCTTGTGGCCACATGGTTCCTCTTCTCTGTGTGTGTGTTTATTATTGTTGGATAATGCTAAGGCTTGTAGTCATGCGGCCTGCCAAGGGGATTTTGAAAGGCTTATTTGGTCTTCAGTCAAGGAAAAGATTTCCTATACTTTGTGCTAAAGGAATAGTATTTGATGTAGATGCTGAGACATGCCCTTCAGAGGTGCCCAGCTTTCTCTGCTGAACATGGAAGGAGCTGACTGCCCTGACCACAGGATCTGCACCCACCCTAAATTCCAAAAGCAGGTGATGCAAATTCCCCCTTCCCACAGGTGCCCCAGTGTGCACCTCACGGCCCTCTGAGCTCCTGCTTATGAAAAACAGGCTGGCTGTACGTGCCTTAGCATTTTAACAAGACATGGAAACCTTTGAACAAATTGCCAGAAAAGTTTTAGCAGGGCGAGCGTGCGTGAGCGCTGCCTGCACCAAGTGACCCTCTTAACGCCAGAGAGGGAGAGACAAAGTGTGGCACAAAGAACGAGCAAATGAAAGAGCTGGCTTGCAACTCTGATCCTTGTGGACTTTTCTTGAGCTCTAGCAACAGAAAGTGTAACTCTTGTGATGAATACAGTCCTACTGTTGTATTCCTACCTTCCAACAATAATTTCAATTGAACCCTACAGCATGTGGAGTCCCTTTGCTTTTTAGGTCATAAAAGCAGTATGTGGAGTAGAGACTTAAAAAATGGACTTTTAAAAGACTCCAATGCCTCAATCTCTCCAAGAATTCGACTGATAAATCTCCTGTGTAAAATGATCACATTTTATAGAGAAGAATCTTTGTTAGACATTCATTAGCAATAACATGTGAGCCAATTTAGGGGATGAAACCTTTCTTCTATATAAAACCCACTGTGGTCAGTAAAAGTAATGACTTTTTTCGGCCTACCACCCTTTAATTCAGTGGTGAAGCACGTGAATTTCCTGTATTGCTTAGTTCTCCAACAATTTGTTTATCTTTGAAGAGCAGGTCCCTGACTGTGTGAACTCAGGCACATCCAAAAGGTTAAGTAATAATAAAAAAAGTAGATCAGGGCCATAAATGTGGTATTTAAAATCATGACAAAGTTCTGACTGTATTGAGGAGGTCTGGAAGAAGAATGGTTAATGGGCTTACTTCTATTTCAGCTCATCTCCACATGAGAAACAGCCTGAGCAGGGGAGAATTGAAAATATGAGATGAATTTAAGTGCTCTGAGGCTGATCTGAACCCATCAAAGCTGGTGCAAAAAATTCCACTGGCTTCAGTAGCCTTTGGAATACTTGATGCTCATTACCAAAAATAAAAAGAAAGAAGAGGAAGAAGAAAAAAAAGAAAATTTATTTTTTTTTAGCCACCATGCAAGAAAGAGCACCTCAGGTTCAGATGGGGGTTTTTTTGTGTTTTTCTTTACATACTAAATTTTTGAACAATGAGATACAAAGATGGTAGAATTAACAAAAAAACCCTCAAACAGGCTGAAAAACATAGAAAGGCATTTTTAAAACAGCTGACAGTGGGAAGATTTACTCTTATGTTCAACTAAGGCAAGTTGTAAAGAGGGGAAAGAGGCAATTGGCCTAATAATTGTAAAACAAATTCTGTCCTGTTTTTGCCAAAGCTTTATCTGTGTTTCTGAGGAGATGTTAGCTGTAATGTGCCTTGCCTGAAGGGAAGACCAGAGTATTTCAGGGCTGCCTTTCAGCAGGAGTGCCAGGCTTTCCTTACTGTTTAAAGGAAGAATTGGAAACTGCCTCTGTACGTCTTGTCCAGATGTGGAGCCAAGGCATGAACTACTGCCTAGCAAGTGCTCTTGGGTCTTAGAGCTTGGGAAAAGACAATGGGTTTCTTAGAGGTCTCACAGATTTATTTTTCCTTGAGGAATGCAAAACTTGAAGCCTGTTTTGTTTTTACATAGTCTGCATAAGAATACAAGCATCTCTATAAGGCACAATTCCTTGGTGCCTAATTTGCTTCTATTATATTCTAGACAAATTAAGAACAAAACCATATGGGAATGCACGCAAAAGTGTCAGTGACTGAGAGTCGATTTCCTGGGATTTTAGCTGAAATTTCAGTTCCCAAGTTGCTTCTAAAACATGAATTAGGTTCCTGAGTCACCCAGGAACTAATGAGAATGTTCCTTTGAAATGTGACGGGGAGCTCAGACAGAGCAAGAGTGACACACAATCCTTGGGGCATGGCTGCCCAGAGGGAGTGATGGTAAAACGCCTTTCATGTCAGCTGTAAGGTTTTTAATGCAACTTATTAAAAAATAACATTAACGGCGCTGTGCAAAGAGGAGACAGACCTGGCTGGATGGAGAGGTTTTAATGGTGCTAAAGAGTGCAGGCAGTGCTTGGAGTGGTGCTGGCGTGCACTTTGGTCCCTTGAAAAGGTCTGGTCCAACTTCTCCAGAGCAGTGGCACATTGTAACAAGTGGGTGTCTGTGCTGATGCCCGCTGGATGCTGTCCAGGCTACCCTGGTATGAAGAACCCCTTTTTTTGATTTTCCCAAGCTTGGGAAGCTTGGGTAAAATTTCATGATCCCTTGATGCCAAAGTACTGTCAATGTGTAGGCTTCCAATGGAAGTCTCCTTCTTGGCTATGTGTTCCTGGGGCCTCCTTTGTGCTGACAGGAGATGGGTGATGAAATTGACCAGCTCCAAGTTAATCTAGCAAGAGGAGACCAGGGGTGAAAACTGATTTTTATCTAGAACAGTTTCCCCATCTGGCTCATGTCATGGCTGTGTGGAGCTAATGCTGGCATGAAGGAAGGAGCCAGCCTTTACAGCGGGAACTTCCACCTCCACCAGCTCAAATCTGTTGCAGAACTGCAGAGTAGCTAAGACCCAGCAGATGAATTTTGGAATATTTTTCTCTGTTACAGCAGAAAGACTTTTAATTTACCCACATATTATGACTTCTTCATTAATAAGGAGGAAAGTAAGTAATGAGACAATGTGTACAAAATGAACAGCTTCGTACCATGGCAAGCTGACTGGCGAATTCTTTCATGAATGCTCTCTGTGTGATATTTCTATAGTATAATAGATTCTGGCTGCTCACTCTAATAATTCTGAGCTTCAGGGTAAGATTTTATTTCTCTTTTGAAAGTAATATAATCAGTGGTGCTAGCACAAAATTCCCTGTGTGTTTTTGTGCATCCTTAACACTTCTTGGGATGAAAGTGAAACTTATATTATTTAGAGCAGTTCAAAGAACTAAGTTCCTTCTGTAATGGTGGTTCCTGCTAGAATTCCTTATGAAAAAACATTAACCAAGCTAACTGTACTACAAAGCATCGTAGGTATTCTATGTTTGCAGAAGGAATGGGTCCAAAAAGCTTTAAAAAATGTTAGATTCTTTGTACAAAACGCGTATTTTAAAAGTCACCTGAGGACGATGTGGGTATTTGTCTATCCAGGAATTTTATTTATACTCTATCTGTGTGAACAAAGCTCCTGGAGATGAGGGCAAAGGGTTTTTGGCAAAGCATGAGGTAGCTTAGGACAATAATGATGCAGGCACTAGCACGTGTTTTGATTGAATTTTTTCTTTGCTTGTTAGTTCAGATTCACTGCGCTGCTGAGAGGATCACAGAGCTTCCCTGCCCTCCCTTCTTTTCCTCTGCTTGCCAGGGGGAGAGGACCACTCCTGCTGCATCCATTCAACTCCCAAGCTCCAGATAATTTTCTTGGTTTCCTGTGAAGCTCCCTATTTTTTTTCAAGGAAAAGTTTATTGAATCCTCTCCCTGCAGAGCTAGGGCTGTGTCTGTGGCAAGCCAAGACTGCACAGTTGGAGAACTTGCTCAGGCAGTTCTTCCCAAGGCACAGGGAGGAATGAGTTTCTCATCTGCTGGCACAAGTGTGTAGCTACTAAGTGGTTCTCAATATTATAGGGTCTGAGTTTTCCCTTGAAATTGCACAAAGTTTCCCATGCAAGAAGAATAACTTCAAAACCAGAATGTGGTCATCTGTGCCAGACACATCCTTCCACTGTCTTCCCACAGTTGTCTCAATCTCTCTAGTGGCAACTACGCTATTTGCTTCAAGACTGAGAAGAGCTTTCCTGCTGCCCCCTGGGCAGCAAGGACCTTTCCTTATGCTTGAACAGGCAGATCTCCTTCCCTTGCTCTCCTCAGTACTGTGCTCAGCTATTCATGCACGTGTCCCCGAGGCCTTCACAGGACTTAGCTGGGGAAAACTAAGGTCAGCCTGGAGTCACTGTTGTGTTTTGGTATGTAGTTGCTGTCCTGTGAACTGGATTTGTTTGTAAGAATATTCACAAACCAGAGTAACTTCTGTGTCTATTTTTTTTTTATTCTAACCAATTTTTTCAAGGTTGGTGAGATAATATTAACTGGTGCACAGGACTGAGAGTTCATCAATATGTAGTAACTCATCACCTTATGATTTTTATCCATTACTACATACTTTATCTTGGATGGTTGCAGCAATTAAATTGGACCTTCCTATGTCTGGAAAAAGGAAAATAGGAGCATCAAGCCCTGCTATTATGAGGAATCATTACTAAACAAAACAATCTTTTTGATAAATCATGCCTGGGGTTTTAAGGAAAACATGTTTATCTGTTTCAACAGTAATAAAACTCCCGGTAGAAATTCTCCCATCACCTACACACATACATATGATCCCCTAAAACAAACATATGCAAGTACTTAACAGATGGACAAACGAACCTTGGGATGAGTGTATTACAAAAACAGAGCAATCACTGTGTTTTTCAGCAGGAATTATATTGACATCTAAGGACCGGCTTAGAAATACTTTGACTAGCTGGAAACATAGGCTCAGTTTGTAGCAAAATCAGATTAGGTCTTCATTCCTGTTATACAGATAATATGTGATTTGTGCTTTAAGATTTTTAGATGGCATGGATCTGATGTTGGATGAATTTTTCTTTGTCTTATGCCAGTAGCAGCTTTGCTATCATTTTTTTTTCACCCTCTGTGCACACTGAGGTCCTACAGTAGTTTGAGAGCTGAGGTTGCCCTGATGCCCTTGAGGAGTACTTTTTGCTACTCAGCTGTGCAAAATGCCATGTGTTGCTTCTCTTCACTGCTCTGCAGAGATGACTGCATTGCAGTGGACTCCTATCAGTTCACTGTGAAGCCTGTTCTAAGTGTCTTTTTGATGGCCTAAAAGAGTCCACAGAACATTTTTAAAAGCTGAAGAGACCTACAATGAAAGCTAAATTAATGGCCAAAACAGATCTCTAATCCAAGTATTTCAGATGAGGGGTTTTGGCTTTGGAGGCTGCCTTAGCAAATTTTGTATTGTACTGTGGGATAAATTGCATTACAGAAAAATGAGATAAGATTGATAAACATAAAATCACCTCTGCAGTTTAACTTGTCTTTGGATCTCTACCTTTGCATCCTTCTCATGTGAAGAAATGCAATGAGGTCCTGTTCATCAGTGTTTTGTGTAGCATTATAAATTATAAAAGGAACAGCAATTAAGATATTAAACCTTCACCATAGGAACAAGATGTGATACAGGTTCTTTTCACTATCCATATGTTGTTGCACATCCATCAGGAGGAAAAGTGTACTACTCATCCTGCCCCCGGTGTCTCAGCTTTCCAGTGAGATAAGCTTTCCAGTTTGGAGTTTCTACATTGCATTTCAGGGGTAGCAGCAGGCACCACGGTTTGTAAGGGGCTGTGGTGGTGATGTGTCAGCATATTTCCCCATTTTGTTTGGACTAAGAAGTTACCAAAACTGGTAACTTTTGTTTCTACTCATCAGGTGCACGAAGATATAGATTCCCAGAAGTCAGTCTTTGACTACAAGAGTTTCTGCCTAATTTCTAAACAATAAGATAGATAAGGTTAATCTTGTCCTCTACAGATCAGGATTTTCCTTCAAGTAACTAAGACAAACAAATATTTTGAGGTTTGGAAAATTTCTATGGCAAATCCACTTGTAAATTAGGAAGATATGTGGGTTTTTTGCCAGTAGGTTCTTCTAACTAATTGATAAATAACCTAAACTAGATATCAGTTACTATATCAAAATTATTCTCTTGTTTATGGCAGCCTCTTTGTTTTCCCTGACTGAAATTTTCCTTGTGAGGTGATTTTATGGCATGAAAATGCAGTTGTTATTATTAGGAATATCCTTTAGCCTAGATTGGGATGAACAAGATTTGGATAAACTCTCTCAGCCTTACATCAGTTTACATTTCTGTGACTGAAATAATAATTTTGCAACATTAATAAAGTCCTGTAAATTTGATTCAGATGCCATTAAGTTCAAGGGTGAGACCACCTGTGCCAACTTCTGAGTCCTCTGGGAAGTATCCCATGTCTTAATTGACTTCACCAATATCAGAATCACAAGGTGGGGCTATGAATGGTGCTCTACAGTGCTGGGAAGCTCTTTGCTGCTATTCCAGAGGCTCAAGTTTCCTCACACTGATGCCCTAGCATGGACCTTTGGAGGTCATCTTGCTATCATATTATGACTACATTTCCAGACCATTCCCTTTCCAAAAGAGTTTTGTTCCCTGGAACATGACACGTGAATAAAGTCATATTAAAAGACAAGTAAAGCCACCAGCAACAAAAATTATTCTCTGCAGATTTAGTAACTGCTACAGCATCTTCTTTCCTCTCTATTCTGTTTCATTGACATTGGCAATAAAAAATAATCACTTAGAGACAATGTCCTTGCAGGCTGGCAGTAAGTCTAAATGGCAACAGCTAAAAAGACCCAGAGAAGAACATTTAAGTTACATCTATTATTGCTTTGGCTTTTCAAAAAATGTCAGAAATAAAGTCTCTTTTGCTCAGCATTTGTGTGTGCTCGGTGGGATGGGAGGAGGCAGAAGATATTAGGATATTCTTTCTGCTATTATTACTAGCTGCTAGATGGGGTGATGACTATATAAAGAAGGTGGCAGACACTGAATTTGTACTTAGAACAAAAGAAAGCTCTAAAATGAGACAAAGCTTTATTTTGGCACAACCACAGCTTTTCTGGTGAAGACCTTGCTTTGCCCTTCCCAAAGTTAGTGCTCTATTCCCCGTTATGAAAGCTGAAGAGGAGTACTGAGAGGTCCCACCACATTTTCTCCCCTCTGTCCAAAAATAGGTTTCATATTTTCCTTTCCTTCATGTTCCAAGCACTTTTCTTTATGAACAGAGACATAGCACAATAAATAGTCTATCTGTTAAGACGACACATTGTGACAGATCCCTTAGGAAAGCTGCAGCTGGGTTGACATTTTTGTCTCATCACTGCTCTGAAGAATGGTTTTGTTTGTGAATTCAGAGAATGACTTACATAATGACCAAATAGAAGTGCAGTTCATAAACATCATAGGATAGCAGTAACTGCATGGTTGGCTCATGTTCCTCTGCCTGCCCATGTCTGTGTAGAGTTAATGACAGATATTGTTCTGTATGGAAGGATAAAAATCTCCAGAAAAATCTGGGCATTAGGTTGGTTCATCCAGTCAGAATGTGTGTATATATACAACAGATTCTGATTCTGGCATCTGAGTTGTGTCTGTAACACCTGGCTGGAGCATGTGAGGACCAGGTGTTTTCTAGGACAGATGAAGCTGCTGTGTGGTGGGAAGACCAAGACTGGCTGGGTCCTTCCTGGCCTCCTACTCTTAAATGGCTGATCTGTGGGCACAGGGGTTTCCCTGAGCAGCTCTGGCTGTGGCGCTGGAGCCAAGACAATCAAGAAGGGGAGTCAGCCTGCAGGATGACAGACATATTTCTATACACACGCACACACACATGCACACACATATTCTGTACAGCTCAAACTCATTTTTGATTACCTATCTGTAAATAATGAAGGAGGAACTTGTCCTGTGTCCCTCCCTCCATCTACAAAGCCCTCTTCTTCCATCTTCTGTGTTAGAAATACAGAATACTAAATTCAGTGCAGCACTCTGTGTATCTGACTTTCAACGCTGCTCAGAAAACCCTAAGGCCAGGACTGAAATAAGAGCTGAAATCCAAACAATGTGTGACTGAACACAAAACAAATCATGGCTTAGCAGGAATATGTTGTGACAGCTCTGCCTTCTCCCATAACTGCTAGTCAATTTTCCCCCTTACATTTAAATAACATAGTATACATATTGAACCAATAATAGGGTACAATGGAAAATGCATAGTGAAGCTAAAAAATGCTGAGATGTAAAATCTTCTGAAACCTTTCTTCAGGGGCTGTGTGATATTCTCTCTTTCTCTCTCCCTCTCCCTCCCCCCCCTTCTCTCTTTCTTTCTTTAAAAGCAAGGGTGGGACAGGGCTTGTTTCTATAAAGATAAGTAAGAAAGGCCAGTTCCAATCACAATAAAGAAACAAAAGGGTGGAATTTGCAGTAAACTTTGGAATGTCCATCACATCTGGGCATTGTTTGCATGTATGTCAGGTGAAACTTTGACCTGCTAAGGACCCTTGGAAATAAAGTTAAAAGCCAACCCCTCTCACACAGAGAAAATGTCTAATAAAACAGCAGGATCCCACAGCATTGTCCCCTCTCCTGGTCTGCTGCCCTCCCCCATCCCTGCCTGTGTGGACCACCCTGGGGTGGTGAAGGCCAGAGTCAAGGCAGATCCCCAAACTCTTCCTAAGGGAGATGGTGCTCAGAGAACTTCACTGTGTGAGCTACAGGTTGAGAGATACTGGCCTGAGCCTGCCTCTTTTCCCAACCTGTGGCTGCTGGGAGCAGCTACTGGTGTTGGGAGTGTGGGTTGAGCATTTGCTCTGCTCCTCCTCCATGTTCTATCAGGGAAGAGGGAGGTTTAGCTGAGGTGGCAGCACCATGAGGATGCAGCTCTCATCTTCTGGTGAAGGCAGTGCTGGTTAAGCTGTTCCCATCTTGAGCTGGATTTTGACCTGAAAGCTTCAACTGTGTCACACAATGAGAGTCAGAATAATTCCCTTTCAGTCATTTCTCCTTGCTCATAGCAACTTCCTGGAAGAGAGCCTTTCCACCTAGGGGTCACTACAGGGCTTATTTGGGGTCGGGTGTCTATGGTGGGCACCTTGAGCTGATGAACATATGCCACTCCTCCATGGAAGCACCACGTTATTAGTTTCTATAAGCAGCTACAGAGGAGGAAGATGAAGAAAGAACACGATGAAGAGGTAGTGAGCAGCTCCAATTTGCCTTGTTTTTCCCCTTTGAAAACATTCTTTCTTTTCCAATTTTGAGTGGTTTTTAGGGTACTCATTAATCTGGAAAACAAGAACAACTTCCAGATCATTAGTGCCATGGTGAATTGAAACACTAGCCAGGCTGGACTAATGGTGCCAGGGTCATACAAAATACCAGTCGGTGCAGGCTATTAAGTGCCAGGGTGATTTGAGAGAACAGCTTGTCCAAGGTATGAATGCCAAAATAATTGGAAATATCTCCTCACAAGTTGGTGTATAAATCAGCAAACTGTTTCAGTTTAACAAAGTAAAAGGCGAAGGAGCAGTGCAGGCACTGAGCAGGGAACTGCTGATAGTTTTAGTGTCTCCAAGTGCTCCATTTCCTTATTCTTATGGCATTGTGGGTAAAATTTCATTACAGGAGATCACAAATGTGAGGTTGCCAATCCCTGAAAGCTGCATACTGTGCACTCTGATATCCTTTGAGGAGTAGGGAATTCCTGCAGATTCCAGAGACCTGTCAGTATGGGAAGTGGAAACATAATTTAGTGCTTATGTCCTAGAGATGATTTTGGCTTGAAGAATATTATTCAGCACTCTCCCCTGGAGCTCTATAAAGCCTGTGCTAGCTTCCCTAAGTATCTTATTGTCCAGCCACTGTTCTGGCCTGTCACCTTGCTCTGGAGTGTCATCCTGTCTGAAAAATCAATATATGTAACTCTACATTAATGGGAGATGGGATTCAGAGAGGATGTCCGTCTCAGAAAACATGGCATCCTCTCCCCTGCCCCAACCCCCACATTCTCATAAAGTTTTTACTTTCCCAAAGGAAGCTACGGTAGCACCCATGGCTTCTGTGCTGCACAGTTGATACACCTGAGCAGGATCAATGGTGATGAGCAGCCACATTACTGTGCTTGGTAGTAAAATGGAGGAAAGATGGCTGAATATGGACAATATTGGTTACTGGGTGGGACCATGTTTCTGGGATAATGTAAGAATGGATCTGAGGCCTTCTTTGAAATGTCAGTCACACATTCCTGTAATTAGGTCTGAGAATATAGTGTGAATTTCATAGTGGTTCTAAAACTCTTGTGAGCTTTGCAGCTCTGTAACAAATAACCATGAGAGTTACAAGGCCTAAGAGGCCTTGAGAGCTAATTTTTCTATGAGGCTTGCCCAAAGAAAGCAACACAACTGCACTAAGATTTGTTCTCTCTGGATTTCAGGCTTGCTTTTTGCAGATTTTAAGAATATAGAGGAGGTTTGGTTACAAGTACTCTAAACTTCTGACATACCTTTGCAAAAGGGAGCCTGAAGTCATCCCAGAGGTTCTTGAGAGGTCTTAATGCTGTATAAAAAGTCTAGAACACTCTAAATGGGGAAAAGGGGAAGCGTAGACACATCACAAATGTGATAGAAATGGGATCAGTAATTGAGGAGGATGTGACTGGGATGAATGGATCATGAAACATGCTTTCAGCAGTGGCAAGGGGGTAACTCCTCTCTTGCACAACTGATTGGAATGTCTCAGAGGTGTTCATAACGTGGTCAGGTAACTGACTCAGGTACCCAGGCTGTATAAATCCCATCACACAGACATATCAGGCAGCTCCCTCACATCAAAGGAAGCCTCACCAATCAACAGCTGAGCAACCTGTGTGTCCTGTGCAGCAGAAACTTCCCCTCTCCTCAACTTCCATCAGTGGTATAGTGTGGGACAAAGTTGCTGAGCAGCTTTAGGTGACTACAGATTCATTGTTTGCAGAAGAGATCCCAAGGTTTTTCAGGTATATCAAACTGCTATTATCCTACTGAAGTGTGCATGCTATATATTGCCAGGCATTTTTCTTGCTAGTGTCTTGGTGCCCTAATCTACCAAGGTCATTTTGATGGTCCTTGCATTTATTACCATAAGACTCTGCTTGCTAAAACCTTCTTTCCAAGAACTTGATCTAATGACCAGAGGTTCCCTGAAATCTAAACTCCCCACTGGAAAAATAGCAGGAGAGAAGAATATCTCCAGCAGTGCCTTCCAGGAAAAAATAAACCCAGAATCCCACGTGTCTGCCCAGAGAGCACAAACTGCTCCCTACAAGAAATGACATCCCCACTCTAGCACTCTAGAGATCCCCCACACATGTGGATCCACGTATGTGTAAACCTCACATCCACTTCCTTTAAAAAACTCACTTGAAAAGTTCATAATTCTGTGGTTCTCTTTCACAGCTGCAAACCTTCCTGGCAGGCCAAAGGTGCACAGCATGTACCACACACAGCTAACACCCCATGCAAGCTGAGGTAGAGGTGAGTACTGAGAATACCAAAAGCCAGCAAATTATGGTAAAATTAGGATCCTCTTCCAGTGCCCTTTGCAGGACACAAGCCAGAGGTTTTCTAAGCATTGTCTAAGATGAAGCTCAAGGAAGCCAGTGCATTTCTTTTAGGATTCGTGGGAATTTTCTAGGACTACTGGGTCAATTACCAGCAGGTGATTGAATGAAGATGGAAGAAAGAAATAATTAAAAAACAAAACTATCAGTGTACTTGTTTTGTGTTTCATGCAGTTATTTTCCTGAGAGTTATCTGGGAAATAAAATTAGTTGCATTATTTAGGGTGAAGCAGACAGATCTTGCCCAGGTTGAAGCCTTATAGATGCTTACAAATGTTAACAAACCTGGATTGTATTTTTACATCTCCTGAGACAGTTTCTATTCTATAGTCAGATACCTACCAATTGTTGACACAAGTGAAAACAACACAAAGTATTCTGTGTGCTGTGAAAAAAAAAAAAAAAAAAATCAATTGACAGCATTTTAGTCTACAGTACTAGAAATAAAATATATATTTCAAGGAATAGATTCCACACATGTACTGAAGGGCAGAATCTGGCCCTCAGATTGAAGAGAATTTCTGACCTAACTAAGACAAATCCCTGCAGCAAAGAACAGAATAGCAAGCAGGGTCCGTTAAAAAAAAAAAAAAAAAAAAAAAAAAAGAAAAAAAAGAAAAAAAAAAAAGAGATATTTTTCCTTACCTTTCTATGTGTAGAATAGGCTTCTTACAGCTTCTTTGGAATTATAACTCCTATCCACAAAGGACCAAAATTTCTGCAGTTCTCAACTGTGTCTTTATTCAGGACTCATTACACAACACCTACCAAAGCCTCCCAAAAGTGCAGGTTAAATCACGTCTGAAGGATTTGGCTCTCTACAAGCGAGCTCATCTTGTTAAGAACATAATGGAGTCAGAGAGAACATTCATTTCAGAAGTGAATGTGTCTGACTATCTGATTTATTTTTGAGTGAGAAAAACAGATTTTGCTTTTGCAAAAACCTTTAATTTCATATGGGAAGCCACCTTTAAGACTCATCATTTGGCAACATGCTCTATCATTCCCCTGGCTCTTTTTCCACATCCATTGCTAGTGGCTTGGTGTGTTCTTTATCCCTTGGGCCAGCTCATTAGCTGGATGCATGGCTGCTCACGTCTATCATCAGAGCCTGCTAACAAATCCTGTAGGACTACTCCAGGCCCAATAAGAGATATATTTGTTTTGTGGTTTGCGTTTTGCAGAAAACACTGTGTACTTCTCAAAGCCTAAAGTATAGGAGATTAAAAAAAAAAAAAAAGAAGCAACAGTTTTCATACAGCGCTAAATAAAATAAATTACAGGCCCCAAATGATCTAATAATTCCTAAGGCAGAGTTCAGATGCAGTAATTAATTATCCCAACATGGAATTCATAATGATCAACTATTAATATGTGCATGGGGGACTGGATGTCTCAGGATTTGGTAATGGGATACAGAGACTTTCACCTCTAGGTTGCTGATTTGAATCTGACCCAGATCTCTAGTGACTTCTGAAAGCTGCAAGCATGGGCTGTTTGTTCTGTAGTGTATATAAAATGAAATTATCTGGACTGCTTCCTAGCATTCTTGTGTCCATACCAGTGGTGCCAGAGCACAAATAACCTCCCATTGGATGGCTTTAGCTGGGAGGTCAGGGGCTCTCTAGGTATCAGTAATGCCAGTTTAGCCTCAGGAGTGGCTTCCAGAAAATATTGCTCCTGGGCACCTCACAGTGGGAAGCATTACCCCCACACACCATGGAGATAATAAAACATGGAGGTCTGGGCCATTGCTCTTTTAGGCTACATGAGCCCTTTGCTATTCTGGGTGCTCCCCAGCTGCAGGGGCAGCTTTTCTCCCCATCCTCATGCCTCGGGTGGGAAAGGACCACAATCTCTGGGCCTGGTACTCCTGGGCTTATCTCAAGGCACCAAGCTAAAGAGGGAAAGAATAAACATGTCTCCGTGAAAGAGGGAAGCTGAAGAGGGGTTGTGGTTCAGGTTTGTAGACTTTGGTGGAATCACATCTTTATGCATTAAAACCTTATCAAAGTTTGGTCAAGACTGATTTGCCCAGATCTGAACATGAGCAGGTTTGCTCACCTCTCAGCAGTTGAAAATCTGAGTAGCTGAGTAGCTGCAGCATTACAGGCAGGACAATTGTCCTCAGGAACAGGTAAATACTAGGGCAGAAAACAGGAGTGTGAGTGCTTGGGAAAGAGGCTAGCACTGTCACAATGAGGTAAGGAAGGTCTTTTCCATTTCTACTTGATTTGATTTTGTGAATTCTATTCTGTGGTACCTGTTTCTGTTTTGTCGAGGAGTGGAGTCCTGGTGGCTGCCAAATAACTCAGTATTTTCTTCCATTTCCTTGAGTGCTTGTAAATAAGTTGAGATACTGTGTGACTGATAGCTGGAGCTTTGCAGGAAAACAGAGCTGCAATCTGCAGAACACGTGAAAATCCGCACCCTCCTGAAGCCGCCGTATCAAAGAACATCTGTTTTAAAAACAAACAGTGAAAAGTATTTAAAACAATTTCAGCAGAAGGTTTAATCCAAGTCCCATGCTTGGAAGAAACGACCTAATTTCTGAGAAATAGGAACTCTGGGCCAGTTGGGCAATGGATACTGGTCTTTTCCAGATTTTAGTAGAGTTTGTAACTGCCATTAATTCCATCTGTGCACTGTACTGAGAATTTAGCTCTTTGTGAATCTTGCTGAATGTTTCTGAAACAAAAATATGCACCACATCTTCTATCTATCTATCTGTGCAAGAATTTTAGCCGCAGTTTAGGGCTTTTTATACTGGTGTGTTATTCTTTTTTAAAGGCATTTCCAAGTTGGATGCAAGCATTCTTAGAGAAAAAAATAAAAATGAGTGGTAGGTGGTAGCTTAGAGGAAAAAAAAATACAGGAAATAGTAAAAATGGGCAAGACTGCAACTATTTCCAATTACTTCTCGAAACATTCTGGATCACGAAACCACTATGCTAAAGATTATACAGAAAAAATATGGTTTTTTTATGCAAGTATGTTAAGAACAGAAAATATTTTAAATTTAATTTTCTTTTAAATTGTAAATAAAATTAGCTCAGCAGTAATTACTAATAATTAGGTCTTTCTGTCCAGTCATGAGAGAATAAAACCTTTTTAGAAATCCACATGATTTCTATTTTTCTACCAATAAAAGCATCAGAGGATATGTCACTCCGTGCACTAATACAGGCTTCTGAATTCCTGCTGAAATTAATTTGGATCCATCTTCACTGTATCCAGTACAAAAATATGCTCATGTTACTTGTCAGCTTTTAGAGCTCCTTTGCCTTTTTTCAACTGTATTTTGAGTGGATGGCAGTAAAATATGTCCCTTGTGTAGTATTTTTTATTGGTAAGGACCTCACATGTGAGACACTTTTCTAAATGTAGCCATACCTTTGGTGGAACAGGACAGATTTTTAGCTCAGTGTTGCACTGTCTGGCATTATATCACTGAAAGTGAAGAGGAGGATAGGAAAGTGGAAAATTAGCTTTGGAAAGAATTAGAATAATCAGAATGCTATTTACTCAGTTGGAAGGAGAAGCAAGGCCAACAGCTTGTCCTTGGGGAAAAGATAATGGGATCCTTAACAGATACTTTGTTTCAGGAGAGTCTTGTACTCCAGTGGAAGCCTCTTTCCTTAGGACCTTTTGAAAAGCAATCATGCTGATGTAGCACATGATAGATATGTCTAAGACAACACCAGTAGTGGGGTAGAGAAGAAAACAGAGTAGGTCTTGCCCTCTTCTATTTTCTGTGACTCAGGAATCTTGGCTTTTTATTTTTCTGAAAGATCTCACCCACAATAGTGTGGTACCTCTTGTGGTTTTATATTGATCATGAAGATTTCCACTTCTGGAAGCAGCTGCTTTGCTTGGCAGGCTGCAGCAGGGATCAGACAAGACTTGGCTTACTTTTTAAGCCTTAATAAGGCCATACACCTACAGACAATAAGAATTGAGTTCGGTGCCACTATGTCAGATTACATCTCAAGATTTCTTGGGTTTTGCTTGATGCTCTCACATCTATTCCTTTTCCCTTTTGTGTAAAGAAAACACATTACTTCCTCCACATCTTTCTCTTGTGTTGCTATAATGAATTCCTTGCTATTCCCTCAGGGGGCTGACTCACACTCTTGCATTTGAAGTGAAGTAAACTGGAATTTGTATCTTTGTGAAGGTCAGTCACAGTGCATAAGAACAGGAAAGAGGGGTCAGAATGGTAATGCAGATCAGAGATATGCTGGCAGTACAAATGCAAATGCTGACCATTGGAATATTTCAAGGTTGTCAGTGTGCCACAGCATTTGTTGAGCTGGGCAATGTGGTGCTAGCTGATGCCCATTTAAAAGGTTCCAATCAGCCAGTGGGAAGCTTGCCCACATAGCAGAAAACTCCTCACATCTTTCAGAGAAGGAGGAGGATAGCTATTAAAAAAATAACCAAGCAAATCATCCAAACAAGATCAGCAATAAAAAAGCCCTAAAAAAACCCACCAACCAAACCTTCAATAACCCCACAAACTAAGCCAAACAAAAAAACAAAGCAGCTTTGCTTCCTATATCCTAGAAAATTCCTTCTTATCCCTCAGAATACATAATTCACAGCAGAAATGGCTGCTGTTTACAGTGGTCCTGGAGCTGGAGAAGTGATTAGCCTAGTTCTGCAGTAAGTTTTCATGTAACCATGGAGTGGCTTGGGTTGGAAGGGACTTTAAAGATCATCTAATTCCATCACCCTGCCATGGACAGAGAACCTTCCATGAGAGCAAAGCCCCATCTAATCTGGTCTTGAGCGCTCCCAGGGTGGGGCATCCAGAGGTTCTCTGGGGAATCTGTTCCAGTGCCTCACCACCCTCACAGTAAAGAATTTCTTCCTAATATCTAATCTAAACCTGCCCTCTTTCAGTTTAAATCTGTTGTGTCTTGCATGTGGCCACTGTAAATTCTCTGCAAATGCTTCCCCCAGTGCTTGGGTGAGTTCAGAAACATGGAAGGTTTCTGCCCCTTCTTCCTGTTTTTGGCTCATCAAGAGCAATCTGGTGACCCTGGCCCTATCATTCAGCCTTGTTCTGGGTCCTCAACAAAAGTCCAGAGAGATGAGGAGTTGGTGACAGGTTCCAGTTTCAATAATTAATTTGCAATCCATGAAAAATGGCTTAGTGCCTAATTGAATAGTCTGGCCTTGTGTTTTGAGTAACTGTGAAAGATCAAATCTTTAAAATAATCATCTAAGCACCATCTCTCTTTCCTCTCTGCTTGAGTTCTCAGTGTTGTTTAGCAAGTGGTCTTTGAAACGGGAGTTGTAGAAAACAATGCTTTTTACTCTCCAAAACAATATCCTCTGTTGTGGCATTTCAACAGCTAAAAGAAAAAAATTGGAAGGAAAAAGAGAGAGTCAGATAATGATCAAAGCGAACATGTAGCAGCTTTTCAGAATTAGTTGGCCAGAACAAACTATTTGAAGTTCAAGATAAAATAGTGAAAATAAATGAAAGGAAAACCAGCAGAACTTAGCCAACAAATAAACAAAATGAAACAAAAAGATCAGCAGCAAAAGACAGGAGAAGAAGGAAAAATCCCCAACCCTAACCTTCACTAACTTCAGGTTGACACCTGTGTGTTTTCCTTTGCTCTGGTGCACTGCATCACCTGGTAATTCCTTCCCCACTGACATTAATTTTAGGTAGGTTTGGGTGGCTGTCATTACTCTGTTTACTAATGAGCACCTCCTATGTTTCTTCAATTTTTGGTAGAGAGATGTTTTCACACACCATATACATCAACTTAAGTTGTTTTTCTTCAACCCTTCATCATTTAGATGTGGAAGAAGTGGTCATGCTGGCACTCACCCAGCAGCAAGGCCAGCTCATAGCATATGCAAAGTCCTCCTGCTTTTTCTTGGCTCACCAAGCTCACTAAAGGACATGGTATCTTTAGAACTTTCTGGCAAGCAGTCATAAAGACTGATCCTGCAGACCTATCTACTCCCATCAGCAGGGGCTACACACAGCGTGGGTGCTTGAGCCTCTGAGGAGCAGCACACAGCTTCTGCAGCCCCTGACTGGGTTTGAATTCAGTTATTGCTGCAAGATTTGATTTGATTCCCACTGTGCTGACCTGCACAGGGCCAGTGTGAGTTGGTGCAGTGAAGCAGGGAGTGTTAACTTCTGGGTTTCTTTTACACTGCCTGAATCAGGAATTTTTTTTCAAAACACTATTTAAACCAGAGAGAAAACCACAAGTTATGTGGGTCCTAACTTCTTTCAGAGCGTAACAAATTCAGTGTACCCAGAGGCTGCCCATCCTCTTCTGTCTCTTCTTGATGGCTGTGCTTCTTCACTTGCACAGGCATCTTCTGAAACTGAAGGAGAATTATTCCACTCATGTAAAAAGGAGAAGTATAAACAGACCACTGCATGTTATATAAAACTATGGGAAGAAAAGAGCATCTTAGGTAAATACCAAGCGACTTATTTTATGATTTTAAAATGTCATTCTTTTGTCCAATATTGACTTGTTTTATATGGAAGTTGAATTATAGATCTTAGAGCACAGGGGAGCCCATGGCATCCTTGCTTTGACACAGCTGGTCAAGGCAAGAATTGAAGTCCCAGTAATGAGTGTCTCTGTACCAGGAAGCCAGGCCAGGATGAGAAAACTTCAAGAGGTTTTACTCCTTCCCTGAAGTAAAGCCAAAGCCACTGGGAGAGAGTGGGGCTGTCCTCAGGAGTGCACTATGGCATCCCCATCTCATTGCTGTGCAGGTATTTCTTTGGGCAGTGAATCTGTGCACAGAAATGCTTTGTGCAGCCTTTTGCTGCTCTGACTTTCCTCTCCAAGAACATCTCTCGGAGCATCTTGTGCATAATGGAAATCACAGAGTGTTGAAAGCTAAAGGTAGAGCCTGAATCTTAACTTCAGAAATTGTTTATTGAGGCTAAACCACTGGGCTGATGCTGATGGACTATGATAGGGGAAATTAAGGGCAAACAGTGGGTGACAAGGGAGAAGTCACTGCTGAAATTTGAAAAAAGAAAAAGAAATTAAAATGAGAATGGAAGAAGGAAGGAAGGAAGGAAGGAAGGAAGGAAGGAAGGAAGGAAGGAAGGAAGGAAGGAAGGAAGGAAGGAAGGAAGGAAGGAAGGAAGGAAGGAAGGAAGGAAGGAAGGAAGGAAGGAAGGAAGACAAGAGGGAGGCAGGCAAGCAGGCAAGAAGGCTGGCTGTTTGGAAAACCAATTTCACGGTGGACATGCAGCTCTGTAACAGTGTAATGATCTGATTGCTCTGAGAATATAGAATTGCCGCCCAGCATGGCAATTCCTCGTACACACGCCTCTCTAATCTTCTTCTTTAAATGCCTTTAATTGCAGTTTTAATATTATCCTGTATGTGGAAGCAGGAAATCAACATTTCACAAATAATTAAAAGAGACAGTGTGGTCTCTCTGAGTGCTGGACAAGAACTCAGAAGATCTGGGATTTCAGAGCCGTCACTGTCTTAGAGAAATCCTTCTCTCTTTCTCTGTCACCAGGGGGTCATTAGGAGCTCTCACAACACAAATAAATCATGGAAAAACAATACATTATGCTAGTCTTGGAGAGGAAGGGTCTGGAATCCAGATCTTCTGCTTCTTGCTCTGATATGCTTAGCTCAGGACTACACAGGCTGTTTTATTTTAATTAACCTTTAACAATGAATGAAGGTTCATTTCTGACAGGTTCGAAGAGGCACCCAGACTTTAGCTTGTTTTTCAGATATAATCTGCAATATTAATATGTTGTGGGTATTCAATACCATGCAGGAATTCTTCCAATAAATTAATTGTTTCTATTGGTTTTTAATCATCAAATAATGTTTAATTAACAATGAATTTTGGTAATATTTTAAAATATTTTTAAAAATACGGGAAACAATTTATCAGTATTTATATGTCAAAAAATAGAAAAAGGCAGAAAGCATGATAATTATTTCATAAACTTCCCATTTGTTCTAACATGCAATTGCAATACTGTCTCTCTCATAATGTCCACATAAAAGCTCAGAAAGCTATCAGAAAAGATTGGTGATATTTTTAAAATACTGTTAATACTAATGATATTTTCCACAAAAATGTCAAAAACTGTAATTATTGACATCTTTTGAGAAGGTTCAGAGGACTGTTTATATGAATTTTTTTAATGAGTTTGTTCTCAAAATTAAAACATTTTTCTATTTGACTTGGGAGGGCGTCAGTATTTGTAAAAATTATTTTCAGTTTCCTATTCTTTCCATTTGTCCCCCTTTTTTTCTTTGTTTCCTGTCTTGCTATGGAGGAAAAAATAGACCAAACCAACCCAAAACTATAAAAGACTGTTTGATGGTAATTTTCTTATTTCTGAAAATAACATAATTTCATACAGTGGCAAATTTCAGAAAACTAATAAACCATTTAGAGGAAACAGACAATTTTGTGACTAGTCTCTTTTCAAAATGACTGTTTTATGAGATTCAAAAATATATAATGATGAATAAAAAATATTTTAAGTACAATTTTTTACTAGTACATTTAATTAACTATAGCTAGCATTTCCTTTAATTGGAATTTAAACATTCTTTACAGATTTAAGATTTCCAAAGGCACTGACGTAATAATTCCAACTGGTGTCAGTGAAAGACGTGCATAATCTGCAAATCTGTGTTATATGATTTTCATAAAAAAGGAATTAACCATACACTTCTTGTGAAATTTGAGTGTATTTCATTTTCATCTCCAAACTTCAATGTGGTTATCTTCAGAAATAAATTAATACTTTAGGAATGGTATTTTTTTTCCTTATTATTATTACTTTTACTATTTGAAATTCCTACCTAGCCATGCGTGCACTGCGTAAGTTCTTGTGCAGACCTTCCTGTACCTAGAATAAGACAGCTATGGCATGTAAAATGTTACCCTTGAAAACTGCTACTTCTCATTATGACAGAGGCCCAGCAGGGGACGGAAGGGAAAGCCAGTGGCCCATGAACTAGGAGCCCAGGGCATCATCAGCCTTCGCTGCTGCCCCCGAGGAAATAAAAAGGAGAGGGTGAAGAGTGAACCTGCAGGACCCAGAATGCCACTTTCCTGGAGGACAGATTTATTCTGTCCCTTCTCTCTGCTGCTTTGCCAGTTGCCTGTCGAAGGACGACTGTAAGAGGCTGGAAATGAGCACTTTTTAAGAGCATAGGGAAGGACACTTTTTGTTTCTCCACTATATATTTCTATCAGGGACTGTTATTTTGTGGAGTTTTTGTTTTGCTTTGTTTGCTGTTTTTTTTCCCCCAGCCTTCACCTTTGCTTAGGCCAGCCTTGGGAAAAGAAGGAAGGATAAAAGGAGCAAAGCCTGCAGCCACGCTGGTTTGTGTTTTCACACGTAAAGCAGAGCTCTGAGAGGTGCACCCCTCAGCTGCTCTGGCACCATTAGGGCTGGCTGGTTCCCTTGTCAGATTTGGAGGGGAGACACTAAATGCCTCTTTGCTTGAATGGAACTGTGCTTGCTCACTGTGTGAACTGTAAGGTGGTCTAGGTTACCCACTCTACTCAAATAAAGCACGACTTTTGGAAAAGTAGTAGGATATCATGACTGCACGGTGTATTTGAGACTGGGGATACCTTGTGGATTAGATTTATCTGAGAGGACTTAAGTGGGTTTTTTGTGCTCATGCCCTTAACTGGGTAACACAGAGGCATCAGCCATATCCACTGAGGCATTTCAGCATCATGCAGCACCCTTGAGATTTTATCATAACCGTGTCTTACCTTCCAGAAACCTTTTCCTGAGCAACATGACATTTTTACCTTTTCGGTGTCTGGAGAATTGTGGATTTTCTCTTTTGTATGGCTATACTACTCATGGGTCTTGTGGCAACGTGCATCATGATGTCTAAAAAGAACTGACAACACTAAAAGAAACAAAAGTAACTGATCCAGCATAACATCTGCCTGCCATATTACACTTGTGCTGCACAGTGGATCTGCATATGCACCACATGGTTGACGTGCCCCACGTGCAAAAGATTTATTCTCTGTAATAAGGTCGGCTCCCAGCATACACTGTTGTGTGTCATGGCCAATTGTCCAGGGAGTGATGAAGCCCAGCTGAAGTTGCACCAGCCTCTTGGCAAGCACTGTTTGGGTGATTTCACTGTAGTGATGTGTGCCACTGGTGTCAACACAAACCCAGCGAGGAAGCTACGCTGGAAACAGGAACACTGAAGACATAGATTCTGTTCTCTGATTGTCATGGGAGTGTGGATCTAAATAACATTGCTGTTCTTGTTTTCTTTCTGCCATTGTCCACATTGTTCTCCTGCATTTGGCATTGCATTTTGTGTTTTTTTACATTACAGACCTCGTGTCTGCCAATTGCTCTGTTTTTATAACTCTGTCTCAGGACTATAATAAAAGTCAACCTCTGCCATGTTTTTCAACTGAATGCAAAACTTTGTTACAAGCTAAAATTTTTCATTCATTCATTAATGGATTTATTCCCAGAAAATGAGGGTGTGGTGCTGCTCTGATTTGGAGACAAGTGTTTAATTGAACTAGGAAAGGTTTCGAATCATATCCCTGTTATTTCTTCATTTGTGGAGTTAACACAGGACATAAGATACTTTTTCCTTTCTATTCTTAGACATATTTGTCAAGACTGCCAATGTGAAATCTATTTTATAACATAAATCCAAAACTACATTTATCATTTAAATTTTTTACTGATTGCAAAGTAGGTACAAAATGTTCTGGGAAATCCCCTTTACTGACAATCACAATCATTGTCTTAATTGAATGGAATGAAAAAAAAAAAATCCCAGTTTTAATCCAGGGTTATTTTTGATCAAACCTGCATTTAGAAAGGAGTTTATGCAAGAGTTTATGCAATGTACCTTGAAAGTCAACACTTTTGTGCTGATAAAATGCACAAGTTCAGTTGCTGTAATACATTTTCATCAGAGTTTCAGCTTGCCTATGCTTGATCTCAATTTCTGAGATAGCACCTTCAGTATAGCCACTGCATGCAGTTGTCAAGAACATGGAGTCAGTGGTTTTCAACCCATTGTCCAAAGACACTCAAAGGCTGCATCTAACAGGTTCTTCAAATAGAAGGAAAGAAACTTCTTATCAGAAGTCCACACCTCCACCAGAACATTTTTAAGATTATTGTAGTCAAATGAGATCAGACATCAGCAGATTGAAAAAAACCACCTACTTGAAATGAACACAAAAGCATGTAGAGTGCATCTGCAACAGAGAAAAGATATATGTTTGACACAGCTACCTTTGCTAAATGAAAAAAGACCTTTATCAGCATCAGCTAAACTCTCTGGGAAACTTCCAAGGACTATGCATCACTGAGATACTCAAACCTAAAGAGACTTAAGAACTTATCTTGAGTGCCAGTAGAGACACAGTTATCTCTTTGTGGGGTACATGGCCTTGTTTTTGAAAATCTCTTTGTTATTACTTTGATGCAAGCTGTTATTTGTGTGGCTGGGCGTGGCACACCTCCAGAAACAGTCAGACATCTAAGGATTTATTTTAATTTGTGACGATTACTAAGTGACAGTCTGTACCATATTTGTCCAGGCTAGTCAGATAACATCTCCATAACTCATCAAATCTGGATGATAAACCTTGTTTGTCAAGGCAAAATAATGGACACAAGCTGCAGTATTTTAAAAGTACAGCACCCTTTTGGCTCATGCCGAATTGGCTACCCAATGATGGGTAATTTATTGTGGCTATTGAGATTCCCCACACTGGCTGTGCCCTGCCAGCTGCCTACATTAGCTACCTGCTGAAGGGAAATAATCCCTTCAGGAATAATATTGGGAATTGGAAGCGGTCTCAGGAAAATATCTTTGGAAATAGCGAGAAACACAGAATATGCTGTTTGTAGTGAAAGAGTGAAGATGTTCAAGCCTTTTGGCTTATCAGAGAAGAGTAACAAGCAGAAACTTTATCACAGACAGCTAATACTTTCTTAAGAAGCAGAAACAGAATGAGAGATGGCTCTACAGTCTGGCAGATAGAGATATAACAAGAATGTAAGTCCAGAAAATAGACAAAATCAAGTGGGAAATGAGGTGAATGTTTTGAACTGCAACAGTAATTGGTCTTTAAACCAGTGCATTGTTATTTCAGTGGAATTTCTAATGCTGATATTTTTCAAATCTAGAATGATTTTTAAAAAACCCAATATAATTCAAATCAGGAGCATCTGTAGATCTCAAAGTAGCAATTAACACTTAGGAATCTTTTGGCCAAAGCAAGGCAGAATATCAGATGAACAAAATGTTCTCTTTACAGCCTTAAAATTTGTATGAGTAGCACAATACGGAAAATATGCCCATTAAAAGAGGAAACTTAAACCAAACCCCTTCAAATCCTAACACTGTTTGAAAGCACCCTGCTTCTGATTATTTGGATCAGCATTAGCTTCTGAAACAGAAAGGTGACAATCCCATCCAGCCTTCTTTTCTTTGTTAGTGGCTCTGTTCTTACCAGGTTTAGTAATGTTTTTTTGCTCTTGTTATACCTCTGTCTACTGGACTGAAAATTTATTATCCTGTCTGTGTTTCTTCTTTAAATAAAAATAGTGTTTGATCAAGTTACCTCTTAACCTTCTTTTTGATAAGCTTAGTTGCTGAAGCCTCCTAGGTCTTCTGACTTGGAGAAATTCTGGGGGAAGCCAGTCTGGGGGTGAATTTGCTTAGGTAGTATAAGACTAAAGCTTGTTTTCCTTAGAATTGTTTTATGAAATGGACTAATTGCTGTTAACAATCATTAGAACCAGCCAGAAATGTTCTAATTGATTTTTATCCATGCTTCGGAACGTATTTTGATTGTTTCGTCCAGCTGTTTCCTTTCACTCTTTGGTAATGGTTAAGGAACAATGACTTCCAACAAATGTCTGGGTTTTCATGTATGAATGCAAGTCTGTTCTTTGCCCTACTCTTTCAACAGCAAGAACAGCGAGATCTTTTCGCCTCTGCACTTAGATGTGCAAAGAAGATGCTCTGCGTGCAGTAAAAGCAGAACAATCAAAATCCACCCAGAGAAATCCCACAGCAGTGATTTGGAAGGGGAACGGAGAGCAGAGCTCCTTTTCAGATGTCCAGCCCCACCCCCTTGTCATCCCGATTAAGGCAGTAAGGGTGTGGGTTGCATATTTGCAAGTGTATCAGCTGCTTAGCAAAAGGCTGTTATTTTTTCAGTAAAATAAATAGAATATCGTTGTTAAGTTACTAATAATGAAAATAAATGAAAATAATGTTTTGAGGAGGTGTCTTTTTGAGAGGTAACTAAATGGATTTTTTTCATGTATTAAAATACCACAATATTTGTTTTAGCTTGAGTTACAAGGACTGTGCTTTAGTTGCTTATCAATATGTACAAATTGTAGAGAAGTCACTAAATTATAGGAAAAAACTTAATTCCCCACTATCTTTAGAGTCTCCTCTTCCCACATGTAGCTCTCCCAGCATATATGAGTGTAAATGAACATGTGTTTTTGAGTGCATTCATTTTACTCTTCACAATTTAGAAAGATGAGGGTTCAATGTTTTCAAAAAAGCTCAACATCTCTCCGAAAGATTTGTATAGGTGGGTGAATATGCAATAAGGTATTCAAAATCACTTCTGCGTATATATCTTCTGATAAGTGTAACAGCTTCTTTCCTAAAGAGCCTCTTCCCCTAGATGAAAAATTATACTTAGTTAAAAATTACATATCTTCATTAAAAAATATATAAATTGCTATCTGCCAAAATTTCAAAGTCTGAAAGCAGTTGCTTCCATATCTCTCTGCAAAATTTCCTGGACAGAAACAAGTGCCTAAGGGCTACATGGTGAGTTTGTAGGACTCATCAGACCAAATGCATATGGCTGGAGAATTGATCAGTACTTACACAGCAAGTTCACTGAGTTACGGGATTTTCTGGGTGCAGGTACAGGGGTGCAGGACCACAGGCTATGTTGTTCCCACATGTGTGGGATTTGGAGTGCAAACTGTATGGAACCACATCCTGCACATGGACTGACTGTCTGTGCAGGATCTCTGCAAGCCCAGCAGTTCATGCAGAGCTCCAGCAACCTGAAACACTGTATGCTTCAAAACAAAACAAGGGGAAAAAAAAGGAAAAAAGGAAAAAGAAATACAACCTACTATTGTACAAATATAAAAACTTCTTCCCTAAGAGATCCTGCCCAGATGACCACAGAGTGCAGCAGGGCAGTAGGTGATGTATAAGTGTGGTGGAAATGGCAGGTATCTTTGAAGGATTTATTGAGTTTAATGTGTCATTTTTCCTCATCACCACGGCAATTCTTGGTGGCAGTAACAATACCAGCGCTGATGTATGGACCAGCAGATGTCAGTGTAGTTCTGTTCATTCATCTTCTCTTTTGATGGAATTCCAGTTATTTTCCTTTATCCCTGCCGTTCAGCTTTTCTATTTAACCATTGCCTGTTAGCTTAATGCATCATAATATTTGTAATTCATGTCTTCTCTCAGTGTGTTTGGAAATGGAAATATGTCTTCACATACATCTTAACAAACACAGTCCAACACAAGGACTAATGCCAAAACACTGACACTGCCAGGTGGACCACAAGACAGCAGGAGAGAGGGCAGGAAGACAAAGCACGGGGGTGACGAGTGAGACGTTGCTGTGAGAGACACCAGAATCCTTCTCGAGGCTCAGACTTCCCCAGAGGTCAGGTGTGTTGCAATGCAGCGCCACCCATAGCTCTTATGATCCTTTCCCCTGGATCTTTAAGCAGAGGAAAATACGACATGGACAAGAAAAGAATGTGCTCCCATGTCCCACTCTTGGAAATAGTTTCTTCCTCTCTTGATAGTTCCATCCAGGGTGCTCTTCTCAGTCTGACTGAATCTCAGGGAAAGCTTGATGATTTACAGCATGGTAACAAAACTACATGCTTTCTAAAACAAGTAATAGCCTCTTGAGACCTCAGCAGAAGAAGAGAGAATTGGTTTAACCACCTGATTCCAAGGCCTTCTTTAGGAGCTGAAGCTTAAGATAGAGAGAAGAAATTCCTGAAATATTGATTTAGAATAGCTTTCTATTGTAGTTGTAAGGGTGAAGGGACAAAACTCTTCGAATGCCAGAGATGATAGTACAAAAAAATTTAAAAAAAAGGGCTGTACTTTCATGTGTGGTGATATTTTATTTTTTGGATGACCTAAAACTTGACTACATGAGAAGTCTATCCTTCTTTGTGTTGGACACACAGATTCTGGATGCACAAGCAGCTGCTCTGATAGTAAAGGTAAATAAGATTCATTGGAAGAAGAGCAGTGGTACGTACTTGTTGTATGAGACAGCCTATTCAGGCCTCCAACCATGAGCAGTCCAGACCCTGAGCCTGAAATCTTTCCCAGTCCTTCTAAGGAGGAATGCAACCAGGAGCATGCAAATGTACAGAAATAGCATTATTACTCATCTTTTGCAACCCCTCACCACGAGGGCTGAGACTGTTTCCACACCCTAACAACAGGAGGCAGAGACCCAACATAAGAGACCCAATGCCAGCCTTCCCTTCCCTTCCCTTCCCTTCCCTTCCCTTCCCTTCCTTCCTTCCCTTCCCTTCCTTCCCTTCCCTTCCCTTCCCCCTTCCCTTCCCTTCCTTCCTTCCCTTCCCTTCCCTTCCCTTCCTTCCCTTCCCTTCCCTTCCCTTCCCTTCCCTTCCCTTCCCTTCCCTTCCCTTCCCTTCCCTTCCCTTCCTTCCCTTCTCCTCCCGTTCCCTTCCCTTCCTCCTTCCCTTCCCTTCCCTTCCTTCCCTTCCCTTCCTTCCCTTCCCTTCCCTTCCCTCCCCCTTCCCTTCCCCTTCCCTTCCCTTCCTTCCCTTCCCTTCCCTTCCCTTCCTTCCCTTCTCCCTTCCCCTTCCCTTCCCTTCCTTCCCTTCCCTTCCCTTCTTCCTTCCCGAAACCTTCCCGAAACCTTCCCGAAACCTTCCCGAAACCTTCCCGAAACCTTCCCGAAACCTTCCCTTCCTTCCCGAAACCTTCCCTTCCCGCAAACCTTCCCTTCCCGAAACCTTCCCTTCCCGAAACCTTCCTTCCCCGAACCTTCCCTTCCCTTCCCTTCCCGAAACCTTCCCTTCCCTTCCCTTCCGAAACCTTCCCTTCCCGAAACCTTCCCTTCCCTTCCCTTCCCGAAACCTTCCCTTCCCTTCCCGAAACCTTCCCTTCCCGAAACCTTCCCTTCCCGAAACCTTCCCGAAACCTTCCCTTCCCTTCCCGAAACCTTCCCGAAACCTTCCCGAAACCTTCCCGAAACCTTCCCGAAACCTTCCCTTCCCGAAACCTTCCCGAAACCTTCCCTTCCCTTCCCTTCCCTTCCCTTCCCTTCCCTTCCCTTCCCTTCCCTTCCCGAAACCTTCCCTTCCCTTCCCTTCCCTTCCCTTCCCTTCCCTTCCCGAAACCTTCCCTTCCCTTCCCTTCCCTTCTCTTCCCTTCCCTTCCCTTCCCTTCCCTTCCCTTCCCTTCCCTTCCCTTCCCTTCCCTTCCCTTCCCTTCCCTTCCCTTCCCTTCCCTTCCCTTCCCTTCCCTTCCCTTCCCTTCCCTTCCCTTCCCTTCCCTTCCCTTCCCTTCCCTTCCCTTCCCTTCCCTTCCCTTCCCTTCCCTTCCCTTCCCTTCCCTTCCCTTCCCTTCCCTTCCCTTCCCTTCCCTTCCCTTCCCTTCCCTTCCCTTCCCTTCCCTTCCCTTCCCTTCCCTTCCCTTCCCTTCCCTTCCCTTCCCTTCCCTTCCCTTCCCTTCCCTTCCCTTCCCTTCCCTTCCCTTCCCTTCCCTTCCCTTCCCTTCCCTTCCCTTCCCTTCCCTTCCCTTCCCTTCCCTTCCCTTCCCTTCCCTTCCCTTCCCTTCCCTTCCCTTCCCTTCCCTTCCCTTCCCGAAACCTTCCCTTCCCGAAACCTTCCCTTCCCTTCCCTAAACCTTCCCGAAACCTTCCCGAAACCTTCCCGAAACCTTCCCGAAACCTTCCCGAAACCTTCCCGAAACCTTCCCTTCCCGAAACCTTCCCTTCCCGAAACTTTCCCTTCCCTTCCCTTCCCTTCCCTTCCCTTCCCTTCCCTTCCCTTCCCTTCCCTTCCCTTCCCTTCCCTTCCCTTCCCTTCCCTTCCCTTCCCTTCCCTTCCCTTCCCTTCCCTTCCCTTCCCTTCCCTTCCCTTCCCTTCCCTTCCCTTCCCTTCCCTTCCCTTCCCTTCCCTTCCCTTCCCTTCCCTTCCCTTCCCTTCCCTTCCCTTCCCTTCCCTTCCCTTCCCTTCCCTTCCCTTCCCTTCCCTTCCCTTCCCTTCCCTTCCCTTCCCTTCCCTTCCCTTCCCTTCCCTTCCTTCCCTTCCCTTCCCTTCCCTTCCCTTCCCTTCCCTTCCCTTCCCTTCCCTTCCCTTCCCTTCCCTTCCCTTCCCTTCCCTTCCCTTCCCTTCCCTTCCCTTCCCTTCCCTTCCCGAAACCTTCCCGAAACCTTCCCGAAACCTTCCCGAAACCTTCCCGAAACCTTCCCGAAACCTTCCCTTCCCTTCCCGAAACCTTCCCTTCCCTTCCCGAAACCTTCCCTTCCCGAAACCTTCCCTTCCCGAAACCTTCCCGAAACCTTCCCGAAACCTTCCCTTCCCTTCCCGAAACCTTCCCGAAACCTTCCCGAAACCTTCCCGAAACCTTCCCTTCCTGAAACCTTCCCGAAACCTTCCCGAAACCTTCCCTTCCCTTCCCTTCCCGAAACCTTCCCTTCCCTTCCCTTCCCTTCCCTTCCCTTCCCTTCCCTTCCCTTCCCTTCCCTTCCCTTCCCTTCCCTTCCCTTCCCTTCCCGAAACCTTCCCGAAACCTTCCCGAAACCTTCCCGAAACCTTCCCGAAACCTTCCCTTCCCTTCCCTTCCCTTCCCGAAACCTTCCCTTCCCGAAACCTTCCCTTCCCGAAACTTTCCCTTCCCGAAACCTTCCCTTCCCTTCCCTTCCCTTCCCGAAACCTTCCCTTCCCGAAACATTCCCTTCCCGAAACCTTCCCTTCCCGAAACCTTCCCTTCCCGAAACCTTCCCTTCCACCTTCCCTTCCCGAAACCTTCCCTTCCCTTCCCGAAACCTTCCCTTCCCGAAACCTTCCCTTCCCGAAACCTTCCCGAAACCTTCCCTTCCCTTCCCGAAATCTTCCCTTCCCTTCCCGAAACCTTCCCTTCCCTTCCCTTCCCGAAACCTTCCCTTCCCTTCCCTTCCCTTCCCTTCCCGAAACCTTCCCAAAACCTTCCCGAAACCTTCCCGAAACCTCTCCGAAACCTTCCCGAAACCTTCCCTTCCCGAAACCTTCCCGAAACCTTCCCGAAACCTTCCCGAAACCTTCCCTTCCCGAAACCTTCCCGAAACCTTCCCGAAACCTTCCCTTCCCTTCCCGAAACCTTTCCCTTCCCGAAACCTTCCTGAAACCTTCCCGAAACCTTCCCGAAACCTTCCCGAAACCTTCCCGAAACCTTCCCTTCCCTTCCCGAAACCTTCCCTTCCCTTCCTGAAACCTTCCCTTCCCTTCCCGAAACCTTCCCTTCCCTTCCCGAAACCTTCCCTTCCCGAAACCTTCCCGAAACCTTCCCGAAACCTTCCCTTCCCTTCCTTTAGTGATAGCAGCTTCACACCACTGAGCTCTCTACCAAAAAAAGACAGGGCCACATTTAGAGGAGGTTTGGATCTGCATGGATATGATCCCAAAATAGATTGGCTTCTGGTCCCAAATTTTGCCTGTTACAGGCTTTGCAAAGAGGTGGACTAGGAGCCAAATCTCAGAGGTTGGGATTATCTTGTTGGTTTTTTTTTAATTTCAGGTCTATTTTTAGTGTAAAAAAATTATAGTATATGCTAAGACAAAATTGTGACATGGTGTCATATGCCACCATGTCATGAAGTTATAACATGATGCTATTAATTCCTCACACCCTCTGCCAGTTCCTGTGGCCACAACCCTCACTGTTTTTTCAAGCTCACAGTATTGTGGCCTCTGGATCATTATAAAATTACATGTAAAATCTCACGAGATGCAAAAGGAAAAGAACAAGAAATTAAAATCTCTCTGTGGACCCTTTTGAGTTGTACGAGTCGTGGCTTTAGACAGGGAGAAACATTCCAACAACAGAGATTGGCAAATATTAGAAAATTTGGCTATAGATTCTTGGAAGTTTCTCAGAAGCTTTTCCAAACCTCATCTTTAGATTATCCAAGACACTACACAGATCTCTTGGGTTACAATTTCTGTTCTTTGCTGACTCCAGCAAGCACAGACTTATGTGAAAATTTAAATATAAAATAAACAACTACCTACCCCAGGAATGCAAATCTCTTCCCTTTCTTAAATTCTGACTGACTAAATCTTTTGAGCTTCAGAAAAGAGTATGCATATGTTCACTTGGATAGAAGATTTGGGTCATATCCTAATATTTAGTTGAACCAATTTGAACAGCCATTCTGATCCAATAATTTGCTTTTAATGAATATGACAGGAAGAGCCAGGCTCCTTATTCCATTTAGCCTTCTCTGAGTAGCCTAGTCTTTGCTCTTCCTCCTGTATATCCCTCCAGCTGATCTCACAATGCCAAAGCACCACTTTGATCCATGCCAGGCGACAATGACTCTTGGGCTGGCAGTGCAGGACCGTGTTGCACCCTGGTTCCATAGGTTTCCACATCACTGCCCTGGTAGCAGATTTACCCACCACGGGAACCTGCCAGAATGGGTCTCCATGCAGTCACTGCTCCCTTCCCATGTCTGTCCTGGTGTTTCCACCATCATGTTATCCAGTAAAAGCAGAAGTCATCAGGGTGCCCTTGGGGTGCAATGTCCCCTTAAGCACATTTCCCTCGGCTGGAGCAGAAGTGTCCCCCATACCCTGTGCTGAACACCCTTGCACAAAATGGTGCTCACTTCTGGGGAAGAGTTTGGCAGCTAATGGATTCAGTGTGTGGATTAGAGGCACTAAAAATGGTTTGGAAATTCTCCTAAGCATCTCCAGGTGTTCAATACATTAAAATAGCTGTAAAATAATAAAATGGAGGGAGAGGCTGTCAGTCATCTTGAACAACATTGTGGGCACTTCTGACAGTCAGTGCTATCTCATTCAGAGAGAGCTCATTTTATTTTGTATTCCCAAGAAAGGTTTTGTTGGGTCTATTAGTCTTTGGGCAACCCAGAGAAGGGACGTGACATGAATTTAATGTGCCCCTTCTTAAATCCTCACTGTTCTGATAATCACAAAGAGTTAAAGTAACACAGCAGAAGGTTTCTCTGGGCCTCTAGGAGGTTCAGCAGATTACTAATACACTACAGGCAGTTTTAATGACAGAGCTTCCAGCTCAAATCTGGCCTTTTTATTATGATGAAGGGCCTGGCCCCAAGTGGTACAGAACACCTGCAGCTCTCATTGAATACAATGGGATCTGATGCTGATGAAAGGGACCATTTTCAAACTTCCTTAGAAGTAGGCGCTCCCCAGATGTTATGCAAAAAGCCCTGCAGAACAGGCATCAAGTGCTGTGATACTAGGCAGGCCAGCCACTCTTTTCCTCAGCTGGATAAACCCAGGAGTTTGTGCGAGTGGTTTATGTGATCAGATCTCCTATCCAGGAGCAAGCAAATTAAGGTCAGTGCTGACTGAATTAATGGAAGTATTAGACATTCCTTGAGAAGAGCTGGACATTCGAACAAAGAGGATTTTCTCTCAGTGGGAAGGTGCCTGATGGCATCTGAGTTTTGTCACTGACAATAGTCATAGCAGGACTTTGAATATAATCCAGAAGAAAACTTGTGAGGAACTGGAAAGCATGTGTATGAGGAAAGACAAAGGGACGTGCACAACTTCTTACGTGTAATTTCAAAGCAGAGCTTCAACAGAGACTTATTTTATCTGAACTAGTTGGTATCTCTAAATTTCACTGTTCACCCACAGTCAAGAGGAAACAATGCTTTCCACACTGTGCTATAACACTTCTGAAATTCCCCTTTGCGATTCTCCATGAACCCTCTTGGTTAATGCAGATGGAGATCCTGAGCCCTGTGCGGTACTGGTGCCTCTGGGACAGACCACTGCTGTAGGCATGGGTGGGATTGGTGCTGGCAGTTATGGGTGAAATACTGTAAAACTGTTGATGAAGTGCAAGGCTGCACATTCATTTGAGTTCTTTATTGAATTTTATTTAGTCACATTCTCTATGCCTTTTAGCCATTTCTGCCTCCCTTCCTCATTTAATATACCTACTTATTATATAGAGAGCTGGTTCTAATTAAAGTCAATCAAAAATAAAACAATACACAAAAATTCGAATATATTGTATACTTGATTAGGCATGGCTGGGCAATAATATACAGGGGAAAATCTACATTCCTACTCCTCTCAGCTGGGGATAATATCCAGAATCATATTACCAATATAAACAGCATAAAGCAGCCTGCTTTATTAATACCTAATATATCAGATATCACACATTCATTGCAAAAGGCAGAAGAATAAAAGCATGCCTGCATTCTGACATTGACACAGATATTAAATAACACGTGTCCTGTTCTGGATTTTCCTTTCTTTGTTACAGGGCTGCAGGAGAAGAAAGGCATAAATACAATAATAGTAAAAAAAAAAAAAAGTTCTGTGACAGTTATGTGGTGGTGGCAACATTGGCCCATTGTATGCAGTAAGTAAACATAAAAATGCAACAAACCTCTCAAATAATATCCATGTATCGGGCCAATTCCCAGCCCCCACCAGCTGTCCAAGCACTGTGGATTTGCTGTGGCAGTGCAGCATAACTGGAGGAGCGAGGCAGTATATGAGGACTTGGGCAAATGATTTGTACAGCTCAGGAATGTCACAGAAGTGCTGGGTGTTGTTGGTTTATTTTTCTGCTTTTGGGCCCTCATAGGACTAGTTTATTCTTTTCACAGGGCTGTTGTAGCTCACATCCCTAGTGCTGAGGGACTACTGTCAGGAAGAGAAAAGCTGAAGACTTAGTATTCCCTAGTGATCTTTCCTTTCTGGTATTCTCCCTCTATTCCTTAATCCCTTCCTCCACCATCATCCTGAGGGCGGAGGAGGAGGCGAGGTCCTGAAAAGGGAATGTCTAGGCAGTGCTAGATAAATGCTGCCAGATAAACCCCTCTCTGTCAAAGTTATTTCCCTGGACAGTTTCTTTGTGTCTGTGTAGCTGGCATAAAGTGGCCAAAGCATACAACTGTCTCTCATCAGAGTGATTTTGTGTACAGTGTGAGTATGTGAGTATAGAAATTAGTAAGGTTGGACTCTCCCTTTCTTACTGCCATATAGGTTTTCTCCAAACATGAAAACAAGTAGCTGGTTTCACTGTATGGAAATAAAACTGTGCATTTTAAAAAACAGTGAAGTAAAACTTCCACAGTAGCTTTGATATGGCTGGTTCTTTTTTAAGCCACTTGGACTTGGCATTGCTTCCTGACAGTCTGCCAGCCTTGGATGCTGTTGTTTTTATCCATGCTGGAGAACAAGACAGCTTGCTGATGGCTTTCTGAGTATGGTGTTTGTATGGGTTACCTGGCATCATCCTGAACTCAAGGAAATTGCAGCTCTCAACCTCTCACATGTGTGTGGGTAGCAGCAGTGCAAGGCTGAGCCATGCACAAGCATGTGAAAGCCTCTATTTCCTTTCTGCTGAATGTCACAGTCCCTCAGAAGGGGTTTATGATATTACTGCCTTCATTCCCTTCCCACCACCACTCTCTGAAGCTGGTGACCTAGGGCAATATTTTACCCATATCTCTCTCTTCACAGCCAATCCAACCCTGTACCTCAGCCATCTACCCCTGCCCCACATCCACCTGCCTTGACACTTCAGCCATCCGCCCCGACACACAGCAAGACTCTAGGAGCTGACAAACTTACCACCAGACAACTGATTACCTGCTAATCTGCTGCTTGGCAGCAGCTGGTTGTGTGAAAGCTCTTATCCTGCAGCTCAACTTTCTCACAGAGGGAGGTACGGCTGAACACGAACTCCTGTACAGAGGCAATTACACAAGCTACGGGGTTACTGCCTTGATATAGGCAGTTGAAGACTGCTGCCTCCAAGTATCATTTGAAGTATTTCACACACCAGCAGTGGTGCACATATCTCAGCCTGGTTTGGTGGACTGGGCATTCATGAACCTGTCAGGTTCACTGAGGTCTGCTCTGCACTGATGTGTGTGTGTGTATGTGTGTGTGTGTGCAGTCAGATTGTTTTGCTTCCCATTTGTAAGCTTGTTGAGGAAGATTCGCTTTCTGCAGCATTTACTGGGGTCTTGCATCATGGGCTGCTTGCCTTGGTGGAGCTGTGAGGTACTACCAATACTGGCAGTCCATTGCATGCATCCAAAGAAAATCAAGACATTTTCTTGATTGCATTTGCTTGACTGATGCTTTGGAGTGTGGCACATGGCATTGGGTTTGTTGATTAGGTATTATGGTAAGCCAGAAAGTGATTTGCTGTGATGTAATAAGATGTGACTGATGTGTCCTGATGTGATACAAACTGAGTTGTTGCAGAAAGATTCACAATCAGACCCACATGAAGGTAAAACCTAAAGCACTTTTTCTAACACCCCGTTCTCAGGTATTTGACTTGGACAATTACAGATTTGCCACCAACGCTCTGCTGTCCTCAGTCACCACACTAAATCTTCCTAATTGGCAAATACATTAGTGAGAGCTGACATCACCATGTTAGTCACTGCGCAAACATGGAGGTTGGCGGAGAGGTACAATCGTTCAGAGTTGTCCATAATTAATCACAGGCAGGTAGTTCAGAAAGGCTGTGGGAACAGTCTCCACATTCACTTACTAACACTTTATGATCCAAAACAGAATCCAGAAGTTATTCCGAGACAGGTGGTCATAAAATCTTGAAAACTGGTACTGAGAGTTGCTTTTGTTGTGCCCTACATAAATCTGTCATGTTTTGGCTAAATTATATACTGTTTAAAGTCAGCACTTATAGTAAAAACAACCTGTGTTGTGCTTGGAAGAACCTTTGCTGCTGAAACCTCCGAGTGTTCGCAGGATGCTCTGTGCTGCAGAAGATGAAACCTCAAAGGTGCTGAGCTTCCCCCACAAGGCAGTCCAGATGGGGCACTGCAGAAAACCTTATGGCTATATGCAGCTGTGATCAAACAACAAGCAACACAAGAGCTTTATGAGCAAGGGCATGTCCACCCTGTACCTGAGCTGCAGGGAGAGCACTGAGACAGCTCAGAGCTCAGCTCTGTGTAACCTACACTTTGTCTCATGAAGTGCCTGTTCCACAGCTGATTGTGTGGTATGGGCAGACCCAGAGTGGCCAATCAATGCCATGTGGCACTGGAGTCAAAGGCAACAGCAAAAATAACTTCCGCGCAAAAAAAAAAAAAAAAACCAAAACAACAAAACAAAACAAAAAACCCCTCAAACCAAAAAAAAAAACAAACCCACAAAAAACCAAACAACCCCCCCCCGCCCCCCCCAAAAAAAACAAAACCAAAAAAACCCCCAAAACACCAGCAGCAGCAGTTCAAGTCCTGTAAGCATTAAAATGCTTTGGGAATATAGAATACAATTGGAGAAGGTTTAAAGGGTGCTTCTTTCAAGTGGTGGGGGCAATCACAAGGCAGCCTTTTTTCTAGCAGTAGCTGGTGTGTGTGCCAGACAGCTAAGTTAGAGAGCAAAGGCTGATTGTGAAGCCATATTTTAGAAATTTGAGGAGTTTCCGTACTTCATGTAAGAATGAAACACGGGGAAGGAATGTTATTGAACAAAATGAAAAGGAAGGAAAAAAAAAAGAAAATCACAGGGATGTTTGTGGCTGGGCTCAGGATGAAGACTAGGTTTTACAGTTCTGGAGGCTACCTGAGACCTGATAAGACTGTGACTGTGATCAAAACAAACTGGAGGTGATTACTGGAAGATTTCAAATTAATCCTTTAAGAAAACATTAGAATGCATCACAGCATAGCTTATAGAGGATGGACTCTCCTATGGCTAACTAGACATGATACAAAGAAACTCAGAATTACTATAAAACTGAAATGGGAGGCCAGACAAGTCCAGAAAAGAGACACAGGATGTTGCCCATGCTGAGCTAACAGCACACACTCAACTAAGGACCAGCAGGTGGGAGAAGGTGCAAGAAATCCCTTGAAATTAGGTCAGTTTGCCAGCTTTGCCAGAAGCAGAATGATATTTGTGGCACAGAGGAGGAAGCAGACAGTGACTTAGTCAAATTAGCACTTTCTAGGAGCTGTAGATAGTGTTGCATTAGACTGCTGGACTATAGTTTGGGGAGAAAAATGTGTCCTTAACTCTACGTGAGTTGAAGAGCATAACATCCAAGTTATCACAAAGGGATTTCTTCACACTGCAGAAAAAGCTGAGGCACTAGAAAAAGACAGCTAAGACCCCAAAATCCTCATGGTGAACATACCCCAGGTGTTTGTGGAAAAGATTTCACTTCCATTGCTACCAGAGAAAAGCGACTACTGTGACACTGTTCTCTTCTAGAACCTCTCAGTGGCTGAGAGAAACCTGTTCTGCTTTGACTTCCAAGCTCCTTTGATGTGAGCCTTTCGTGCCTGTCCAACATGCTGGGTACATTTTGCTTCTACACTTTCCTTCTCAGACATATCTCTTTAAGTCTAATAGGTGGACATATTTCCTGCTTCCTTTCTCCTTCTCCTGCCATCTCATTCAGTGTTGGATCATTTGTTCCAGTGCTTCAGGTATTAGTCTCCATAAGAGAATCACAGAATCACAGAATCACAGAATGGGTGAGGTTGGAAAGGACTGCAATGAGTCATCTCATCCAACCTCCCTCCTCAAGCAGGGTCATCCTAAAGCACATTGCACAGAATTGCATCCAGGTGGTTCTTGAGTATCTCCAGTGAGAGACTCCACAACTGTCTGTGAAATCTGTTCCAGTGCAGGGTCACCCACACAATAAAGATGTTCTTGTGTTCAGGTGGAATTTTCTGTGCGCTAGTTATCACTAGTTGCTTCTTGTCCTATTACTTGTCACCACCAAGGAGAGCCTGACTCCATCCTCTATCCCTTTAGATATTTATACATATTGATGAGGCCCCCTCTCACTTGTCTCTTCTCGAGGCTGAACAGGCCAAGCTCTCAGCGTGTCATCGTGACAGAGAAACTCCTGTCCCTTAATTATCTTTGTTGCCCTGTTCTGGACCCACTCTGGGAGCTCTCCAAGTCTCTCCTGTACTGGGCATCCCAGAACTGGACACAGAACTTGAGATGTGACTTCTCTAGAGCTGAAGAGCAGGATCAACTCCCTTGACCTTCTGGCAGTGCTGTTCCTAATGTACTTCAGGATGCCTTTGTCCTTCTTGGCCCCAAGGGCACTGCTGGCTCATGGATGGCTTCTTGTTCACCAGGACCCCCAGCTTTTCCACAGAGCTGCTTTCCAGCAGCTCAGTCCTCAGCCTGTGCTGCTGCTTGGGGTTATTCTTCCTCAGGTATTTGCCTTTGCTGAACTTCACAAGGTTTGTCTCTGTCCTTCTCTGCTACCTGTTGAGGTCCTTTTGAAGGGCTGCACAGCCTGCTGGGGTATTGGGCGCTCCTTCCAGATTTGTGTCACCAGGGAACTTGCTTTCATCTAAGTCATTGGTGGTTAAGTTGAACAATACTAGACTCAGTACTGGACCTTGGGGACAATGTTGTTCTTGGGGACTAATGCCAGGTCCCCAGCTAGACCCTGTGCCACTGATTATGACCCTCTGGGATCTGCTGTTAGCCAGTTCTCATTGTGACACCCCTCTTCTCAATGGTTTTCCACAGTAGGGCAGTAAGTCTGTGTCAGGTCTCCATTCTCACCCTTCCACACCAAAGCCATCTTAGAGTACAACTCCAGCTCTGGCTCTGCTCAGCCACTCTCCTGAGGTTTCTTTGCTTGAAAATTCAGATCTCACTGGCTTGATTCCCACTGCAGAGAATCATAGCAGTTTCTCATTGCTACTTTCTGTTCCTTGTTGTCCCCAGATTTCAGCAGGGTTTACTTGGCCAGACACTGGAGCAGGTAGCCAGAAGCACCTCCCAGGCAGTAAGAGCCAGGGATCCTGTGCCTGTGCACCTTCACTTGCACTTGACTATTTACAGAGGAAAGAAAGTAAGGAAGAGAGTGGTTTCTGAAAAAAAGGCAGGAAAAGAGAGGAAACATGAACTGCTGGAAAAAGAGCAAATGCTTTTTACGTGCATTGTGGGTAACAAGAAACATGTGGATGGAGCTGGATGGAAGGAATCTAAGTTGGTGTGGTTTCTCAGTTTTAAAGGGGAAACCAATGCTTGGCAGCTTTAAGGTGGGAGGCAACACATAGGGCAGGAGAATTGCTTTGTGGCTGTCACTATGACTGGGGACAGAAGCAGTAAGACTACAATAAGCTTGGAACTGTTAAAAAAGATCAAGTATGAAATAAGAGTTCTTCCTTTTTCATTCCCTTACATTCCTTCATTTACTTCATACTGCAAATTCTCATGGACACTGGATGAAGAAAGACTTTATTTTCTTTAATTCCTTAATTTCCAGACTCCTCTGTTCTTGCTTTGCAACCTTAACATTCCTTTAATGGGTGTTTTTGCACGTGGAAAAAAAACACATTAATATTAGCTGCAGTTAAGACACCAATCAGTGTCATTTATCATACACCTTCACTCTTTCATCCACACATTGTCCACTAATTCATCACCCTGGGCCACATGTAATGGCTTCAAACAACTCCTCAAAAAAAAAAAAAAAAAAAAAAAAAAAAAAAAAAAAAAAAAAAAATCAAGGTGAAATACCTACATCTTGGTCTTTCTGCACATGTCTGTATGTGTAAAATGCAGTAGCAACCATCTTTGAGAACAAAGAGAGTAAGATACTAAGGCAGAATCAGTGGGAGAGATTGGAGGGGAGGGCAGAGCAGGACAGGGCCATGGAAGAGTTCCCACAAGTCAGGATGCGATATTTCCTCCACTGTTATATAATATTTATATTACAGTAGTGCCAAGAGACTCCAGTCAGGATCAGAGCTATCTGAGTACATGAACTCCACAGAAATGTACCAAGACACAAGCCTTGCCCCAAGGAAAAGATGATCTAAAAGGAAAAAAAGCTCAGACCACACTAATATGAGGAGGGGTGCATGTGTGAGGGGAGCTTCTGAGAGGGAGGGAAAGAGACAGCCATCTTAGAGTGGGAGCTGTGTCTCTTTCCCAGTTATAAAGGGCTGGCTATCCACAAAGCATCCAAGGAGAGCCTTCTGTAAGCAGAATGATTAGCCCCACAGGGAATCCCCACAGTAAGTGGTTATTCATGAAGAAAGGTGCTTGAAGAGAGGGGATGAATGCTTATGAGTTACAAGAAAAAGATCTTTGGTAAGAACTAGTAGATTTGAAGATTGACTGTGGATTCTGATGGTAAAGAAAGGAAATTTTTTCCATTTGTTTTCTCCTGTATAATGTCCAGGCTGTACTAGTCCAGACCCAGGTTAAATCTGTAATAAAAATATATACTTTATGCTGAGGGGTTATAAGTAAAGAAAGTCCCACGTCCCAGCTGGCCTTCAAGAAAAGCTCCAAGGAACATAAGCTCTGAACATAAGTTTGGTCTTTCAGTGACAAATGGAGCCACGATGCTCTTGGTGAGTGCTGTGCAGCAGTGCAAGGGCTCCCTGTCAGGGTTTGTAGAGGAATGTGATACAGTACACAATGCTCATGAGAGGGCTTTAGTCCTCCGAGCCCTCCAAAAAAGAAGTGAAAATCTCCCACTGAAAGCAACATGGTGAAACAAAAGCACAGAGAAGCCGACAGCATGGGGGCATTAGGCTGAACTGACAGCACTTACCAGCTTAATTTATCCATAATACCTGTTGATGAAATGAGTAATTACACAGGCAAGTGTTTCCTTAGCTATGGAAATGAAAGACTGGCCAGATGAATTTGGTTGGAGCTGAGCTGGAGAGCTTGTAGCTGCCCTTTGCTAATTTTGAAAAGATCTCCAAACCACCATGAGCTCTAGGGTGGGAGCCAGTGAAGAAATGGGCCTGAGGAGGCTTGATTTTGATGAAGCCTGTGTACTTCTCCAGTTGGTGGCATTTAGGGGCCATGGCCGCAATTGCAGCTTGTGTTGACAGGGATGATACACTGCAGGGACTAAAAGGAAACCTTTTGAACCTCGGCTGGTGGCTATTTGCCACACACTTCATCTGTAATTGTCTCTAATCCCAGGCACTCTACCTGTCTGTTGGTGAAACATGGTCACATTCATTTTAAACAAGTCAAAATGTGCAAGAAGATTTGGTGTTGCAAGCATTAAATGCATAAGTAAAGAGCATAAATTGCAAAAAGCAATAACAAAGCATCATAAAGTCTATGTGTCGATTATTTTTGAAATAAAGAATTACAAAATAAATTAATTCAAGGGAGAAGTAATTGCAATTAATAAGTTGCAAATTCATGTAATGAATGCATCAGGACAAAAAGGTTATCTCTATAATCACAGCTGTGACCCTGATGTCCTCAGGGCACAATGGATCAGAAAGATTTTTTCCCTGCAAATGTTATAACCATTCAGAAATAAAGGTATGGTAAGAATGTACAATTTTATAATACTGCAAGACCTATAATATATAACTGATTATTAATACCAAGGTAGGATAACATTTTGTTCCTAAAGCTATTTTATAAATGCATGGTGTCTCTTATTTTATGGCATAAGCACAGTGTATAATAACTAGCTCTGATTCAGTGCTTTAATCACTTGATCATACAAAGCTCTTGGTTTCATGAAGCAATCACAGGTGAAATTTCCTTATGCCTTTCTCTTGCCTGAATAATCTAATTCAGGGCATGGCAGAGCTACAGACTGAAAGGTATCCAAACAGCAATCTCCTTTGAAAAAGGAAGGACACTTTTGAGGTAAAGGGCAATGTTCTATGAGGCTGGACTCCAGAATGTATGTATGCTGGTGTAGAAGTAACATCTCGCAGCATATCAGAGGCACCAAGTAGTAGCAATTTTTATGACTCATCTCTCTCCTTTCCTGAATGAGAGGGACAAGCTGTCTCACCGTAATTGTGCTTCAAAGTCAATGTATCTGTTGCCACCTTGACCCTTCATCTCTCTCCTCTTCAAACATCCAGCGTGTGTATATATTATGTGATCTAAGGCAAAAAAAAAAAAAAAAAAAAATTGAAAGACCATGCATTTTTCCCCTCTAAATTTCTAAATAGCATTGAACATCCCAATTATATCAGCTCCATAAAAACAATGTCATTATAACTGTGACAAATATTGCACATACTGCCACCTGCTAAATCATCAAATAAATTGCTGTTAAATGCATAAATCCATGCCTGACCAAAGTAAATATATAATCACAAAAAGGACTTACAACAGAATTCTCTAAAACTCATGAGAGAAATCATACTACACCAAATTAAATCCCAAGAAAGGTTTAAAGGTCAAGTTTTTCTTCAGTAAGTAACTCAGTAAATGTCTATAAAGGAATGTAAGGGAGAATATAAGAAAATCAAGAACCTGTATCCTCTGTGTAGAGCAGGGTGGCAAGCAGTTCTACACTGGGTAAACTTTTACTTTGGTGACAGTGGAGCCACTTATTTTTAAAGAACCATCTTGGACATGTTTCCACAGCCTGTTGTCCCTGTCCAGTCCTAATGTCAATAGGAGCTAGATGTGTGCAATCTTCACCAAAGTAGAACAAAGCAATTTTCTTAGTTGTTTTGGGACTATCCACAGTGAAAATTCAAAACAAAATGCTAAAAATCAACTTACAAAGCAAAATGAAAAGTGGAATTACAGTGGAGTCTGTGCTCAGCAGCTCCAAGGAGTAGCCAAGGGTTGCTCAGTCCTAGAGATCTTCATTTATGTTTTTGTCCTTGTGGTGATTAATTTTGTCTATCTGTTACCTCATACATTGGAGACAGAAGAATACATCAGCTTTGTTTGTGATCCTATAAAACTCTCATTTTTCTCTGCTGCCTGTCTAGGGCAGTGCCAATGTACTGCCTGGTGGGCTGGATTTTATATGAAAGAAACTTGGAATATTCTATGTTTCTTGAGTTGCTTTGCTTCTTTTCTTCTTTAAGTAAGTGTTGTGTCATGGAAATTTAAAGAGAAGCATTATAAGTTGGTATACTTCATAGGACTGATCTCTGGTATTAACAGAGAGGACACATTCTCTGGTACTAACAAAGGTGAAGCTTGTATCAAGTATCCTCCCACTGTCAAAGCACACCTGTGAAAGAAACGAGCAGAAAGAAACATCAATTTGTGCCACAAATGAGGTATCTGTGGAAGAAAAAAAATTCTGCAAGGAGCTCATCCGTGGTATTTCTTTGCTGCAGTCTGTTTTGTCTGCTGTCTCACCTTGTGTGGGCACGTTCCTCCCTGAGCAGCAATGCTTACCTGTGTCCCAGTCTGTGGGGTATTCCACCTCTCCAGGGGCATGAATGGATATCTGCTCAACATTGTCAGTCACCTGAATTTCTCTGTTCCCAAGCTTGCCAGCTTGTGACTCCTGACATCACTTGACAAAAAACAGCACTAGAGAAAAACACAGCTGAGGCTCATCACTTGCATTAAGGTGCTGAGTCTCTCTAGAGGTTAAGTATGATTAGGATCAATGCCAATGTGTTTTCAAAACAGGTGAGAAAAGAGAGTCAAGGACTCCAAATATAATCCCCTCTCTTGCTCCTCCAAAATGAACCAGGTGAAAGAAAATCTGATTCAGAACGAAACACAAATGGTCTCGTGAAGGCAAAACAAAGCCCATTCCAGCTGGGGGGAGCTGGTGGTTGCCAAGGGCTTGGTGGGTGTGAGACAGACAGACAGACCTGCAATGAAGAATATCATGATTCTTCTTTTCATGTGCCAGATTGATGGAACTACAACAATAGAAACAAAAGATGGCTTGGATGGGCAGCGAGGTAGCAGACAGGCTGACACACCTTGATACCAGACTTGCACAGCTGCACATATGCCACTGCTGATCCATCAGCCCAGCATGCTGCCCACAATGACTGATCAATCTACACTTGCCATTGCTTGATGTTAGCAGCAGCAGATAGTAAGTGAGAGAAATATTCATAATATACTGGAGGACATGCTTTTGTTTCCCTTTTTTGTGTGTGGTTTTTTTTGGTGTTTTTTTTTTTTTTTTGGTAGAGTTTCTTGTGTGTGTGTATGTGTGCTTTGTTTTGGTTTTTTTGAGTTTTTTGTTGTTGTTTGTTACAGGTTTTTCCTCACAGAAGAGCCCTATGGTTTATGATAGTGAAAATATACCAGTGCAAGTATAACCTCTGCTGACTTCAGGGACAATGTCTTTTACTTCTGTAAGATTCTTCCATGTCTTTTACATCAGTAAGATTCTCACGGGCCTAAACCATGGGACTTTTGTTCCCTCCACTCTGCAAAATGCAATGCTTTTCTCTAGGAGGCTGGGGGAACTAACGAGAAAGGAAAGGCAAAGTGATACCTGGATCAGATGATGACTGCTATGATCAGGAGTTGATTCAAATGAAAAGGAGGACTGGCCAAAGGCTGATACAGAGGAGTTGATGCAAAAGGATAAGGCAGATGGATCTGCCTGCTTTCCAATAAGAGTTATGAGCAACTGATTTGTATTGAAAACATATTCTTCAAACTAATATGCAGAGGCTAGACACTAACTGTCACATGAGAGAGACTGAAATTTTCAGATCAATCGATGAGTTTGCAGCACCCCTTCTTATTATCTATATTATCTCTTGTCTGAGTTCACAGACTCAGCATTCATTCTGTAAAGACCTTCCTCAATCATTACTCCACTCTTGGCCCACTTGTTCTCTACTCTAGATATATTGGTATCAAGGAAAGCAAATTTTTGTAAGACTCAACAATCAAAGCAGGAAATGCTTGAAAGCTCTGTATTGTGGTTAGTGCTTGCTGATTATTTGGATGTAGCTTGGTGCTGAGAGCCCAGTAATATTCTGAGTATTCAAATATCTTAGAAGAATAGACTGAAATTTGACACAAAGGAAAATTAAGGAAAAAACTGACACTCTAAAGTGAACCAAAGCCTCCTTCATATATGGGAAATTTGTGCCAACTGCAAGAATAACCTATGCCTATTATAAATCTGCAAGTTTTATTTCATTTTGCACATGTATTTAATCCATCTGTAAATTGTTCTCTGGATAGCACAGGACGATGATCTCCTGAGAACTGCAAGGTATGTGTATTCAACAGTGGAGAATAAACACAAGATTTTATTACAAAATGCCACTGCTGCTCCTGGCATGAGTAATTTGTGCACCTGCATTTTTAAAATGTTTCAAAGTTTTTCTCCTTTGTGAATTCAGAGGCAACACACATTATCTTTCAGGCTGCCACAACACAGTATTTGCAGACTGGGTCACGTCAGCCCTTGTTATCCAGAAGCCACTGTTTTCTGAGCAAATAGCAACTGAAAATGACAATGGTTTGCTCCAGACAGGGGAGAATAAGACAGTATTTCCTTAAAGCCTAGTAATGCGTGTCTTCAAGATGAGCAGGAGACATATGTAGGGCTTAAATCCAAATTTGGAGCGGGTTTTTGGAGAGGACATAGGCCCAAGGAAAGGTGGAAGGAATGGAATGGCTCTTGACAGCACTTCCTCCAGAAGATTGTCCCACATTTAAGCACATTCTGTCTTGCAACATGCCTGGGTTTGCAAGTGTGGGGAATGAGAGACTGGGCCTGGAGATAGAAATACACTCTCTGGTGTAGCTCTGCACAGCCAGAGTGCTGGGCCAGCCATAGATATCATTAAATGTAGAGTCCTGAATAATTACTACTGTGCTTTAAATACACTGTCACCTTCCAGAAGGCAGCATCCCCTTGGGAACTTGACTGGCTGATCGAGGTTTGGCGCAGGTGGGGAATTAGGACATTTTAGTTAGTTTAGGCTTAGTAATTTAATTTTTAATAGTTATTCTGCAGGTGTCTAAAGTCTGTTCTATATGTACAATTTTTAAGTAAAAATTTCCCTTGTGTTCCCTGTAATCTCTCTGAAATGTTCCTTGATTCTCTCAGAACTCTCTCATTCAAATATGCAAAGTGTATAATTCCAAGAAATCTTATGTATTTGTACATCTTAAAGTCATATTATCGTCTTAAGGTCCTATATCATGCAATTCCCCCACTTGCCATGGATCTTTTGCAATGGTCTTGTGTTGAACCAGTTTGATCATCAGGGACTATCCCTAAGGCCAGTAACAAACAGGAGAGTTTGCAGCATGTTTATTTAACTTATGCAGCAAATGATGATGGAGGAATGGCGCTGAGGAAATTGCCTTGGATGAAGTTTTATTTTCTTGATTTCTTGAAGGGTTGGTGTCATGGTTTGAGCCTAGTGCAATGCCAGTGCCCCCATGAAAACACTTCTTCCCTGGTATCTACTATGAGATGTGACCAGAGACAGAACAGAGCAGGCTCCAGCTTAAGACTGAAAGGAAAAAAAAACTTTATTAACTTAAGACTATAAGAGAAACACACAGAACACAGGATGAAAACCTTCCAAATTTCCTCCTCCTCCCCCCACCAAATTTCCAATTCAGTTACCACCCCTCAGATCACCCACTCTCAGTCCATCACCACCCTTTAGATAATCAATTCTCAATTCCTTGAGAAGAGGGGAGTCCCTCTTGCACCACAGACTTCCCCAGGAAACAGTCAAAATTTCTTGTGTTTCCATGTCACATGTGGCACCGCCCGGAGAACATTTGCTATCGTGACCTCTTCCTTCCATGTCCAGTGCTCTCACATGGATCAGAGCTGCTTCTAGGGTTTTTCCCTTTAAGGATGCTTTGTCCAGTTCCAAAAAGAGCACAGTCTCTCTCCTTTTGGGACACCTTTCCCCCCCAAATTTCACCCCCTGGGGGCTGAGGGGTCTCTTGAACAGAGATCATCTTCCTCTTCTGCTTCTCTGAAGACGGAGGGCACCACCACCACCCTTCTCACCCGTCGTCTCTGTGCTCCTTCAGATCACCGCACTCTCCTGGCTCTGCGCCATTGCCTCCCCCTAGAATGTAGTCTCTGTGTCACAGGAACACAAGTGGTTCTGCCATGGCTATACAAGAAAAGTCCAGCCAAAGGCCACTCCATCATCTCCTCCCACCTAGGATTCTTCTCAGCTTCTCTCAATATCTTTCACTTGCCCCTTTCCTGCTATTCCAAACTCTATCTCATCAACTCCAGGAGGAATCAGCATTTGCAAGGTTTCCATCATCCCAAGAAGGGTTAAAAGTCCCAGGCTCTGCTGGTTCGCTGCCCGCTGGGCACCTCCCCACCCCTTCTCCTTCACGCTGGCCCCGCTATCACAGGCACAGGCTCTCTCCCTCTCTCTCTCTCTCCCGGGGTGGGGGAGGGAAATGGGGAATGGCTGCCCGAGCCCTCGCAGGGCTCCTCCACCCTTCAGCCCAGTCCTGGCCTACCTCCCTCCGGCTGCATGGCTCCCCTCCCTGGCCCAGCTCAGAGCCGGGCAGGGGAAGGTCTGTTCTCTTCCAGGACCGGAACCCAAAGAGAGTTTCCCCTGGGCGTTCACAGCTTTTAACCCCCTGTGTTCTCAGAGGCATATCCATGCCCTCAGTGGACAAACCAGATGCCAATATTAAAATCTGAACACCTATTGGCCTGACCACACCATCCCAAAAAAACTCAATTCCTCTCAAACCACAACAGTTGGTTTTCTTGATTTCCTGAAGGGTTGGAGGCTGTCAAAACAGCATTACTGGTTTGTGGTTTTCAAGGTCTCTGTGGCATATACAGATTTTGAGAAAGAGATTTGAATACTTGTGTGCAAGAGATTCCACCTCCCTGGAGATGCACTTGACATTTCAAATGGTGCAAATCTGTAGAGCTGGAAACACCCAGTTCTGTCTGAAAGAGGATAAACATGGCAGGAAATGCCATGACTGTGCCATCAGGGCCAAGTGTCTGATGACTTTGCCATCAGGGCAAAGTGTCTGCCTCCCATGCCCACCTGTATCTGTATACAAGATGTGTTCAGGTCTGTATTTATCTTCTGTCCTCCCAAAACCTTGGTACATTCCTTTTCCCTCTGGCTTTATTGCAGATAGGAGTAATAAATGCAGAGCCTGTCCTTCTCTCATCACTAAGAGCTGTAATGGGGGATGAGAACGGAGGGGAATCAGAGAAATGGGAAACCACTAAGCAGAGTCCCAATACCTGGCTGCTGTTTCCTCTAAACCCACTTGCAAAGCTCTGCTGTTTGAACTCATAGAAGAAATCAGAGAATGGCTTGGATTGGGACTGACCTGAAGGATGATCTAGTGCAAACCCCTCTGTCAAGAGCAGGAATGCCTTTTGCTAGACCAAATTGCTGAGAGCCCTATCCAACCTGACCTTGAACAGTTCCAGGGACTGGACATCTACAGCTTCTCTGGGCAACCTGTTCTAGTGCCTCACCACCCTGACAGTAAAGAATTCCTTCCCTTTTATCTAATTGAAGGTTTATCTCCTTCAGTTTGAGCCTACTGCCCCTTGTCCTGTCACTGCATGCCTTTGCACATGGTCTCTCTGCATCACGGTCATTACAGCACCGGCTGCCTTTGAAAAGGCTGAGGCAGAAGAGGCTACTGGTAGCTGTAAACAGGTGCCACCTCTTCACTGGAAACCCCTCCTAGAACCAGGGCAAACACAGCTGCCCTGCTGCTGCCAGCTACCAGCCCAAAGCTGTTCAACAAACCTATAAGCAGGCTGCATTTCCTGCAGTGTTCATACAACAGTTCCACATGGTGGGACAGCAACATTTTCCAGCACATTCCAAGGCACAAAGGTCATGCAGGACATGTCAAACTAATTGGGCCACGAAAGACCACTCCCTGCTGCTTTGCTCTCAGCCACCCTGATCCTTGCTAAGGAATGGTTATAACCAGAAGCACCAGGGTATAGGAAGATTTGGACACTATGGAAAAAGAAGTCAGAACCAGGGAAATGGTTAAGAATGGAAATAGCTGGATGAATAAACCAAGTTGTAGAAGATGTTTGCAAACTAAATAATGCAAATAAATATTTCCCACACCCTTCCACATCACTGATGGCTGAGAAAATCTAACTTTGGCCAATGAGAGGGAAGTGGCCAGCCCTGCTATGCATTTTCTTGGTCAGTGCAAAGAAGACAACATAATAAATCTGTGACAAGGTGATAAAAAAGAAGTACATTGAATAAAAATAATTTCCAGTGTCTGTAAATTAAAGTGGAAAACAGAGAGAGAGAGAAAGAAAAGCAATGAAGAAAATTTTGAGTCCCTCCAAACAAGACTAAAGCCTTACTCCAGTCACTAAATATCTGACTGGAAAGTTTGATTTTCCTCCACTTTGAAGTTCAGAAAAACAAACATAACTTTATTTTCTGTGAACTTTCTGAAAATGCAGCCAATGAACAAAACCAACAAGTTGCACTTTGCCTGACTGAGCATAATTTGCCCAGGACTGTAATTGCTGTCCTACCTGAATACCACCTCACGTTTCTGACAACTCCATCCATGCTGGGCTGCTCTTGTAGCACTTGTGTGAAACAAAGATTGCAAGGATGCTGCTCAGTACCGATACTCCCAGAGAATCAGCCCTGACAAATTCACAGTCTAAGGAAGTGTGCTAAGTAATTTCAAATAAATATGTTTGAAGACAGTGCAATCTGCCCTCAGATATTACACAGGCAGAAAAGTAGGCTAAATTCATCAGATTAATTATTCATTGCAAATTCTCTCAGCTCTATCATTGAGGTCAACAGCAAAAGTGCCACTGAGTACAATAGGATGCAGTTTCCAAAAAAGGATAACACTTCTTTACTACACAAATATAAGCTTGACTAGTTTTGGAGGAGCAGGCAGAAGAACCCAAACAAGCAGAGGTGTGTGCAAATAAGCAGTTTTATTTCACAAAGATTGACTGCTGTTTCAAGCCATGTGGGACTGTATGTCCCATATTCTGCTCAGAGCTTTGTGCTCAAATGAACCTAAATTCTCCACTCTCAGCTGAGTTAAAATATATACATATATATGCATATATACACACACACAAATATATGTATTTGTATATATTTGCACACATTTATTATGTGGTTTTGCATCAGAACTCTCCAAAATCATCATTTTGATGAAAAACCATAACCTAACTGACACACTATCAAAGGCTTGTGACCTATTTGGTAAGGAAGGTCTGAACTTTTTGAATTTAAAGCAAAAACCCAAAGTTGGTCAGTTTGGAAGTGGGAGGAGGGCCGATTGCATCACAAACACTTTACACAGCTGTTCAAATGAAAACACAGAACACTTGAGCCCTCAATCTCAAGAATCACCATGTTCTTTGTACTCCACAGAGGTCCTTCAGTCAGTATGGTACACCTGTATTTTTTAGACCCATTAATTATGTGCCTGAGCAATGTAATTATAACCTAAGCCATACTTTCTGATTAAATGCATCAGCCTAAATTCATGTTTATTTTAACTGCCTCCAGTTCTGCAGCCCAGTGCAACCTCAAGAACACATGAAAAGACTTTTTAGAAAAGTTCCCTCATGTTTCCATTCCCCTCCCTGTAAAACTGGAGCGACTATTTTCACTGGGGTAGGAAGGAGAAGAAAAATAAACAGGGGAGGAAATGTAATTGAAGGTGGCATGAAGAACATGGCCTCTCTCTTCTCTCTACTGTTAAAGCCCATGGGGGATTTAAAGGCCACGAATGATCCAGGTCTTCTTCTTGAACCACTGTGAACTTTATCTGCTTGGGTTTAGTATCACTAAATGTGTATTAATGCCAGAGATTGTTTGCGTGGATTATTTATAAGGCATTCACTTCAAATTAGTGCTGCTTAAAGCCTGTGAGTTCATACCTTGCCAACAGCAGATGCAGTCTGCAGCAACTGGAACAGTGAGCGGCTCCATAGATGCACACACAACAGCTGGGTGCAGATCAATAATAGAAACATTAACAATGGTACTGTTTTAGAGGCAATCCTTCACTTTAGAGATATATTTTATTCCACATTAATGGTACCTTAAGTAAAATGGTAGAAGACATGTAAGAATGACTCTCCAAGTAGTCCACTGGGATTTATTCGCTCCTGCCTGTTTGTTACTAACACGGCTTCTCATTGTGCTGTAATTCTGCACATTTCCCCGTCATCTCCTGCCTCACCACAGTGAGCACCTTGCTGTCAACATGCCTGTGCTGCCAGGCCACCTCCCCTGTCGCCACAAGCCACCTTACCATGTTTCAGGCTTCAGTACAGAGCCCAGGGCATTTTATCCTGCGTGCAAGGGAACCTGCTGTTTCTGCACCGGAAGAAAGAGTGAGCTGAACACTGTGTGTTAGTGGGAGTAATGTTGTCTTACAACAGTGACCATGCGCAGAGCTGGGGTCCTGACGTGACTCTTGTTTATGACCTGTGTCATTGAGCTGTTTGAGTATCTGGAAAAGTGAATTTTCAATCACCTTTAACTCACCTGACCATCCTCTTGAATGGGTCAGAGAGGTGTTCATTTGACTACCTGTGAGTCAATCAAGTAAAAGTCAGTTCCTCAGGGAAGTGATTATGGACACTAAAGGTCATTGTTCAGGCTTTTCAAAGAACATTAAATATGCCTTGACACTGCCAAGGGTACAAACAGAGATTTGGTGTATATATGAATATACAGAAGCCTAAATATGTCTCTTGTTTTCTCAGGTTCAATCTGAGCCTACTTTGATCAAGCCATCAGCTCAAGTCAGTGAGAGTTCTAGAGTGTTTTGGCCATGGCTTTGGGGAACATGCCAAGACCAGGATAGGAGATGTAAGCCTTGCTGGTCTCTGCACTGTGACTCTTTGGCACAGTCCTTGTGTGCAGCCCAAAACCACTGCATAACTAAACTTTATTTTTGTTCAGACAGATCATTAATTTTGGGGTCCCAATGTAAACTTGGCTTTCTAGTAAGGCAAGTCAGTGGGTCTTGGAGATGAGGCCCGTGATACTGTAAGATCTACATTGTCTATGACATCTGTTTAAGGAATATCTTTCTAGTTGTCACCAAATAATCTAGCAGAAATGGTTATATTTAGCCATATAGTGATTGTTTTTGTTATAGTCAGGTTGCCTTTGCATAGCTGGATGTGTTCAGCAGCACAGGATCCTCCACTGACCACTGACTGACAGAGCCATGAGAAAACATTAAGGAACATTCTGTTTGAGAACTAATTCATCAGTGATAGGCAATTAAATTGTCTTTGAAAGTGTTTGGTACTTCCTAGCAATGCTACTTTGAAGGAATGTATTGAAAACTAGTACTGGAGCCCCCTTTTTATCTTGGGAAGGTATTTCAGTCATATCTTTGAGTTTCCCTCTGAAGAGAGAACATTTTCACCATCTTGTTCTTACTTTCTCTCCCTCCCTTGCTTTTTGTTTCCTCCCAGTCTTGTTGTCTCCTACTGTTTCTTTGTCTTGCTCTTCCTCTTCCTGTGGTCTCTCTGACACCTCACATCCTGCTGAGTTTTTCTTGGGCCCCTTGATGTGGTATCTGTGTTCTCCTCTCCTCCCCTCCCTTTTAGTTACTTTTGCTTTTCTCCACTCTTTCTTGCATCCTTTATTTTTCTCTCCAAGCTGTATATCTCTCTTTCCCTTTCACTGCATTCTTTTTTTGATATTGAGAATTGCATGGGCTTTCACTGAGAGTACTAACCAGGCCCAAATATTTTCCAGAAGTATTTGGAGGTGCCAGGAGGGTGTGAGTTTATTCCAGGGCTCACTTTCTCTGTTGGGACTTTCGGGATTTTTTGTCCTGAGCACCTCCTTGTTAGCTGCAGACCTTCCCAGCATATGCATCCACACTTGTTGTGAGCTGTCTTTATCTAGGGCCCTAGACTGTACTAATGGGCTGAGCTGGCAAAATTCAGAGTTGTCCCTCAAAAATACTGTGTCTGTCCTCAAATGTGATTTCTTAGGGAAATGTGGACCCTCTGCACCCCTGAGGAGCTAATCAGGACCTTGCAGGATGGCACTTCCTGCAGTAGGCATTGTTGCATTAAGCAATTAATAAAGATGATTACAGCTCAGGGCTAAATATGGTATATTATGGTGTTGTACTTCACTTACATTACCCTCATGGCAAATGAGTCAGAGAGACACTGCCATGTATTTTAGAGGAGTGACTCTTTATGCTAATTAATGATATCAATATGCAGATGGTGATGCCAGTATAATTAGCACAGTGGATTGCACCAATATAAAAACACAGAAAGAATCAGACTTAGAGAAACCAATACAGTGCATACATACTTAAAGCTGCATATGAAAATCCTTTAGCAAAAAGCAAGGAGGTTCAGTTACCGTCTCTTCAACCTGAGACAAATTCATCCAAGGCTTACAGATGTATGGACACCAAATGAAGTTTGGGAGTACAAAATGAGCTGATCTGGAAGGAGCTGGGTTGGGGTTTGCATTGATTTGGGGCTAGATCTCAGAACACGCCTCAGATGTCCCCAAGCACAAGACAAAACTGAAGGAATGAACAGCCTGTGGGAGCCCTGCAGAGTCAGCCCAAGGTGTTTCATACACTGTACTAAATCTGGGAAGAAAAGTCAGCATACAGACTATGGGCTCCCTGTCAGCTGACACACTCTCTAGGAAACCATACACAGGTTTTGTGGGCTGGGTCCACAGCTGACAAAAATGGATGCAACCCCACAGAAGTCAATGGGGCTCAGCCAGCTTCCATCAGGTACATCTGCAACCCATCACCTTTTACACTTCCATAGTTCCAATAACCAAAAAGAGCAAAGCTGAAGTGGAGAGATTCTGTGGCCACTGGGGCCTTCCTTGAGTAAACCAATATGGATGATTTTAAGACATTTTCTTTGGTTCAACCTCCCACAGTTCATTGCACCCAGGCAGGCCCCAGTACCTGCTTACATTTCTCTCAGTGGTGGTCTTTTCTTAAAAAACACATTGCCAAAACCAGTGTTCTGTTATACTCTTTACCTCCTATTTCAAGCCAGGCTGTAACCTGCCAGGAGAAGGAGCATACCCTAGTATATTTTGACAAAACCTAGGCTGCTCTGTTTATTCCTATTAAAAAAACCCCAGGGAAATTGGAAACAACTACTTCATCTCAGAGTGCCTAAATGGTTCGATTTATTTTTTTGAGAGGGATCAAGACCTTTACATCTGGACATGACACACCCAGTGAAATACCAGCTGTTAACCTGGAGTTTTCTCTAGATCCCTGAGTCTTGTAGAATCTTCAGTTATAGCTTAAACACTTTAGGTTAATCACTTAAACATTTCTACAATGAAACTACAACAATTTTATACAGAGATCATCTGCAGTATGTAATATCTAGAGCTCAGAGACAATTTAACAGAGGTCTCTACCTGCTGCAACACCTTAGCACAAGGGTGTGATTTAAAGGTAATGTGGCAGGTTTAATGCAGAATTTCCTTGCTTTCCTAGGTTTAAGTTTCAACCTTAATGGTATAACTTGCATTGACATTGTTTCAGTTTGTTTTGACATCATAATTGAGTCTAATCTCCACAGACTTGCACTGCAGTCTCATTGTAGTCTCACAATGTGATTTTACTATAAGAGCACTGTAGTGAGGCCTTCTCCAAGTCATGCTTTGAAACCACATTGTGTGTGTAATACTGCCTTGTAATGGCCTTGTAAGAGGGTCTCTAAAGATCTTCCCTGTGACAATCTGGCCATCTTAATCTCAAACTGTAATGACCCCACAATGCCATAAAGCAATTACCATTACAAATTTAAATGGTCTTATGCAGGAACTTCTGTGCTGCCTCATTAGAGGACACATTTTGCTGTGTCCAACCTGTTATTTAAATACAGCACATCTACTGGATAACCACTGCTCCTTTAAATTCCAAAACTGGGCTACAGCATGCATTTTATGACTTTTTTTCTTCTTTTTTAACTGCATATGGGCTGATAAGAATCCTCTTTAGCAGCTCATTTTATTAGAACTGGGATGGCTTAGTGGCATCCAGATCTGGATGCCACCACTGTTGGAATTTCATTCACTTGCTGACCATAAGCCAAATCACAGCTAGGAATTTGCTTTGAAACCAAAATAACAGAAATCTGCTATGGTCTATTGTCACCTGATACAGCTTTCCTTCCTCACTGCTTTGTTCCTGAAAGGGCTTGCAGCTGGGGCATTGATTTCTATTTTAACAATTCTTTGGGGAAGTGATGGCCAGCACAATTCCTGTCCCTTTGTTAGACACCCAAGACAGTAGGAGCTGGTGATATATGCTGGGAGGTAAAATAGGCTGCTCTGTCTTTTATAGTTAGAAATCTCAGAACCCTGTATTTCCCAGGAAAATCATAGGCTTATCCAGGACACCTGTAAGACCAGCTATGGAGGACCTCAGGGTGCTTTTTGAGCCTGACTGAGAAGTTAGATCAATTCCATTAGACAGAGGAGGCTGACCTAGTTTCTATGTAGCTTTAGGAAATGTGAAACTGTTCCATTCTTACTCCTCTAACTCACTTTTTGTTTCATTTCTGACCCTCTACAGGTGTATTTAAGATGGTTTTATGGCTCGAGCCACATCAAAAAGCACGTGGCACAGCGTAAGGATGAAGGGCCCACTGCCACCACTTGCAGCCAACTTCCAAGAAGCAGCCGAGACTTATAGCTTCTTCAGTTCAGAGGCAGACTCCTGAGAACATGTTCATCATTTTAATTCAAGTCTTCGTTGCTGGCTGACTGCCAAGGGGCCTACCAGATGTCTCTCTCTTTACTATGGTTGAAGCAGATTATGATGTTCCAGTTCATTTTTTTCTTCACTGACAGCCTGGTTCTAAAAATGTGCCAGACTTTAAGGGCAATATTTTCAAAAGCCAGGTCAACTCACAACAGTACACCAATGACAGTGCATGCAGATACTACAAAACCGTATGATAGGCAATTAACTCAATGTTATTTCTGCTAGTCGAGTAACTTTGATTTTGTTAAGAGTCTTTAACACTAAGGAGGAGGATCCTTAAAGTGCCAGTTCCTAAAGGGAACATGGCAGAAGTGGAATTTTCACTAGGAAAATACAAAATTTGGGCACCTGTAGTTAAAAGGGAGAACCTAAATCTGGCAGCTTTCAAAAAGAGAGAGGGCGGGAAAAAAGAGCAGCCTCCAGACTGGTTGGATTCATTTTGAGTTGCATTTTTTCAGAGCCATTAATTGCATCACAGGCATGGATGTACTTTTGGCGTATGTGTTTTTGCACACACATCCTAAAGTCCTGTTCATGAAGGATCTCTTTTACATCTATTGTCTCTCTCTCTCATTCACTCCACCCAGAAGTGAAAAAGAGTTTCACAAAACAAAGGTTATTCTTTTTCAGATAAAAATTCTTTGAGACATTTGCAGTACTTGGTTTCAAGGAAGGTCCCAAAGTCTTAGCACTTAGCCAAAATTTTGAAGGTTTCTAATGCCCCATAAGAAATGTTTCTTATAGAGTTCTCTCTCTCATTACAGGAACCTGCAGCTGTGTGCCAAGTCTTCTCTTCCAGCCTTCAAACACATGATATTTTTTATTCTTTTTCACCTGCTCAGGTAGTCTCAACTGCTTTTCAACTAGCTCTTCATCCATCGAATGTTCTGTGGATGTCTGATCATGAATGAATACACATTTCATACTGTGGCTGTGCATCCTGCAGAACATGGTATGTGCCAAAACAGGTAACTAGAACACAGTAGGAAGACTTTTTCCACAGTCTCTTTCAATTGCTTTTGGTGTCTGCTGTCATCTTCAACATAGTCCCCAGTATTTAATGGAAAGATTATTTTTCAATGTGCATATGATGTGAGCCCCATCACACTGCCTCTGCCTCTATCTTTTGCTTTCATATGAAGGACTTCATGCAGTTTTCTTCTATGGATTGCAATTCTACAGAAATTAGAAACCAAAATTACATTAGATGGTAATTCTGTCTCGAAACTTTTAATAAACTACATGGCTTTTGAGACTTTTTGTCTGCATGTGTTCATGCAGTTCCATTTCTTAGCTGTGATCTATTTACTAGGCAAAATATTACTTTCAGGTTATCTTTATGCTACTTTTGCATCTCCCTGAGTCATGACATTGATACAATACTTCTTATCAAAACTTTAAAAATCCAGCACCACAATCCCTAAACAACCCCCTGATATGAAGCAGCAAGTTCACTGTGTAAAACAAGGGGCTTGACTGGAAGGAGGTAGTGCTTTGCTAATAAACTGCATTGTCTGAACAGTTTTACTAGTGTGAAGACCCTTGTACTGATGATTTATTCGGAAGTTCTGGGTGTATTAACTTTTGCTAAGAGCTGAGACTAAAAACTTTATGGGGAATGCTACATACACTCCAAAGACCGACAAGAGAATTTAAGTTAGATGTGATTAGTATGAAGAAAGTTACATTTATTATACTCTTATGTATAATTGATCATATGAAAGGCCTTTTGTAACTATAAAAGAGACAGCACATTAAATTGTTTTACCCTGAGGATTATACAAATTTGTAGAAATCGGATTGGAATATCAGCCTATTGGTTTCATTGCTATGGTAAATCATTAAGATGTTCCATGTTAACCATAAATCTTTGTATCTATTTATTATTAATCAAATAGCTCCTCCCAGCTGCTGCTTTGCTTCATCCATCTGAGCCAATCAAACCAAGCCCTGGTAGCATTAGCTGCGATGAGGGGTGGCTGCATGCACATAATATGCGTGGCACATAGCACAGATTATACAGTGCCAGACATGGGGTGTGAGAGCTGATGGGGTGTTAGCTCTCCACAGCAGGGGGGCCTGGTTGCGGGATTTGCGAGTAGGCATGCCTCATTAGTAAGATGATTCATGGTGAAAGGGAGTTTAGCTGGGAATAATTTAGTGGCTGCTGCTGTGGGGGAGCAGAAATATAGTTTGGGATAGCGAGGTTATGAACCTGTATTTGTTTGATAACAAATTTGTCTTGAACATTGACTGATGTCTTACCATTTGAGTTTAGAAAACAGTGTTGCAAAACCCTCTCAACTCACAAGTAAGTAAATGAAAGAGACAATCTGAATACCACTGAACTTAATGTTTTTGTGTTACTTGTAGATTATCCCAGCTTTCATGCAAAGCTAATTGGCTTTCTGAGCATTTCTGGGCTGGTGTGTCTACCCAGACTAATGCTTCATTGCCAAGAAGAAGTCAACTCCCACTCAATGATATAGCATATTGATTACTGCCTATTTCCTTCTACTATATCCTGTGAGTGTAATGATATCTGACGTATCATTTTCCTGAAACTGCTGAAGTTGACATGCTATTTAGATTTGGCCCACATTACTTCAATTAGCAGGAGTATTATAAATGATGTACTGCTCCAAGCCTTAGACACTTCTTGCTCATGCCATACAAAATTAGGTAAGTGTGGAAACTCATTTAAAAGGAGACAAAAATATTACTGGAAGAACCAGATATTTGCAGTGATGCCATAAGAAGATGAGAAGCAAGAACAGTGACAGAAATACGGCCCATTCAAAACTGAACATTGAACTCCTTTACTGTGATAGATTTTCCTTAAGTAACTTAATGTTTAAAAGCAAAACATCCCTACATTACTTTAAGTGGGCCTGTCCACAAATGTAAATACAGATCTTTCAAATGGTGACCAGTTCCCATGCAGCTTTACACTTTAGGTGAAAGTAACTATTTGCTGGGAAAACATGCACAGAACATACATTTCCTGCTCTGATTTTGTGCAAAATGAAATAGGAAAATTCTTGCTGATATTAGTGATGAGATTTTTTACCAATAGGAAGAATGGCAGCAGTATGTAGTTGTGAGCTCTTTTGTGTGACTTTGCTTCTCCTCTGGTGTGTTCAGTAAGCTCCTGTGTAATGCCTGTAGCTGGTCTGGGCTGACCCTCTTGCACACATCAGTTCATGTCTCCATACCTACCAGGAATAAAGAAAAAAAACAGATTAGCTAAAAGTGATTGAAAGTTCCTACGCCATGAAAGTCTGCTTCTTTTCTATCAGTGCCTGTCCAAGTTCCCAATTTTGTTTTTATTTCCAGAGATGAATTTTTCTGTAACTAAACTACCAAGTCTAGAGCTCTGAAAACAAATGGAGTTTGAAATATATACATTGGTCTATGTAGTTCTATGAGGTATAGGAGTATGGGCTTGAACTGCATAGGTTGTCAGATCATGTCTTCATTTTTCTACATCTTTTAATTAATTTATTTTTCTTTCTTTTCCCTTTCCTTTAAGCATTGAATATGTTCAATGTACAAAATTTAAAAGACTTTCAAGTATCTGGCATTGTATTTTGAGACATGGAAAGGAGACAGCTTTGCAGCCTGCCAAATACATATGTTATATACAGGGCTGAAGGAACAATGAACAGATTAATCTTCTGCTCCCTGTCCTGATCCATCAGTATTATTTATTTATTCTGAAATAATACAGTGCACAGCAGACCCACAACTTCTCAGTTCCCACACGGAGCTTGAGCTTGCAGATTAGACTTCCCATGCCAGCCGATACTGTTGTATAAGAAATAAAGAAAAATGTCCATGGACTAATGGATGCCATGCCTATCAGAAACACTTTGCTCCTGTCTTTGCAGATGCAAGGGGAACATCCCACAGCAGAATGGGTCTGGTCCTGTAAGGGGACAAGGTGTCACATGCCGAGGAAGGTGCTCTGTGCTGTAAAAGATGCTCTTGACTTTCCATCTCAGGGAACTGGTGATAATTAAGTGGTCGTCTTGGACCTCTGCCTTTGTCCTGTACTGAAGATATTTAGCAACAGCCAGGGTTTGAACTGCCATTGAGCTGAAGAACTTACTCAGTGGTCACATACCTGGACCTTTGCTCCAGGCCTCAAATTGTCTCAGTTATTAGGTGAAGTTGGCTTGAGGTTATGTTCAAGTAGTGCATGGCAATTCTTCATCTGGCATTACCTGTGTCTTCATTTTATCTTCTCCTGCATGTTGTTCTGGTACTTTGAGAGGCAAAATGAAGGGATGTTTATTCTGAGTTTTTTCTTTTTCTTTTTGTGGCATCATTTTCTGAAATGAACACTTTCTCCTATAACTTTAGTTTTTGCCACAGCTTTTGTCTTGTTTTAGCTTTGTTCCTGCTACCATGATTTCAAGAGAAAATATTTTTCTGTAATCTACTTTTAAAACTAGTGTGAATGGAATAAAGAATGAGATATAAAGAGTAATACATCCAAAATTGTAATCTGCCTTGGGTGTGGGTTTGGTTATCAAAGTATACAATCTGTGGATCCCAGAGCTCTGTGGAAGAGATCCTCTAAACCAAACCACCTCACAAGCATAAACTGGTGAATAATTAGTTGTGAGTAAATCTATAAGAAAAAAACTCATAAAAGATACCAGGTTCATCAGTCTAACAGGGGTCATACCAGAAGGAAAAGATAACCAGATTCTTATTCCATTTATACCTCTGAAAGGTCAGAATAAATCAGAACAACTCAGGTATACCTCCAGAGGGCCTGAGATCAGAGCTGTATGCTCAATGACCAAACATTTTAGCACAGCTCAGGAAGAATATGCAATCATTTTGACTCCTTAAAGACCAAAGACTGAATTTTATTGACCCACCAGGAGAAGAGACAGCCCAAGAATTGCACAAGTACCATTGCATCTCTAGCAGAGCTTGAAAGGGCATACATTTATCAATGATGCAGTCAGCAAGCACATTTGAAACCCGCCTGGCTGACAACAACTGTGCCTGGAACTGTCTCTGGATGCTTCACTCTGCATTTTCCTTCAGAGACGGGAAGCATGTGGATAGGCTGCACATTAGCCAACTCTGGGATTTGGGCATACTCCTGATGAATAAAGAGGATGGCATGATGCCTCTGGAGGACTGGAATGCAGGGCAACAAGTTTGCTCCAAAACAAACGTCATGTACAATATATGTATAAGGTTAGTTTGGTTTAGCTGTGTTGTCAGGGTGTTGCCTGGCAAAGACACTGAAACATTTAGAGCCTTAAAGCTAAATGGTTTTGTTTGAAAGTCCCTAGGCAGCATCTCTCCGACCCCACATTAGGTAACCAGAAGTAACCCTAGGAGCTGGAACTGCGCAGCCTCAGCAGCGTGAGGAGCAGAGCACACAGGCATTGATTGCACTGGTGGCAGCAGCATGCTGAGACTGAGAAATTCACCTCTGGGACCAGTCCCAGATTTCAAGCACGCAAGTGGGTTAGGGAGTTCATGGGGATTTGATTTGGCCAAACATAAATAGGCTTTCTGCTGAATTCAAAGCCAGTTCAAGGTCCACATCCCAGAAAATGCTGAACTTCCAGGAAACTTGCATTTATGAATTTTCACTAATTCCTAGTAAAAGATAGTGTTGGGGTTTTACAGTTAAACACCTCATTTAATGTATTGCAGAAGTTAAAACACTTAACAAATCAACAGTAAAAGTAAGAAACCCTGAGATGCACCCTTCTTTTCTGCAGTAACATAAAAACCCCATCAGCCCTGCAGGAGAGCCAAGACCCAAGGTGAAGGCGGACTTGACCTGCTTCTATTCTCTTTTGCATCAATGGCTACAAACACCTACAGCTGGACAGGGAGAGGCAAACCAAAGTGTTTCACAGGCATTTTCCCCTTGCCTTTTATTGAGTAGCTGGAGTGTTTCTAGTTAATCATTTTCAGATGGAAATATACTTTACAGGCATATCAGGATAGGAAGATGCTAAGAAGCTCAAGAGATGTGATCACTTGCCAAATTCTGAGGTATAAAAGTTGTTAAATTAGGCCATGTGATGGGTCCAAAATGGGCTAATTTATGCTACTTTGAACATCATTCTAGCCCTTTTAAAACGTTTCCCCCAATTAAGCTGTTCAGGCCACAGATCTAAATAGCTGTCTGCACAGGCTGCCAATTGATTAATTCCCTAATGATGGATTGAAGCTACAGCTTTTGTTTCTTAATCTCTCCTTTCTCCATTAATGGCAAATCATTCATAAAACAAATCTTATAAATATAAGTAAACACACAGGAGTACAGGGGACAGATTGCATATAGATTTATTGCAGAACTAATTCTTGATTGCCCTTAACAATTTATTATTGTTTTTGTTTTCTCTTTTCTCCAGAGCCACAGGGGCCTGGTAGGCAATTTTCTAAACTTGAACTTATGGTTTTCAGGCTGCAGCCTACAAAGAGCTTAGATGGCTACCCATGCAGGAGACACACCAAGGATTCTCTTGAGGAGGCACTTCATAGGATCAAAGCTTCTGTGGACAAAACGTGGAAGATCAGACAGACTGCAAGGAGATGACTGCCTGGTCCCTCTGACAAGCTCTGTGGTCACATTGCACTTGCAACAGCAGAATCTGAGTGTCAAAGCAGGGAGATGGATGAGGTCCATGCAAGCAGTAGGAAATGCCAAAGAGAATAAGTGTGTCTTTTCCCTTAAGCAGTGTCCTCTGTGGAAAGAGTCCATTGCCACATGTAATCGCAAATGCCTGGAGGTTGTGGGAAAGTCTTAATCCTCTTTAGATGAGCACTCTTGGAGGAAAAACTTCCAATTCAATAAGCCACCAATGTGAAATCTGCATAGTGGTCATTAAGGAAGATGTGGAAGAGGACTGAATAAGCAAAACAAGAGCAAGGTGAAGAAGACTCAGTGAGGAGCGTCTCTGAGTCCCGTTGCTGCAGAGACAAAGCTCTGCTGAAAGCTCTTTCACGCAGCGCAAGAAGAATCGCTGCTCTGAAGTGCATCACTCAGCCTGTCACCTCTGTGTCTCGAGCTGCATAGAAAAAGAGAAACAAAATAATGGGTATGAGAACTTAATTAATTCAAGAATTAGAAGAGTTGAGAAATGGGGCCTTTCAAAAGTGTGACCCAGATAAGATTCACTGTATGCTATAAATCATCCTTTATTGTTTAGAGTTTCCTTTCTCCACACTTGACCTTCATCATCACTCTCTTGCCTGAGTCTGGGTGTCATCACAGAAGTACTGAGTAGGCAGATGGAAGCATAAGAGACACATTTGAAAGTATTTCCCTGACTGCTTGCATTTTTATGTAATTGAAAGAAAACAATGAAAAGTGAACTGATTTTTCTGTCTATTATTTCTCTGAGCACCATATGAGGTAGACAGCTCTTCAAAGAGAATAAAGTTTGGTTTGTGACATTCCCAATTAAACCCTTTATCTTGGAGATAATTAGCCAGTGTTAGAGGCTTCCCAGTCCTGGACAGCAAAGGATACATCCTCCAACAATATATGCCTGTTTAAAAATGCAATGCTTTTCCCTACTTGTACTTGTCCTGGGCTGATATAGTGAATATGTTTGCAGACAGGTAGTTAGTTCTCTATATGGCAGGTTTGGGTTCAGGAAACACTTGGGAAAAATTGTGAAGTCTCTTCTGGATTAGCTTTTGGTGGCTGAGAGACAGCATGTGGATGGTCTTTTCTTATGGACAAAGGAAGGATAAAGGACCTGGCTTTGCTTCCTGCTACAGCACTATGAATCCAGACTGGCTCTATTGAGTTTGCTCTCAGATGCCCTTGAGTATCAGTCAGTTTACCACAGAGTGGGGAGATAGTGGCCTGTGCCACACTGTGTGTACGCCCCCAATCCTGAGGCTGGCTGGAGGCAGGTTTAACCCCTGGTGCAATTCAGAACAGCCTCAGGGCTGCTCTGGGTTGTGCTGTTTTTTGACAGTCCCTCTGGGACTGCCCTATCTTGGCATGCATCTGACATGAGGAGAAGCAGGAGGGAAGGGTGACAGGAATCATTGCATAGAGCTACCCACTGACACACACACGATAAAATCCAGCTGAAAGTTGTTCCATTTCAGACATCTGCTTGAAAATGCATCTACTGACAATGATGAAAGAAAGTGTTATGGACAAGGCTCCATGGTTGGTCCCATTATGTTTTGTTTTTTAAGTACTGTTTTATGAGGTACAAACCAATTTGGTTTTTCCTTGGTTTTGATGTTTCACACAGATTCTGGGTGTGAGCTTGTCTTATTGAACTGGCATGCAGCCATGGCTAATACATGACCACCACCCCTTTGTGTCTGTGCAACCACTTAACAAATTGTTCCTCCAAGAGAAAAAAACTCCTGGGTCACCTGTCATTGCTTCATTTCCTGGCCTCATCTTCCATATTCCAGGACACAGCAGATGATACTTACAAACTGCAAGTCAACAGTATTTGTATTATTAATATGATTAGTAACAGCCTTAATAGTTAATTTTGATGATAGTTGCTTTCATACAAGTCTCTCAAAACACTTACAGAGCACAATGCAAGATTTAATACCCAAGCAGTAATTATTTATCCCTGTATCAGTGTTCTCTCCTGTTGATTTATTGCCCTATTGACAACAACACAGATACTGTAGACAGTCCCTTCATTCATTCTGTTAATCAATTTTAATCTGGTGTTTGAATATTTGGAGTGCAAGTATTCCAGTCTTGATGTCCCCAAAAGTAGCTGTGTTATAGATATGTCTCCTAGTTATTACCCCTTGGGTATCAGTCCCACAGTGTTAAATACCTTGACTCTAAATCTGAACTTCAGGAATTCTAATTGGTTTCCATGTCCACAGAAAATAAGTGGCGGTTCTTGTGAGTGGGGATTGAGCATGCTTTTGTGTTTGTAGAGCACTGAGTGTAATGGGACCCTCACAGGATCTCTGGCTGCTACTCTAGTATGAATGTTAAATACTATTCTTCCCAGTGCTAGACAGGTTTCAGGTAATTAGAAACACAGGGAATGCAGACTATTTGGATGAGCAGAGAATGAAGCATTTTAAGCACACTCCCAAATTCTTGCTTGTCTTTTCACCACATATTATGTTGTTGGTCTCTATAGCAGGTGATTTGCAGGTTAAGTCCCATTTTCTTTCTCTATAGACTAAATTCATCTTTGATATAAGCGGGCACAAGTCCATTAACTTCAATAGAGTTGTGCTCACTCACTCCAACACTGAATCTGTCCCAGTGGGTTTATGCTGTAAATCTATCCCAGAATCAGTGGTTACCGAGGCATTGGTTCTGCTCTGAAATTCATTCAGTCTTTTCAAATAAGCTTTTTAGAGGAGCCTGGGAATGTTTTCAGCCTCTACACCAAAACATAAGCCTCACTCCAGAACCAGTTCTTCGTTTCAGCTTCTTCTTTCCTCCCCTGCCTTAACTCTTCTTTCACTCCCTGCTCCTCACACGAGTTACTATTTGCAGCTTTTCCCCTCCTATCTGGGCAAGACCGGTAAGCAGCAGTCCCTGTAGCCACAGCATTCTGCTCTGAGATGGCCTTGTCAAATCTCATCAGTTAAGTAAGATTGGGCCTGGTTAGTGTTGGGATAGAAGCCCTTGAAGAAGAGCCCCAGGTACTGTACATGTGAGCACTGGGTTACCAGTAGGTGCCTTTCTTTCTTCCTAGGCCAGTGCCCTTAGTAACCTCAAACAATGCTCTAAAATAGTGTCCCATGGCACTGCACTGCTCTGCTGATACAGTCATCATGACAAGAAAATTTAAGGTAAATCCTACCCAAACCATAGAAAATTCTTCTTTTCAGCTGTAATTTGTCTGTCAGCCCAACTAAATAGAGTATAGAACATGTGGGATAGTTTAACACTGCTTTGCCTCTGTTGTATTTAATATTACTCCTTCTGCAATACATTCATTCACAGAACAATATGGAAGCCTCTGGTGACCAATTTAACACCTATAAATTTGTCTGTGTAATCTCTAACCAACTGGACAGATAAAATGTTTGTCTTATATTTCAGTGTTCTTGTGCTCTGTTTTGAAATACATCTCTTTGATTAATATATTTTTTTCCCACTGGTGAGTCCTAGTGTTTGGAGTCTCAGTCCTGTGGGTATTTGGAAAGGAGCAGACCCTCTCCAGCCTGGCTGAGCCCTGGGCTATGCCATGGCTGTTACCAGGTCTGCCCTTGGGTCCAGAGATCTCTGTTCTCCACCACGTTCTTGATTCATCTGGGAGAGCTGGTGAATTACTTCAGCTGGTGAACCCGTGCGAGGGCAGTCTTTGGCTCTCTTTTGGACCCTGCCAGTGCCCCAGCCTTCTTTGTATGATGAGTTGGTCACCCAAAGCCAGCTTCCCTTAGACAGGGGACAAGTACATACCTTCCTCTGCCTCAAAGGGAAATGGGGGAAGGAGGAGCATTTGATTTGTTTCTTATGATGGTATTTTGGCATGTTGCTTCCTTTATGTTTCACCACTTTTCTCCCTTCAGAGCAAATCGGAATCTAACCATTGTTGGCTTGGAAAGCATCCAACCACCTATTCCTCTCTGCCATTGCCAAGTCCATGCTTACTACCAGGAGAAAGCTCAGGAGTGATTAAATAACCAAGCAGCATTACGAAGATCTCTGCACTGTAAAGGTGGAATAATCTGTCCAGGGGTTGAAATGCTGCTCCAAGGTTTTCAGGAACAGCCTAAGCTTGTCAGGCTGGTACCACTGCTCCTTAGAGGGCAACAGTATGGAGTGGGTTACACTGTGCTGGGTAGAGGACAAGATAGAGTTCATCGGACCCAAACATCTCTTTTTGCATATGGTATCTTTATGCAGTTCACTGAACACTGCTAAAAGGAGAGTTCCCTTCACTTCTGTCCATCTGGGCTAATAGAGGGCAGATGAAAGGGAAGGATTTGCTCAGAAATCATGCCATGGTCTTTGCAAAACAATAAGGAGATTGAAGACCATTTCAGGGCAGAACATAGCAAACTTCCAGTTAATAAGGGCCCCAGAGGATCCAAAGGATTTGAGTTCAGGGATGAAGATTATGTAGGCAGTAGTAGCCCTTTAAGGAATCTAGGAAAATTGGGAGTGAGTGGGGGGATGCATTTAATCCCTTTGCTGAATACATGGGAGAATTATACAGTATACAGGCATTGCTAATGCTCAACATCACATTTTAGGATTGAATATAACTTGTTCCCAGTCTAGAATTTACTCACCAAACAGAGAGGTTGAAAGGTAACATTAATTACACATCTGTCCAGCACGTAGTGAAGCTCGGGTGTCATATGAATGTAAAATGTTGCTATTCTACAGGGTGGTTTCTATACATGTGTAGATTAAACAATGGCTTTGCACAGGACTAAAATCTGCAGGGCTGCTGCTGAAAGGAGTTAATTGTATGGCTGCAATACTATGGACACTGTGGTTTTACTGAGCTAAAAGAGGAGGACAGTGATTCATGGCTGCACCCATGCTCTTCGTCATGAAATATAAATTAAAAATAGTTGTGTTATGGTAGGCTACCTGTATTGTTACATTCATAATGGATCACACATCCGTCCTTGCTCAGTGTTGCAGGCAAAGCATGTTAGAGGAACTATGGCAGTATTTTTCTTTTAGGTGTAACAATCTGTCAGTATCAAATTCTCTTAGTCAGTAGGGAGCATATAGTGTTGATTTACTGAAAATCTGGGATTATGTCTGCTCTGTGGTGAGCATAGATTTAAGAGGGGAAAGATAAGGGGTCTCCAAAAGGTGAAGAAAAGCACAAATGAAACCTAGCAAGGAAAAAATAGCTTGACAGCTAAGATGCAGTACAATCACCATCTAGTCTTCTTGAAGGAAAACCCTTGCTCACAGGAATGCTCTGAGCACTGCACATTGTACCTTAAACAACCCACTCCATTACCCACTTCACGCCAAGGAACTGTAAATGTATAAATGAAGACATGGGTAAGAAAAAGCCTTAATATTTCTGTGTTACAATGTACAGATGTTTTCAGTGATGGGCTGTAAACACAGGCGCACCAATTTGGGGGCAAAAAACAACAGGAGAGGATTTCCTTTTTCTTTTATTCCTTTCATGGCCAGCCCCATTAAACAAAGAGTGGGTGACAGGCAGGTTCAGCAAGATGGGCTCTGCAGATGCCATGGAGGCAGCAGCAGCTTGACCCCCCCATGTCACTTTCTGTGCTGCTGGTTTGCACAGATCCTCCTCATCATGGCCCCACACAGATGGGGCACTGCAGCTCACCTGAGGCTTTGCACCGTGCTGCATCAGGCCACAAAGATTGCAGGGGCTAATTCAGGCCATTTTTTTAAGGGCTGAAAGTTGCAGCCAGCTGAGGAGTAAACGTGCCACAGTTACAGCCCTGTCCTAGTGGAACGGTGCCTCCTCCATCACAAAATACAGTTTGGCACTAATTGGTATCTTTAATGGCACTCTCAGCAGAGAGCCTGAGAAGGCTTTCCTTCATCCTTGTTCTGGGCCTTCCACGCTGGCTGGGGACGCTTTCATTGCTGCTGCCTGCGTTGTAATTGTTCTGGGGATAAGTAAAGGATTTCCAACTCTGGCCTGCCAGTCTGTCACCCTTCAATAGCCACAAAGTCACGGAGAAATTAATTTTAAAAAGCCAAATATCACATTAGTAGCCACCGCACAAGCAAAATACAAGCAATTAAAAACCACCCTGCAAACGTATTGTGCATCCAGCATGCACATTTTGCTTGATTTTATCCCACAAAGAGGGGTGATTCATTTGTGGGGAAGAGAAGAAAAGTAACCCCAAACCCTCTAACTCTTCTCCAGTATCAAACACTACAAAACTTCACGGGATTTATTATATCTTGAAAAAAAAAAGGGGAAAAAAAAGGCTCCTTTCCCTTTAAAAAGAGAGGAGCTACTTGGTCTGATGTTGCTGCCTTTATCAGCCATGAAGTTCCCAGCAAGGTGCTGTTAGTGCCTGATTAAACCTCATACCAATCTCTGTCCCCCATGGTAACCCAGAAGACATCCACTGAGAGTGGCAGCTCTTATTCATTTTAATTGCCAAGGATCTCTCTGTGATGGCCAGTTTTCTTGTCTCTCAAGGACTGGAATGGAAATCCATCTGATTACATGAACAATCCGGGTGCTCTGACAGATCTGAAATATGAATATGGAGATGGCATTGTGGTCTGCACTGACTCCTGAAACCCCAATAGTAAATTATGATCTGCCACTAAAACAATTTCAGGGCACAGTACAATTCACATAAAAGCCCATTTTCTGTAATGGAACACAAATTATTAATAAATCAGTCCGGGGTTGGGGGGGGGAAGTGAAAAAGATATTTTGTCGCTGGTGTTCTTATGGAATATCACAAACACAAATGTACATGCACATACAGGCATACTTTCCTTTCTCTGATACCCCTTTTTCTACAGCTTCAAGTAGAGATGCTATGCAGAATATAAACAAACCCCCTGGGGCTGCCACAGTATTCCTGGAATTAGCCCCATGTCCTCTTGCTGTAAGCTTAACCTTGTCCCATCTCTTGGGTGAACTGACCTCCGGCTTATGCAGCTTAATGTGCAGGGACATTTTTATTGTCCAAATAAAACTTTCAGTGCTCGTGATCACACAGGGAACAGCTCATCTTCCTGCTCAATCCCTCTGAAATGTGCTGTCTGGCGTCAGGAGACCCTCTCAAAGAGAGCAGCTATTCTGGATTTGGCCCAGAGCACCCACTATGTTGAAAGGGAGACCAACCACCTTTATAGAGTCCTATAAAAGAGGACCAAGTCCAAAACAATGAGCTTTACAGCCAAATCCAGAGGAACAGTGCTTGTCTGAAAGTTAGGCACAGGGTGAGGGAACATATTAAAGAAAAAAAAGGCAAAACCCAAAATGGCATCCGACGTTAGGAAGGAAGTCTGCTCAAGTAACAGCCTAGGGCACCTCCTGAGCACTCCAGCAGCCCACAGCAGCCCGTACAAACACCCAGCAGCTTGGGACGGATTGAAATCAGCACAGACAGTTCATCAACAAGGTGCCATTGATCCCAGCCCAGCCTGCTCTCACCGCTCTGCAATGTGCTGACACAAGAGGGGAGGACGTGGCCACACAGGCACCTGGATGTGGCAAACATCCGCTGGCAGAAAGGGAGGCCAGCGAGGCTACTTTGACTGGGGCTTGCCAGCAGCTGCAGGCAGCTGACAAAGCAGTGTGGTGCAGGATTAACATGCGCAGGGCAGGCGGGCGCATCAGTATTCCCACATATTTCTCCTGAAACAGCGCCTGAGGCTGCAGAGGACCGCCGAGTCAGCCAGCTGAACATACACCATGGAAAGCATGTCCACAGGGCTTTGGGTCCTCTTGAAAGCCATGGAAAGAGTAGAGGAAATATGATGCGTATAAAGAAGGACAAGGGGCTTTGGTGGGTTTAGAACTGCCTCAGAGGTCAGGAAATGTGGGTTGTAACCCTGGCTTTGGCCCCAGTCTGGTGGATGACCTTTGGTCCCCTGAGTGTTTCCTGTCTGCAAAATGTGAAACTTCCATATGTTTGGCTTTCCCTGGCTATGGCATCAGTTTCCAACTGGAAAATTTGCCTGGGCAGGGGAAAAAAAAGAAAAAAGACTCAGGAGTTTTGTCAAAAACTTCTGGACATCTGGAAGTCAGGCCTCCACAGTGAGGACATGACCACTGGATATACATGGAAAACACAGCAGTAAAAACACTCTCCCAAAAACATCCATTTTCCTATACTTCCCCTCTGTGGTGCACAACCTCCTTATTTTGTTTTGAAAGTCTCAGAGCCCAAGTAAAATCAGAATAACGGAGCAGATTTTGTGAAACATTTGGAAATATGATGATGCTAAGGGGTAGACAACAGAACAGCATTTATTTGCCACGTATGCATTTGAAACACTTATTCTTAAAGAATAAGAGTAAAAAGAGCCCCACTGCTTTAGCCTTAACTGTCTGTCCTCTTATCTCTCACCTTCTGTCTCCTGGGGGTATTAGCCTAGGCAGGGGTTTCCAAGTGGGATCTGAAGAAGGCTGTTCACCTCAGTAAATCGGGGCAGGGGTGGTGTTCCCTTATTAGTGCTCAGAGGTAGCATTACAGCCCAGAGGGTTCAAACATTGGGCTGCCATGTTTGCCAACAGCACAGCTATACAACCCTTCAAAATTGGGCTGGCTTTTTGCATTTATTAGCAGCATGTGGTACAACCAGTAATTAATTTGGTGACCCTTGGTGCCTGTGCCCATTATCAGAGTTTTCTTTTACATAACAGAGATAAACATGCAGTAGTTTTTGAGACACACTGATGTGCATTTACTCATCTATGTTCTTCTCCTCTACAGAGGAAGGATTCTCCACTGTCCTGATTTAGGGACACAGGACACCCACAGGACACCCCCAGGACACCCACAAAAGAAAGAGCCTTTGGGATTGGGGTTTCAGTGTGGCCAGAAGATAAAGTCTCAGGCAGAAACAGAGATGCACAAATACCTTTTGCCCCCAGCAACTTTGGCATTTCATTCTGCTAAGGAACCAGAAGGTTTTGGCATGAGGCCTGCAGAAACCTGTTACCTCTAGTAGATAATTCTGGCAATAACTGAGAAGAAAGATTTTTGAACCCCTATCACATTTGTTGCCCTAAAGGGAAGAAATAATCTGATTGGTTGCTTGTAATTTATTCTTCAAACATAAAAGAACTAGAAAGGGAGGAAATATAAATAGTTTTAATAATCGAAGAAAAGACTGAAGTAAGGAGAGTTCACAACCTCCATAATTCATTTAAGATGCATAAATGTCTCAGATTTTCATTAATTAGTGAGTATGTGTTGTTTTCTTGGAGTACAAGAATGCTATTTTTGAACACCAGTGAACCAGTCAAATGAAAACTAAAACATACACGTTAGAAATTATGCTCCAAAGGACTCTTTCAGAGAGATTATGGCAGGAAGCAGCTGATTTCAGTTTTTCCATTATTTCACCCTTACATGAGATGGTTACTTCGAGTGCTTGCAACTGATTGAAATGTAGCTGTTTATCACAGGCTGGAGGGCAACCACAGAGAAAAAAAAATCCTCTTCTCCACAGTGCTCTTTACTGACCTGCATGCAGCATGTTGGTAGTTTTGGACATTTCAAATTTGACAGGTGACCAAAGCACAAAAACTGAATTCAGCCAAGTCTTAAGTATTTGCCTTTTTGCTTTACTGAATAGGAAACAAAGTGGTCACCATAGTTGTCACAGTGCTCAGCTGAGCACTACCTGTTGAGGTTAAAGACTGCATGAGGCACAAAAAAAGAATAACTTTGGTAGATGCATTCTCTCTAAAGTACAGTTACAATTAAAGTTACAGGAATTACAGTAAAGTACTGTGATTCCCATCCTTTCCTTCTGGAAGGGAAGAAGCTTCTATTACTGCTGCAAATGAGGTACCTGTTTGTAGTAAATAGGGAACAACAAGTGACAATGTATCAAAGAAGCACTCTGGAGGATTCAAATTCAAATTTTAATGAAGTGGGACCTTTAGAACCATTTCTCTGTTTCCATGATGACAATGATACAATGAGCATGCGCACACCTCCCTTTCCCTTTCCCTTTCCCTTTCCCTTTCTCTTTCCCTTTCCCTTTCCCTTTCCCTTTCCCTTTCCCTTTCCCTTTCCCTTTCCCTTTCCCTTTCCCTTTCCCTTTCCCTTTCCCTTTCCCTTTCCCTTTCCCTTTCCCTTTCCCTTCTTTCCCTTTCCCTTTCCCTTTCCCTTTCCCTTTCCCTTTCCCTTTCCCTTTCCCTTTCCCTTTCCCTTTCCCTTTCCTCTATAGAAGAAGTAAATTAATTTGTCCAGGGAAAGGCACAGCAGAAGATTTAAGTATGAGGCCATCTCCTCAGTAACATAAATCTCTGGAGCAATGGGATGAATTTGAGAAAGAGAGTATTTAGGCTGAATATCAGGAAAATGTTCCTAATGGCTTGGACTGCCTGAGCAGTGGAATTGTCTTCCAGGCAAGGATGGAAACACCAACATTTGACTCACTTGAAATTGGACTGGACAGTGTGCTGGCAAGTGTACTGGGGGGAGAGATTCTGCTCTGGAAGGGGAATGGTCTCATGGACACCGGATCTCTACGACTCTGTTAAATATTCCAATGTGAAGAATGTGAGGAAAGAAAATATTAGGAATGGCCCAGGGACACAGCTAATTCCACAGACATAACACTTGCACCAACTACAGTAGAAGTTACACACATGAGGGACCCAGGCTGGGCCCCAAGTGGGATGAGGGCTTCAGCATCCCAGAGGAGGCCAGGATATGGGCCAGCTACTCCTTGTCCCATGTGGAGGCAGCAGGGCACAGGGACACAGGAGAGAGGGAACAAATGCTCCTGCACTCTTGCTGGCAGGGAACAGGAACAACAAGCTTGTTGAAACAAACAGTCAGAAAGAAAAAAATCCTGAGCCCTGGCAGTGACTGCTGCCTCTTTGCGTTCATGACTGGGTGTCCCCTCTCCTTTCTGTCCTGGCAAAGCACCTCTGAATGCATGTCCTGTGTCTGTCTTTGTTGCTGTTTTCTGATCTCCTCACAGTGCAGAGATGTCACAAAAATGCATATTTGGAAACTCCAAATGTCACTGCACCAAACAAAACCCACTGCTGTTTGCCAGGGAGAGGGCTGCCTACAGATGCCCCTATATTCCTTCAATGGGGACTTGTCTTGGTGTTTCTGGTGTGGCAAACCCAGAATAGCTGAGGGCAGAATGGGACCCTGACTGTGGTTTTAACTGAGCCCTGATTCCTTTTTTTGTCCCTCCGCATATGGATGTAATATATATTCACAAGGCTATTTTTCCCCTTCCATTTATACTATTTTTTTTTTTTTTTTAAATTTCCAGTCATGGAGTTTTCTGGACAAAACAATTATGATCCAAATGTCCTGAGAACAGTCTCCAATGAGGCAGTTTTCCTGAACACGTACAGACAAAGGAAATTATTTCCTTACTGAAAGAAATCACTTCAAAGTGCCCAGACCAGACCCCGCTCCAGCTCAGGTTTCCTTTCTGTGTCACAGCTTGGACAAGCGCTCTCACAGAGAGCCATGCTCCTTGTGCCTGGTTTGAATTTAAGCAACACTGGGCACAGGGCAATGGGATCTCACAAACCAGCCCAGCCACCTCTTTTCTCCTTTCCTCCACCCTCCCCCACAAGGAGGAGGTCCTTCACTCCTGCTCGGTGTTTGTCGCTTCTCCAATGTCAGTGAAATTCTCTGTGTTATTCCTCTAACTTTCAGTTCTCTGGGCAGCTCTGTTTATCAGCCATTCTGACACAGCTATGTCAATCTTATGCATCTCCTTTCCTAAAACTCAGCTTGAGTCAAAAACTCTCCCCAGATAGTCATGATCTTCCTATCACCATCTCTTGAGAAGGTGAGGTGGAGGGCAACAGTTCTCGTGAGGATGAAATGGATTGAGAATGATTTTGCGTGACAACTGCTGTGGATCCAATATCTTTCTGTTGGTGTTGCTTACAGAAACAATTATGCCTGGAAACCATCCAATACCTGTGTGTTGGCCCATCTTCAACACATGCCAAATTTTTCTCTTGTGGGACAGCCTGGGCACAGCCCACATATATTTATGTGTGATCTCCTAGTCAAACTGCCATCTATTTTTGCCACTCTCCTGAGCATAGTCCCTCTTTCCACATTCTGAATGTCATCTCAAGCTATATGGAGGCTGACTGCTCCAGGAAGGGTCAGAAGGCAGTACCTTTATGCACCTTTATTTCTGTCCATGGAGAGTGTGGGGCATGGCACTCACACCAGCACCTCACTTTTTGAGGTGTTGGGAGGAGTGTGAGGCTCATTGTTTTAGCAGAAGTAGGTAAGCACCACAGCATGGATCTCTCCTTGTGGGAGAAGAGACCTTATGTCCAAAGAGACATTTTACACCTGTGACACCTCTCTTCTTCACCAAGATAATCCTTGAGAAGGTTTTTTTCCTTCCATGGATTTGGCATTGCATGACAACTTCCATCTCCTTTCCATTCAGAACTCTGCAGAGGACTCATCCCACTGCCATATAACCTGCTCTCAGCAATGTCCAGGTACATTGAAAGAGGACAATAAAATCTCTCCTGTCCCTCAAATGGCCTCAACTGACTGGCAAAATATGGCTTTCTGTATTCAAAGAAAGAATTTGGGACACTCATGAACTCCATCATTAGCCTAATTTTGTTTTTACTACTAAAACTTCTCCAACCTGGTCCCATGACTACCTCCTCCGACCTAGTTAAACACCACTTGACTAGGATATGTTGTTGTTTTACAACTCAGAGTAGAGCAGAGATCCTAGTATCTCCTGGCCAGGGCTGTGCTGACAGTGGTCTGGTTTGAACTTTCAGACCACATCTGGAGCTTGAGTAACAGCTAATGGCCAACACAATATCCTACCTGTCCACAATGAGAGGCTGTCTGCCACCTCATAGTACCCAGAATCGTGTCACCAATCTCCAGAGACCAGCACCTACACACAGACTGGCAGGTCACTGAGATCCTGCTCTCCTCCCCTGCATATCAAACCCAGACTAATAAGCCCCCTTCCAGCTCTAGCTCCAGCTCTAGCACTGCCTCTGTTCCCAAAACCCTGCTTTATGCTTCTAAGATGATGCAAAGAACATGCTCCTACTTTGGTGCAAAAGCCCTCTTTGAAAGAAGCCTTTCAATTCTTCTCAGAATCCCCAACAGGACAGCCTGCATTCCAGCACTTACTCCTGGTTATGATACTTTCCAATATTACCTCCATCAAATCCCTGAAACACCCGTGGAAAAACCCCAGAAGGGCTGCCCTAGCCTGATGTTATGCCAGCGCTCTGCTCTCCATGAAGTAGACAGGTAGGTGAAATTCAAGGTTATGGTCACTACAGCCAAAGGCCAGGACATTTAAGAACAGCCTTGCTATCTCCAATCTGCTGTAGGAACTATTCTTAGCTGGAAGCTGGAGCTGAATGCTCACTGGGCACTCCAGGTTCACACCTCTGGAATACGCCCCTGACAGAAATATGCTTCAGCGTGAACTTGGCCGCATTTAGAAGAAGCTGCAAGATACACCTCTTTCCCAGACCTTTCCATCTGTTTAAACTGTGAAATCCTGGGTTCCTCGCTGTCTGGTCAGATTAAAAGCTGCTGGCAGTGGGGGAGCATGACAGTTCATTTCTCTTACTTGGAATGATAATTACTCAATGTAATCCTCATAAAACAAACTCATAAGCTTCAATGATGAGTGTGTGTGTTAAGTGCTCATAGTAACTGAAATAAATAAGAAGAGGTCATTAATAATAAACCATGGTCTGGATTACAGCAGTCAACAATGCACAGAACAGCAGAGCTAGATCTGATAAAGGAAAGTGGATTATAGCCCTCCACACTCTGCAGGCATGATATTGTATGGTTGGAGATACTGGATCTCCAGATCCTGTCATTCTAGATCACCAGAATTCTGCAGGTCATTCTGGATCATCAGAATTCAGCTGTGATTTAGTCATAACCTGTGCATTGTCTAAGAAGAAAGAGGTGAAATAAAGACTGGTTATGGCAGATGCAGAATGCTCTGAGTCATCCTGCACAAGTCAACTAAACCTTGCTGGTTGCTTCACAGTCCACTTGAATCCACTAGGATTGCTACCACAGGTACTGCTGGGAGAGGACTTTCTTTACCTATGCTGCACCATTTCAGATTCCTCTATTTTAGGAGCTGCCAAGTGGATCTAGCTGTTCTGCACTAGACATTTCTCTGTCTCTGGTGACTTGGGCCATTATCTGGACTCTTGGGAAAATGTCTTTGTCCTCCAGGTTAGTGTCTCTTCCCAGACACTGAAGTAAATTTTGTGCGTGCACAGGATGGACTTGACAACACTCCTCACTCTGCAAAAACTCTAACTAGGTTTGTGAGCTCTTCCCCAACTGAATTCCCAGGGGCCATTTCCTCACATCACACAAGATTACATGAAGGTTATCACCAAGAAGACACAGGAATGGACACCTTTGTGGAGAGCTGACAGTTTGGCTAGTACAGATCACTGGGAGCTGGATTGATGTTCCTGGTGTACCAAATAGAACTGAAATTTAGAGTTCTTGCTAAAATTAAAAATAAGTGGCTGCATTTATACAACTTATATATCAGGGCTTGGAATACACAGCAAAGTTCAACTATCACTTTCCTGTTTATATTCATGGATTGCTGTTTTTCTAGGCTCAGCTCTGGTTTTGCTGATGAGCTAAAATATAACCTCCTTAAACCCCAGTGGAGCAGCATTTAGTAAGTTCTTTCTTTAAATAATATTTCAGGCAGGGGATTAACTCCTATTTGCACATACAGCTAACCTGGAGGGAAGGCTCAGTGAGCAAAAAACCCTGGAGGGAGAGGGCATATTTGCAGCAGCAAAGACTGTTTCCAGTCCTGCTGAGGTGGGGGGGAAATCCCTGCCAGCTGCAATGGGAGGCAGAACAGGCCCATCTCCAAATCATGTAAAAAATTATCTGAGAGCAACTTCAATTAATTACTGCTCATAGCAGGGGGGAATGGCCAAAATGACTGTGTCTGTAAGGGTACTGCCTCCACAGAGGACTGCGTGCAGCTCTGCAGCTCCCCTAGTTATGCTCCAAGCAGCTCCGTGCCTCAGGCACACCCTCCCTGCCTTCAGAAGCACGGAAGGAGCGATGAGACCATGTCTGCTTCGATGTCCCCTGCAATAACGTCCCCTGCTTGCCCACTCACCTGCTGGCAGGTTTTTGCAAACCTGCAGTGGGGTACTACTCTTCCCTCACCAGTACTCTGGGCTGGGTACCCCAGAGAAGACATTGCTCCTACAAAGAACCTGAAAACATTAGATCTGTGACTTGTTTGTCTGCAGGGTCCCAAGGGACCTTAAGGGACCTGGGGTGCAAGGGGTCCTGCCCTTGCACTTGGGAAACCTCACAGGACTGGACTCTGTCTAGCCCAAACACAGGATTTCAGCTCTTACCCTGAAAAGAACAGTATCATAAGCATATGGTTAATGACTCATCCCAAGTGGAAAAACAGCGTTTGTTATATTTTATGAAAATTTTATACATCTAAGGTACTCTACATCTGTTGCTATTTAGGCTGACATGTATGTAGAGATTGGCAGAACAAGTTCTCTGTAGGGATGACTGAACTCCAAACCAAACCACAGAACTTTCAAACACTCAGCCTGCTTCTTGAAGGGGAATGAAGGGAAAAAAAAAAGAGAATGTTTTTCTGCTCTATTGAAATGCTGCCTGACTGAGCAATATGCAAGGAAGACACTCTTCAGTTCTGTCTAATCCACAATAGAAGAGGGGCTTATTTATGGAGAGGAGCCTTTCTTCACAATGTTGCACATCTCAAGCAAACTTGTCTCTGTGCCAAAGCTTTCCCCAGGTTGCTCATGAAAGGGTCAGAAAGTTCAACTCCTTGTCTAACTCCTGCTCCCCCTCCCTGTATCCGTTCTTGTAAAACCCTCCTTTAGACCTGCTCCTGTCTCCCTCCTCTCTGGCAGCGAGCCTTTCTCATGGTGAGGCTAAGAGTTCTTCTTGAATTGTTCATACATTTTTCTTGCAGCAGCAGCATCTGGGTGGCAAGAAGGCAGGGAGACTTACTGGGTTAGCCTGGAAGTCTTCTGGGGTTTCTTGGGAAGGCACTAAATGAGTGGACTTCCATAGAAAATCATGTTTTCCACTCTGCATCTGTGAGTGTTTCTAAGGTCTCCGGTGCAAAATCCCCTGGGGCGGAGGACTAAGTGGTGAAAACAACCGAGGACATGCCTGTACAGTCCAACTCACTCCTCTGCAGAGAGCAAGATGGAGCAAGCTGCGAAGAACTGCTTTCTCAAACATCTCTTATTTATTAGCCATGCCAGCCCAGTTCTGCCAGGATAATTACTCTGGGCACAACAGCTATGCTGTGCCCAGCTCCCAGACTGGCACAGTCCGTGTCTGCTCAGGGGTCCTTCAGCTGTAATCTGTTTCTAATCTAATCCCCAGAGCACAGGGCCTGGAAAATAAAGTTCTCTGCCTCCAGCCATGCTGTGAGGCTCCCTGCTGTCTCTCTACATGTGTGTCTGGGACAAATTAACATGAGAACCTAAGAAAGGCCATACTGGATCAGACCAAGAGTCTGTATAACCCAGCGTTGTGTTTCTGCTAGTAGCCAAAAGGAGAAGCTCACAAAAGGGTATAAAATGATACCACCACCAAGTGCTCTCCCAGACTCCAGCCATTAGTGGCACAGGACTTCCGGACCAGGTGTACTTTCCACAGATTTATTGATCTTTGATGCATTTGTCTGCCATGAAATAGCACAGTCTCCCCAGGAAACCATGCAGACATTTTAAACTAGCCACATTTTGGAGCAAGGAGCCATACAGCTCTTCCTGTGGCTTGTTCTGAATCTGCTTCCTGCAGATACTTCCCACTTCATGCTTCTGAGAAGGATCATTTCATGCCCAGAAATCAATCAGTGCCCAGAAAACATATATGACAACAGAGTGACTGGTCAAGAGGCAGCATTGCTAGCTGAAAGTGGTGTTTAAGACTGGCCGTTTATTGATGATAATTTTCCAAACAGGACAGTGGTTTGGTTTGGTGCAGTTTGGATGACAGAATCAGTAGAAGAGCTTTGGTGGTTAATTCAGTCATGGTGCATTTAAGCCAAATAGGTGGAAAAGATAGGTCAGTATGAGCTTGGCAAGACTGAGCATACAGGCAGGAGCAGGGAGGTCCCATGAGGGTCAAGGACATAGGAACAAGGTGGATTTCCTGGCAGGAGTGGGAGCACAAAGGTATGAGTGCTCTACAGGAGCAGCTGAGGTGGCTTAGTTTCTAGCCCTAAGGAGCAAGGCCATCAAGGTGAATGAGACTTTGGAAACTATTGGTGAATGAGAAAAAGCATGCTAGGATCTTTCTTGAGAACAAAAGCAGATACCAGATGAGTCTGTGGTTTAAGTGTTGGATCTTACCCTCCACACAGTGCCTTGTTTTTTTCCTGATTTATATGGAAGCAGGATCGGAAAATCTTGGAGCTGGTGGAGACCTATCCAAGCAGGTGAGGACTGGGTCAGGAGACCAGAGAAGGGGGCATAGAGGTACGGATGTGAGGATTCACAGGTCCTGCCTTCAAGGGTCATTCCAGCCAGTGCTATGAAACCCAGCAGCTTCTTCTTGAATAGAAGGGTTTTTATAATTACTGAAGAGAAGGGTAAAGGGGAAAGGAGGGAAATAAGCTGGGGCTACTTTTTCCTGCCAATCTGCAGTGCTAAGCCCTGCAATCAGATGAATGGCACACATCCCTGTGTAGGGCGGACACAAAAGTCTGGTGATCACTCAGAGTAAATCACTGTCCTCTCCCCCTTCTTTAGTTTTATGTGAGGTGGGATTGGGTGTCCCTGTCATGAATTTTCTTTATGGAACTGACCAGAACCTCATAACGTAAAGGCCAGGTATACATTTTGTCGGCCCTTAGGGCTCATTCTGGCTATCAGCTTGCCTCGGAAACAGTGTGGGGGCTCTTGGACACGGCAGGCAGGATTGGGTTTTGACTGATACTGTGATCTTCCGTCAGAAAAGCTCAGAGAAAAAGCATCAAAATGGTGATAGTCACTCTCAGTGCTGTACCACAGTATCTCATGAAAGTGCAGGTACTGCAGCAGCCCGGGAATGCTTTTATTTCTGGCCTGTGTCAGTTCTGGGTTTGCACTGACTCCAAGACTGAGACAACTAAGTGTTGCAAACTTTCTTGACTTCAGTCCAAAAGAATGGCATCTTACAGGCATCTACCTTTTCTAAAATTACCCCCTCCATTTTTTATCAAAACCCAATTTATTTTCCCAGATTACTTCTTTAACAAATGCTTTGCTTCTCTTTTAGCAGCATATATCCACTATGATAATAGCCTAGTTTCCATACGGAAATAGCTTTGTCTGAAGCTTTCTGGCTAACAAAACAAGCAGGATAACTTTGTCGTCTCCACCCAGCACATAGTAGACATACAACAGCGTTATGCAACTTGACATGGCTGGCTGCTCCACCAGCAAAGGCAAAAGCCAGAAAGATCTTTCCTCTGCTGTTGCTGGAGATTATACCACTGTAGGATGTAGGAGTACCAGAAACATTGTGTAAAGACAGATTTCTGCTTAAGTGGACATACTTCTCTGTCAAAGGTTATCTGGTATCTCTCAAAAAAGCCCCTCATTTATATTGCATCTCAGAGAGAATCTCTCCCAAATGTTAGTTTGGCATGATAGCTGAAACGAAGAACACCCATCCCTGAAGACCAGTGGTTTTTATGGCTTTAATACACTTTAAAATATAACAAATTATCTTTCTTCTTAGGCGTAACAGCAGGCATAGTCTACCAAATCCTTTTAAGTAATCAGTTGTGCCTCAGAATCTGAGAAGTATTTGGAAAGCATGTTTCTTGTCATTAACCCTTTGAAGAAACTCAAGTCTGCTTGCTGCCTCCCAAAGTGGCTTGCAGGAAATCAAAGAACAACATGAAAAGAATGAACACAGAATACACCAATCAGGGTCAGCAGTATTGCTGTTCTTACCTTTAGTGATGGGTCCACTGGACAGAATTATTAGATAACTCAAATTACTACTGAAATATTTTAATACTGTGCCTTTGCATCTGAAACTGATAAAAATCTTGAGTGGAATGGTTCAAGAATGCATTCACATGAACAAAATAATGGAAAATACATTTAGCAGTTACATGAATAATGTAACTCCCTTCTTGGAAGGATTATGAAACTGTAGTTTCTGCATTTCTTTGACTAAAATTTGGCTTTAGTGAAGCTAATAGCTAAGCTCAGTCTTGGCCTTCTTCAAAAGTATGAAAAAAGATAAAAATTTCTGCTTTTCCATGTTAAAAAAAAAAAGCTGAAAGCTATTTGCAGTGGACAAAAAGCTTCTAATACAGTGTCTAATATAGCAAATTATTAAAAATTAGGATGTGTAGCTATAGATCATCAGAACAGTGAGGTATGCCATGAAGGGCAAGCATGTAAGAAACTGAATTGCTCTGTCAGAGTCTAAAAGAACTTTCAGTCATCTAGGATATGGAGAAGTTAATTGTACTTTAAAAGGGAAATTAATTATCACTTTAAAAGGGAAATTATCTTTCCTGTAGTTTTGGGGTAGATTATTAGTGTAATCCACTGTAGAAAATAAATGTCTGTGTTTACACTAGGTTTGAGGTAAGAACTTCAGGCTTTGTAGCCTTATCCTTTTCTAGCAAGCAATCTCCATAACAGTGTTTCTGCCACCGGGAACACTGCCTAAACCTGTCTCACATGATGTGTCAATGGAAACCTTCCTAAAATTGTATTTTCCCCTCTTAGCTATGTTTTTCTCTTCATTTGATTCTAGGAGTAAATGTGATTGTTGAGATATGTGAATTTGTTAGAACATTGTGGAATACAAAGTGGCATAATGTCCCATGATTAAATCTGATGCTGACCTGTTTGTCTCAGATTAGCTCAGTTTTCATTTCACCTGGTCCAAATTTATTGCTTTATCTTTGTCCTGCAGGTTCCTAACTCACAGGCAACAAAACTGAGAGAAAAAAATGCCATTATCCCATGTTTCCACAGGACTGTGATAGCCAGCTCCACTGAAAACATACTTCCTGGTTTAGCTAGGTACTTCTTCCTGTTCTTCACAATAACCCAGAAATTCTAGAACTTCTCTCCTCAGTTCCTTCCTCCTTGTCCACAGATACCATGTATTTCCTCCTTCTGCTTCTCTCAAACTGCTGGTTACCACTGCAGTTGAAGTCCCACTTGCCACATCCTCAGAGTCTTTTTCTTTTCCTCCATTGTTCTTTTGTTTCTTCTTCTCTTGCTCACTGGCATGGGCTTGAGATGGCACCGGTGTCTCTTTTTTCTTAGCTGCTTCCTGAAACAGTCCTTACTTTTTTATGCACCCAGTAGTCACAGCTAAGAACAACTACCACTGCAGCCACGTGCCTTTTGGTCAAAGCCCTTTTTCTTTTTCTTTTTTTTTTTTTTTTTGACTGTTCTTTCATTTGAACTATGAACTGTGACAATGTTGGGGCTTTTTATGTTGTTGCTGTTGTTGTGTGGAAGCTACCACATAGTAATACTATAGATGTTATCAGAAAAGCCTCGTTCTTTTTTTATCCTTTTATCTTTTCTCCTAGAACTGTGATATCTCTCTCTTTTGAAACATATTCTGTCTGTCCAGATACAATTCCAAAAGTAATAGGGACATATTTAGCTTCATTTGTCCTTTTCTTTTCCACATCTGAATACTTTTGCTCCATTTGTAACAAAGCTTCAGATCTTTGCTATTTTAGATTGTCTTTGCTATTTTAGACTGTTACAGAGTCATGACCTATTTATTCTTCCAACGCTCGCCAAGATTACCAAAACCACTCATGTTCAACCAGTGGGCTTTCTTCCTTGGCAATACATGGTCTGAATCACTCATCAAGGGAAAGAGTACTATTACCACTGGAGAGCACTCTTATACAGCTACAAATACTGATTTATGTCCACCTGCTCCCTACTTTATCCCATTTTCTTCATTGTCTGAAACATCTGGCAGGTATTTTAAGTGTTTGACCACCGTTGGTCATTAGAAGACCTGGAGGAAGTTGTTTTGGATGTCCTTCAGAAGACTGGATACTGTTATGCTACCTTCTGTGTTCACTTCCTTTCTGTGCTTGTGGGACAACAGCGCAGAGTTTGCCACTGGAGGTGGTCTGAAAGCTGAGGGAAACCTTGAAAACTTTGCTTCCTGCTTCCTTAACTCATACTGTAAAGGGACCTGTGCTTTGTGGATTCTAAAATGTCATTTTACCAACTGCAGTCATTGCAAAAATTCATTTCCATCACTTCTTTCTCCATCTGTTGCTACTTTTTAATGAGAGAGGAGCAGTTCTGTGGTTAAGCGGTCTACCAGCAACCAGTGGTGGCCTTCCTGAAATTTACCCAATTAATAGTTGGGTGGGTGACTCCAGGCCGGAATTTCAGGGGCATTTGCAATGCAACTGCAGCTGATAATGCTCTTGACTATCATGGGATCATTGGAGTTGCTCAAGGCATTAGCAGGCAGCAATCACATGCTCCCAAAGCTGTCTCATCTCCAGGCTGAACCAGCCCCACTTCCACAGGAAATGCTCCAGCCCTGGCTGTCCTAGTGGCATCCATTGATGTCACTCCAGTTCAACATCTTTCTTGAACTAGGGTGGGGGGAGCAAAATTGAGAACAGTATTTCAGTTGTGGTCCAACAAGTGCCAAGTAAAGGGGAGTAACTGACACCCTACCTCTGCTCCTGTGAGCACAGCCAAGGATGTTGCCTCCCTGCCTTGTTGTCAGTGGAATTCACAGTGGACTGCATATTCGTGCTTAGCCTAAAGTCCTGCAGGACCCCCAGGCAGTCAGTACCAAGACTCCTTTGCTATCTTGAGTATGTCTGTGGTAGTCTGGAAGATTATTTTAGTAACCTGCCTGAGTTAGCTTGGCTTGGGATTCTCTGGACTTGATGTAACATCCTGCAAAATACCCAAAGAAAATCTAGACTACTCTAATGGGCTATTTTGTACCATCAGTTGAAAACAGGAATCATCCGGGATGGGGATCAAGTCTTGTGAAGATATATTTCTAATGGCAGAACCCTTTATCACTCTGGACATTTTCTGAAAATTATTGCAATCCAGCTTGACTATGAATCAGCAGTCGTTAAATCTTACATTGTGAGTACAAGAGGCCAGATAATACATTTTGCCAAGGTCTCTCCAGTACTTGCTGGAATGCGATGGCTCTTTAGCCTCTTTTGAGTGATGCGTGTCACATACTGCACATAAAAAAAACGTACGAGCACTTCATGTGATCATACCAAGCCTCTGAAGATTTCTTTGGCTCTTCAGTTGCTTAGCTCAGATTCACAAGTGGGACACAGCGCTTCGTTCTTCAGCTTGCATGGAAATGCTGACTTGTTTAATTTAAGAATTATTAGTGGGATTTTTAGAAGGGCCTTAAGTGACTTATGAACATAAGCCCCATTGAAAGTCGAATCCTACTTTCCATAAATATCGACCATATTTCTTCTGGTAAAATGTTTCTGGCTCAAGGGCCTCCTGCCAAAAACAACCTGTCTCCATTTCTAGACAACTTTCACCCTGCATTTTTGATATGTGCAACATCCCCACGGAGCACAGCGTTGCAGGTCAGGAAATGAGTGTGGAACAAAAGAAGCATAGGAAGCGCTGTCGACTGTGTATCTGACCTGGGAGACAAGACACGGCGGGGCTGTGGCTGGGCTGTGAGAGCTGCAGCCTCCCTGGGAGTCCAGCCAGGAAATTGCACAAAGTCCAGAGTGAGAGACCCTCACCAGTTTTTTTTTTCTTCACACTGACAGATGTCCCTCTCTAGCAACCTGTCATGCTACAGAGAAGTTATAGAGGTGACAAAAAATGTTAGTCAGGGATTATGCCTGTTTCTCTGACTGGTTTCCATTTTCTGTTTGCTGTCAGAAAATAGGTGAGCTCTCAGGCACAGTCTGTGGGCAGTAAGAGACTGGGGACAATAAAGCCTGGACCTGGAAAACACAGGAGGAGACAGGAAATCCTGTGTCCTCTTCCTTTACTCTAGCCCCTGTCTATACTGGCTGTTCACTCTAACACAGCTGATTCTTCCCCTTCCATACATGCTCATGAAACATCTCACTGAACGTGGTAGCTGGAGATTTCCAAAGTGATTTGAATACCCAGACCAAATACCTGATCAACTCAGGTTCTTTTCCACAAACAGAAATTCAGAACAAGGAGATGAAGGAAGCTTTCTAAAGGGAAAATGTTACTGTGCCACCAGTTGGAAAAACAAGTATTTGCTAAGGTCCTTCTGTGTTCAAAGCGTCATCAGCGCAGGAATTTTAGCATGGCCATCATTGGGCTACTGAGCCTTCAACAGGGAAGCATTTGCTGCAGTGTTGCAGTACCTCCCATCCTTAAAACAGATGGGTATCACTTCTGAGACACCTTTAATGTCACCTCAGGTTGGATTCCTCCAATAGTGAGGGACTACCAATGCTTAAAAAAAAATCAGTCCATGACCTGAAATGTATATAGAAGACAACAAGTCTTTTGACATATAACTAATAACAAAAAAAGAGCAAAACTGCCATCATAGTGGGTAGAAAAATTGTACAAAAGAACACTGGTTAAAAAGGGGCCAGTTATGGGGACAATGTGGGCTATCTAGAGCTGTGATTACAGGAGATCTCAGCTTGGCTACAAGCTCTGGTCTTCTCATCATTCAGCTGAAGTTCTGGCTGAAGGATGCCACAGAGCTCCCCCTCTCCTAGTGATCCAAGTCCCCTTACAGCAAAAATTAGGGGTGAGAGAGAGAAAATGAGATAAGCCCCGACCATTACCTGAAGACTGAGTTTGGATCTCCCAACCCAGAAACTCAGCTGTGCCTCTGGTTACATGGTATAGATTGACCCTACAGAATCTGTTCCCACCTTCTTAGATGGAACAGGTAATCCAATAGGCTAGAAAATATTCCTGAATGACGCATTTTTGGTAAGCAGAAGCTCATTCTCTATAAAAGAAGAAAAGATTTAAGAGAGAAATAGTGGAGAAAAAAATAAATACACCTTTCTTGGTTTGTAATTAATTTTTGGAGAAGCAGACTACTACATTTCTGCTGTACTTTCTTAACAGATACCAGGAGACTTTTCTGAGGTTATTTTTGGAGCCATTAGATCTCATTCTTTCCTGGAGCCCTAGCCAGGTCAACAACACTAAGGAATGACTATTTGTACCCAATGAACTCTGCCTCTCAGCCTCTGTGTCCTGTGGAGCAGGCACTGCTGCTTGAAAGAAGTCTAGCAGGGTTTGTTTTGGGGTTCGGCTTGTTTCCTTCAGTCCCCTTGGAAAGTGACCATGGCAATTAGAAATATTAATTGAGCTGCACAGAAACTCAGCCAGAAACTTGTGCTCTCCTTCAGGGAGCAGCCACAGAGACCTGGATGCCAGCTGAGGTTTGTGAGGTTTAGCAGGCTGCTAAACTCAAGGACGGGAGCCAGCTGTGCCATGCTGCTGGCTTATGGCTACTAATGCTGATGTGACACAGCATCCTCACATGTGTGCTCCTCCATGCCGGGCCCTGGTGCCCAAGGGCTCACATGTGCTGCTTCCAAACTGGGTCTGTGCTGATTCCCAGCCCGAGAAGTGTCTAATGTAAGCGAGACTCATGCTTGCAAGAGCGATGAAATCCCAGCCATGCTGGACAAACCACCTCTCCAACTTCTTGTGCAGCCACTGGCACAAGGGAGGGCAGGAGGAGCCAAGACCTCACTATTTTCATCTCTGAGAGCTTTGGTTTTAAACCTGTAACCTAGGGGAGGAATATGCAGGCTGTTCCTTCTTGTGCTCTATATTTTTAATATATAGTGGGAGATTCAGTAAGCCATTACTTTCCTTTTCCCCTCCTGTGTGATTAATTTTGCAAAGGAGTCTGCCTATGACAGAAATTGTGACAAACACAAGAAGCTCCTCACCTGCTTTCCAAATGTGCCTTTGGGGCCAGCCTGTGAACCATTCCATCATGCTGATGAAGAGTCACACAGGCAGCTTCCACCACCCTTGGAGGGCTTCTGCCTTCCCTCTTCTTCACTGTGGTGCACAGTGGTGGAAGCTGGAGCAAAAAAAAAAAAAGGTGCACAGGTGACACCACCTGACTGGCAGCTGAGTAAACAGGTGCTTGGCTTCACACACTTAAGTGATGTCCTCTTCCATGCTGTTAGGAATATCTCCCTATCAGTGGCTGGTGGGATAGTGACACAAGCACAAAAGGCAGTCACCCTCCGACTTAAAATATTTTACTTTTCTGTAGCTACAGCCTTAAAAAGTCTGGAAAAGGTTTTCCACACTAAATTAATTATGCTTCAGGCCAGACTGACCTTCATGAAGTAGTCTTCCAGTTGTCCCTGTTCACAAAATCATATTGCATTTAAAACTGGCAGTGAACATTGGCTATAATCGTTATGTGTAAACATTTCAGACAAAAGCAAATTTGTCAGGTGATTGAATTTTAGTATACACCAAAACACACATATCTTGAAGGATTCAAGGTGCATAGTGACAGGGACTGGTTAACATCAGTAGCTGAAGAGATAAAAAGGACACTACGAACTCAAGGAAAGCAAGTAAGATCCCCAAAGGTGATCCTTAATGGTTTTTTGGGTTTCATATTTTTCAGGTTTTCCTTCTGGATACAAATGTCCTGTTCCATATGCTGTTTTGCTAAATGGGGCACAGAAGAAGGAAGTGTACATCTTCTCTCTACAGTGGGCACTTCACATGTAGTGACCTCCACTTCTGCCTCAGCCTGAAGAGGAGTCCCTTGAGCACACATGGGCCTTCCAAATTTCCATGAGGGAAGGACTACTTTTGGTTTGACAGTCTCTTTTTGCAGGGTGCCCCTTGCTGTACCTGCTGCATGAGTGACCTTCACTCAAACCAGACCTGGATGCTGCAGAAGAAGAAAAAGCTCTGCCATGCCCAAGCCGCTGAAGGTGGTATGAGCCTGCACATGCAGCTGTTTTCCTGATGTCATCATGCTTTAGTACAGAACAACAACCATATCTGAAAGCCCTGCCTTGTGCATTCATCAACCAACCCTGAACATTCCCCAGGTATAATGAATATTCTGCTACCTGCAGACAGAAGGCAGATGAAAACATGAGGTTAGGATTCTCTGCAGTGCTCAGATTTTGGTAGAAGAATTCATCAATGTATTCATCAATGCCACACATTAGAGGGCAGGATGAGGAATCTCTGTGGTGTCTTTAACAAAACACAAGAACAGTGGCTTTCTTATTTCTTGTTCAGCCTTTGAGGAAAGATATCCTGAAATGGAATACATCCTGATCCATCGGTGATGAATGACATGGATCTGTTTATACAGATGTTTATACAGTGTTAGTTAATTGTAATTATTTATTGTTCCAAATTCCAAAGCAGCTTGCAGCATAGCAGAGATCTGCTAAGTAATCAGTGTTCTACAGAGATGCTGTGAACATTAGTTTCTAAAGTATAGGTGAGACCCAGCATGAATCTATACCAGAGATTCTTTGCAAAAAAGTGAAACATTAAACTGAGTTTGCTCTCAGCAGCCCATTTCAGCCTCCACTACCGCTGCAGCTTAGGCACCCTTAGTGTGACGTGGTAGGAGAGAAACTTTAGCATGACACATGGCACAGATGGGTCAGAGAAGAGACATTTTGCACATCCTCTTCACCTCCAGTCTCCCAAGTCATCCAGCTCTCTCCTGCCTCTAGCAAATGTTATTTCCTTTAGCTCTATTTTGTGGGCGCTGACAAAAGGCAAGCCTACAGCAATGTTTTTTTCCACTTGAGGAAATAGGGAAGCATGAATTAAGTCTTCCCTGTTGATGGTTGCACTGTGATATGTTTGTTTTGGTTTATTTTAATGCAGCTTACAGCTCTGTTAATTCAGTCACATTTATTTCTCCTGCTCACCCTCAAGTTTCACCATTACCAGCTTCTGGCTTGCTTACCATCCCTGTGTCACCATTAGAGGCATGCAGCTCGTTCTTTGCTCCTCCACATTAAAAGCACTTTGGAGGGTTTTGTTTTTGCTGTTCAGATCCTGACATCTTCATGTAGCTGCTGCTGCTGTCCTGCTTTCATGTGGGCAACCACATCCTTGATATTTTATTTTATTTTAAATTTCATCTGATAATTCAATTGACTATTCCAACCCAAAATCATAGGCATCAGGCTAGAAGCTGTACTTTCATTTTCCTGGGATCAGGAGGATGTGAGAACAGCTGTAGTTTGGCTAGATGAAGAGTTCATGCATTCCTCTGTCCTATATGTGACTGATGGCTTTTGCCAGTTCATGGCCCTCCTTATAGCAAGTTGATACTTTCATATTTAATACTTGATTGTTTTGTTCTGTGAATTTTTCTAATGATATGTTTTTTAACCTATGTAGCCTTTTAGATTCTGCTCTGTCATAAGGAGTTGCCCAGCGTAGCCATATTTAGGGTGAAGAAATACCATGTTTTTTTATGTTGAACCTTTTAGCCTGTGGCTCTTTCACCAACATGCTATTAGCGCTGTGCTTAATCACTTCTGCCTCCATAAGCTAAGAAATATACTCTATATATTTTATTATTTTGGAACAAAACATGTAGTTTTGTAAGTAAAAAGAAAGTGGTCCATAATGAATATGATGTAAAATGTAAATTGCAAATCAGAGCTGACAATGAATGCCTGAAAATCCGATGTTGCAATTTTTCCCCTTTCTTTAAGACCTTTGAACAAATCATTTGGGGCTCACAACATCTGAAAGTGCTTAGGTGAAAGTGGCATGAAGAGGTGTGATCAAAGCCATTTTCATAGCAGACATAAAAATCATAGCATATCTGATTTAAAACAGGGTAAGCAAAACCTAACCTGCCTGCTGGAGAGGATTCCATTGAAACTAGTTTTAGCTATCATGAGGCTCAAGTAGCATCTTTGGGACGCTGGAGATTTGGATCTAAAGCGAACCCCACCAACAGGCATTTAAATACGCTAGAGACTCAGAGTCTTGCAATGTTATGATGTTATGTATGTGAAGAAAACTCACTTTAAATTATGCAGTCTGATGTTAGGATGAAGTTAAATTGCATACGAAATAATAATTTTCATTATCAGTTAAAAAATCCCCCTGCATTTTAAAAAGCTGTTCGTAGGCATCTCGCAATGTAGGTTAAAAGAGAAGAAAAAACCCAACTTTTTAGCAAGGTAAAAAATAATGTGTTTAGCTTCAGGCACTCTTTAAACTGCCTCTTTTCTGAGAAGGGAACACAGATGTGTGAGATTCTGGATTTAGTTCCAAGCCAATACTCTTAATTAACTTCAAATTGTTTAAATATATAACATCTCAGTGCAGAATGTAACATCCTGGGAGTGCACTGGGCTGTACCCAGGTGTCAGTTGTTCCCAAAGTTCACCTGCAGCACCCCAAACCACTGCAAGGGGGAAACATATCTGCCTCATAATGGCAAATTACTTCATTGTGTGCCTGGTTTTTGGGCATGAAAATAAGGCCAGAAGGGCATTCATACTGAAAGGAATGCTAGGGATAAGAAATAGAAATATTGGTTAAAGCTTGAAGAGCACATTTTGGCATTGCTTTCAAATCACCCTGGGAATGACTGGGAGAAATAAAAGGTACTTAGGAAAGACATAGGGGTTCTGGAAGATGGAAACTGGTCCTAGACTGTAGGTCTCCAGAATAAGCAGTAGGCAATGAGCAAGTAGGGAGACTGGGTTTGGTTGAGATGGATTCTAGAGATATACAAAATGAAACAGAAAAGAGAATTTTCAATGAGTTGAAATTCACTTTGTGTGGCCTGTTCCATCAATGAAAAAGATTCAGTGGTCCACAAATCAGAAGGGAGTTGACAGTGCCTTCCTGTGGCCCCAGCTAAGGCTGCCTCCCTCAGCTCCCAGGGTGTAATGTCATTTGTTCATGCTGATTGTATGATCCCACAGATCCTGCGAGCAGGAGCACCTAAAACAGGTCTGGGGGAAGTTAATATCTCTGTCCATTGTGGCAGGTGGGAACAGTGTGCAGCAACCAGCATCTAGAGCTTCCAGCTGAGCACCCAGGGTAAAGAAAAATGTTATGCTACTGCTCACACTAAGGTTCATGTCCCCATTACGTACCCACTGAGGTCCTGAGGAAACTTAGGTGGAAAAGTAGGTAAGTGAGAGGTCTTTATCCTGTGCACAGTCAATTGCAAAGAAATCTTCTGATCTATGGAATTTGTGACTTTAATATTATTGGTTTTTTGCAATCCATACATTTGTATACACATGCAAGCATACACAAGCTTCTTGTACCTGATTTTTCTCCTGTATTTCAGTGGTAAGATACCACTGCAACTTCAGTAACTTCAGGAGGCTTGCTCAGAGCTAAAAGTACTGTGAATGAGTGGATAATCAAGTCTGCAGTGTCACCCCCCCCCCCCCCCCAGTTTCTGGGCTACATGCAGGCAGTGTCCTTAGGACGTATCTGTGCTGAGACCCACACCGTGAGGAGATCCCAAAGCAAGCAGCCAGAGAGCAAGCTCTGGATGGTTGTATCAGTGTGTTATGATGCTATTAATTAGTCCTGAGTTAATTAGCCCTTGCAAGAGGCAGTGTTAACCCGGCTGTATGGCTTTGGGGACCTGTGTACTGTCTCTGCATGGGATTGTGCCGTGTCATGCCTTGAGGATGTACCATCCCCTTCTGAGGCAAGGCAAGATCTGCCACACTTTGCTCCTGTGTCACACTGGTGGGACAGGGGATTTTCATAGGAAGGATGGTCTGTGTCACTCAGAAGAGCAGTGAGGAAGACCACAGAGTGAAAGGAAAAGGTTGTGGCGAAGTTCTGTAGAGTGGGCCTGAGTCACAGGGAGAATTTGAAAAGGTAAGAAGCAGGTTGATTATTTTATGTCATGGGATTAAATGAAACAGACTCAAAACAAAGAAAACAAAGCATTTTTCTCATGCAATGGGCAGTTAAGAAATCAAACTCCCTATGCCAGTATTTTGAGTGTGTTAGACATTTATACAGGCTCAAAAGAGCTAATTAGACAAATAAAGGAAAAAGCCACCCAAAGCTGTCAAATTTCAAGACTCAGTTTAGGCTAAGGAAGTCCTGGGGCAGCAGCCACTTGAGGCCAGGACATCAAAGACAAATCACTACTCCACAGCTCTACTCTTGCATTTTTTCCCTGTCACCTGCTGGGGGCCAGTGGCGCTGCCAGCCCTGGTTCAGAGAACAGAGCTCTTCCCAAGTGTCACTGCTGTATTTGTAGCAAATCTCACAGGTGTTCCCCTATCTCCAAGGAGCTTCTTGTGGTTTACTTAAAACAATGTGCCTCCATCAGAAGTGTTCAACTAGTAGGGATGTCCTTGAAAGAGGAAGAATCAGAATCATAGAATCACAGAAAGTCCTGGGCTGGAAAGGGACCTTAAGGATCATTTGGCTTTGACCCCCTGTGTCAGGGGTGGCCACCCCCTAGATCAGGATGCTCAGGGCCCCAAGATTAGGACAACAGAAAAAATAATAATGCAAAATCATGTCATTTTTTTTTCATGCAGAGTTTTAGCCATACTGCAGAAGAAATGCATGCCACTGGCTCATGACTTACACTGAGAAAAATTACAACATAGCCCACAAAGAGCATTTAAAGAATATATTGGATAAAATTTTAGGTCAACTCATACCAACTTTAATAGTGTAGGAATACAGTTCCAAACCCAAGACACTGTGTGTCTCATTCTGAGAAAAATGCAAGCATGTGTTGCCACAGACAGGCTAGCACCAGCATTTTTGATCTTTAAGAAAAGCTCTTGCTTAGTAACTTCAAATACTAGAGAAAGATCTAATAGCATCTAACAAGTGAAGTAAGCAAAGAGTTGAGGAGCTGTAATGCTGAGCAGGCTGATTGATATTTGTCAGGCTTCCTAAGCTCTGCTCAATCCCTATGTTCAAGGCAAGCAAATGAGAAAGGGAAATTCAGAAAAGGATGATAATTACTAGTGTCTCTCAGCAAAAGCCTTGAAGGTTCTCAGATTGGCTCCTGCCTTCCTCAGCCTGACAGGATTTAGCCCAGAGAAACCGTGTGTATGAAAAAAATTGTGTAATTTAACAACACTGTTCATATGTTCAGGAACTCCTTTGAACAACCAAGTGAGCCAGAAATCTAATGAACAAACAGTTGAATGTAACCTCCGGATAACCCTCTAATCTTCTCCATTCCCCTTGAAAATCTGAAGAGGAAAACACTAGAAGACAACAGATTAAGAAAGCCTGACCAAGGGAACTGCTGGTGGACAGCTAGGCATGGGTGTTTCTCTTGTTTGCAAATTTTAGCAATTAAGAAAGTGTTGAAAGATTCCGAAAACATGTTATCATTGAGAGAAGAGAGACTCCTAGGATTTAAATGTCAGACAGAAATAGGGTAAAAGACTGATTGGCTTTAGTTGATAGCAAGTCAAAACTAAATTCAGATTTTACCCTCGAACCACATAAGCTGTCAAATATGAAAGTGAGCCAGTCATTCTTCTTCTGATTTCACAGGCTATGAATACCAAAGCAACACATACCATAATAACAAGGCAGTGTTGAGAGGAGCTCTAAAACTCCATCTGATCCTCCATATGTTGCAAGACAAGTAAGAGTTTCTGAAGGAGACGGAGTCCTCGGTGAGAAGAAAATGTCTAAAAGACTCTAGAGGTGGTTTTCTGGGCAGATACTACTATGAGAAGGAAAGCAGAAGTAAAAAAAGCCAGATATTGATTTGGAAAAGCTGTGAATAAGGTTAAACATTTACAAATAACCCATCAAGCATCACATCTAATCAAAGCCATAGTCTTTCATTTTATGCCAGAAAACTAATTATATTGAATTAAGTCAAAAGAACAAAGGTGTTTGGAAATAAAATATGTCAAAGGATGAATGAATCAACATGAATCTTAAATTCATGAGGAATGATGACCTAGTCACCAAATCAAATATGGGTTCGCAAATGTAATTAAAAAAATCAAAATAATCCTGCGTCAATCATTAAACAATTAAAGCATGGGGAGTAATGAGGGAAATGATGGCAGTCAAGAAAAAAGGAAACATCTAATAATTGTACTCTAAAAAAAATTAAATAATGAAAGACTCTGAAAGGTGGACATTGCTCTGAATTGAAAATCTCAATGTGCCTTTTGACTCTCAGTTGCTGTTGATCTCCAGAGATCATTGTCTGCAAAGACAGCTTTGTCCCACTTATCCTTCGCCCATTATTTATGGAGAAGGACATAATTCACCTTGTGGAGGTGTTGCTGTATCTTGGGGCAACCCAATTTGATCTTCCCAAAGTGACTCAGCAAACAAAGCGGCATAATTTTTTACTGAGCTTCTGACCACTCTTTTAAACAAGCGTATCATTGGCCCCACAAACAAGTATGAAGGTTGTCTGAGGACAAGAGTCTAGAATGGACACAAAAATTAAACCAGCAGACAAACAAGGAAGAAGAGATCATTAGATTGGAGACAGCTAGTATTCCAGTGCTCACCTGGACAGAGCCATGGCCTGTATGGCCATAAGATTGAATGATAAGGATCTTGGAACTACTACACATTTTAAATCTTACCCCAAGCATTTTGCTCCCTGACATCCATGCAAAAGTAATGGTTTGGTACGATGCTCAGCAGGAGCCCATGCTGCTGGCAAAGTCAACAGCACCATTTCTATAGCAGCAGATTCTTTCCCAATAGCTCAGTGATTCTTATTTGTTCTGATTTGGGCATCCAGAAGGTTCACTGCCCAAGTATGACATCTACAGCTGAAACGACCATAAATATGCTTTGCTTTACACCATCCCAGATAAGTTTGCAGATGAAAATTTATGCTTAGAAGACAATAAATAAAAGAAGCATCACAGACCAGCCTAAAAACCATCTTGACCCTGATCAAAATTTAGGTATGTGCTCATAAGAAAAAATATGGCACAGAGGAAATGCCTTTTCCTGCAGAAAAGCAGAATTCTGCATCTCTTTGTCCTACACATGGACTGGATGAACCAGAAAAGACATTTTACTCTTGGAGTTTTTATTCCAAAACATGTCTAAGGATTAGGATATTACTCACATAGATGATTGCTTACTACAGAAGTCATCTACTTTATACTTGAAAATAAATAGGCAATGAAATATCTCAATGTATTCCATTTTACCCTTTACTAAACTGCATTTGTGTGCTTAACATTAACCTTCCCATTCAAATGTCATTAGCTGCTAATTAAGATGTTGATATGCTGATTGTATATCTTGCAGTAGAGATGATTTGCAGGCACTTACTAGGTGTTTATCAAACTCCAGCACACGTATTGGTTTAGCATGTGTGGCACATTTAATTTACTGAACACTGTCCCAGTTCTCCGGTCTTTTTTTTTTTCTCTAGTACATAATGAGCAAAACATGGCAAGTTGTCAGGAATAACCTCAGAAGAGAAGTAAAAGCAAGTGACCTAGGCACTCTTGTGCAGAGAATTTTTACCTATGATTTCAAGAAACCTTATTTAGAAATCTCTAAAACTATCCCAGCATATTACTAACAAAAAGAAGAAGCCCTCTGAATTTGTCTATAATTTACACTGTCCCATAGTCAGAGACAGAAGCCTCCATAGTGTTAAAGGGTTTTATTCAAGCAACTTCCTTGCTACTGGTAAGAAGAATTTAAATCAGAGAAAGGCAGTGATGATTCTGCTAGTGCAAAAGCAGTTCTGCAACGCAGGGTACATTTTCACAGGACTTTTTAATATAATTTATGAATATTTGCTTGCAACATAATTGTCTTTTCTGCTGACATTTTCAAAGCAACACTGTGATTTGTTGGGTCTCCTGAGAGTCCAAGTACAAAACTGATAATTATATTAAATATACATAGACAATAAAGAGTGTGTTTACATAACTATGCCCATAAATATCTGGTTGAACAGTCATTGTTCTCAAAACCCTTTTAAGCAGCTCTCAGAGGGATCCAATTCTAATGACATGATGGTTTAAAAGATGTTGCTCAGTCTTGTTCCATATTTAATTAACTTTCCTTTTTTAAACTTGTGATGGTGGAGACAATAACAAATAGCTCTGAAAAGAGAACGAGCCTTGAAACATGAGTGAGACCTTGTCAGGCTTTTGTGTGCCACACACAGAAGAAGATCCACACACAAGAGTTGGTGGCCGGGGACTGTCCAGCTCCTAGGGGACTCCGTTGCTGTAGCATGCACAGTTCACTACGACTAATAACAACAGCAACAACAACAATAATAATTAAACAAATCTTCTGCATACCAATAAGGGAAGTGACATAGGGAGGGAAAGTGAATGTATTAAATGGAATTGGCAGAATAGGCCTAAAGTTGTTTGATTTTGTCCTCATGTAGAGCAGTGAAGCAAATACTTTAAAGAGAATGGCACATTGCCCACGAAGATGTAAAGGGCATGTGAGCATTAATTGAGCACCAGTGTATGACTGAACACATTAAGCAGGAATCAAGGTAACATTTCTAAATTCATGGACAGTCTTATTCTTTGGAGTCCTTCACATTGCCTCATCCTAGACAGGGCTGCTACAGCAGCACAATATTCTGTTTTCACACTGAGCTATTTTTAATTGTCACCAATTATAATTCATTTACTTTTATGTGTCCTGGTTGTCACAATATTAACATTTGTAAGTCTTTCCCTTTGCAGGCTGTGAGAATCTGTTGTGACATCTCAATAAAGTGGGATTCAATCAAGGTGTGAATGAATTGTTAATCTTGTTATAAATAGAAAATGCCATATGTTGGTAAGGAAGGGACGTCTCCCTTCTTCTGTTGTTGAGGACAGTGGTAATGAAACAAAGTGAGTGGTCATGCCAGAATTACTAATAAAGTCCAGTGACTGAGACATGGAAAGAACTTCAGCTTTCCCCCCACTCTTAAGAAGGAAGGGATAACTATTAATGTGTCTTAAGCAGAGCTTTTGAAACATTTTTCATGGGGTTTGCAAAGTGATTTATAAATCAGGAAAAGCAGTGAGAGCACTGGGCTTGGAGTGAACCAAAGAAATTCTGACAACCTGCTCGTGGACTGAACCACCTAAAATGGATTGGAAGGTCTAACTTACAGGCAACTGGCTACAAACACATGTATAACAGTAGGAATTCTGGGTTTGGGTAGCTGAATGTCATAAAGGCCTAATATATCCTTATTCCTGGATTATCTTTTGTTCAGATAAAGAATCAGTGCATTTCCTCATAAATTCAGTGCTCAATTATTGTCTGGGTACGTCGCTTCACTTCTGTGTATAAATTCTCCATTTATATCTGCTTTAGGTCTGTGACATTTCCTAAACATAACTCTGGTAAACAAGGAGAAGGACTAATTGCTTTATTAAACTATCAGAGCAAAATTTGTGTTCACTTGAAATCCTGGGAATATAGCCTCTCTCAGAGGTAAAAGGATACCTTGTCCATCAGTCTATCCACACAACTCTTGAACAGATTTATCCTTTTACATTAGGCTAAGGGCATGAGGAGGGGCTTCTCTTAGCTTTTGCTAACCCAGGGCAGAGAAAGGCACTCCACAGCTGAAATGCACACATGCACACAGAGTGCCATGTCTCTTCTTCCAACAGGCAAGATGATCTGCCTCTCCTGTTGATTTTTCTAAATGCTGTGGTAATTCCCCAAGCAATACTCAGCTCCCATTGGGAAGTTCGGATGTCTTCCATAATCTATTTAAACAGCTATTTAGGTATCACTGAGAAACCTGTTACTTTAGAAAAGGTAAGAGGATTCCAGCACTTGATACCAGCAGCCAGCTCTCAGAAGCCACCTGGGGCTGCCCATGGCCACAAGACCCCTCTATTCCCCTGGGCCAACCTCAAGGGACAATTGATGCATGAAGTCTTCATCCCATTTGCTGTTGCTGTGTTTACTGTTCCTTTATTTATGTATCTAGAAAATCAACATCTTTGCATGTTTTGCAAGCTGTCATGACATGAGACGCTAGTAATAGACTATGTTTTGCTTGCTAACATATTTTTGACATATTTTAGCTTTGATTATAAGATTGCATCTTTCCTTGCTACCATCTGTCTCAACTCAGTGGCACTCTGGCATTTACAAAAACAGTAGGGTGTAATATTTCTTATATACTTGAACTCTACTACAAACATGTTATTTTCAGTCTTAACCAATATGTCACACTTTCACACATGAAGGCTGAAATGCCTTATATCCTTTAAGGTATCTGTCAAAAATAAAGAACATATCATCACATTCAATTTGGCTGAGATGAGTAATATATTAATGAGAATAAGAATGGGAACAGTTTCTGACTTATAAATAGAACTGGCATTTTACAAGCCTTATGTATTCATGCCTGCATTTATCCTTTTGTCAGCACAAATGAGATATTCATACAAAACCTTGGAATTTCTTTCTTGTATTTAGCAAAATCTGCACAATATTTTCAAAGCTGGAGTGTTATATATGACACGTTTTTTTCTTGGAATATCTGGTAGCCAGACACTTTCTGATTTTACTTCTTTTCTCTCTGTCCTCCATTTGTAAAGAGTCAAATTGTTACACTCAGCAAACTGGAAATCACACTTTATATCTACCCTGACAGCGCTAGGTAAGCAGTTTTAGACATTTGGACTTGTGATGTGCGGCTGTTTAAAGGCAGTATTTCAGCAGCACTGATTTTCATGGGATAAAATTAGAATTCCAGCAATAGGGTGAGATACTAGAATAGCTGGAGAATGGTTTTTTGGCCTCTTCTGTAGGTGAGCTGGAGTAGTGAGGGACAGTGGTGTAGGCAAGGAGAGGTTTCATCCCCTTTTTTCCTCTCTTTGGAACTGCAGTCAGGAGCCAATTCAGACCTGAGCAAAGGTGTGAGGTGTTGTGAGAGCTCCCCCCGGGGCGTGGTGCCAGAGAGCATTACCCCGCTGCATGCACCACCTCCAATTCTGCTACCCATGCCACAGGAGAGGGTCAGGGATGTCAGCTGAATAGCACTGCTGGCCAGAGCTGTGGTGGCTCCCTCTCGTCAGCACCAGACCCAGCTCACCAGGTGATATTTCATTTAAATTTACCGATAATTATACACACAAGGTGCGTGGTGACTCCTCTGGCTACCAACATGCCAACAGTGTGAGTAAGAAATTGCTAAGACAGACAAATAAAAGAAACAAGTAAACCCAGAAAATAGTGAATATCACTCTCAAGCACACATTGCTTTTCAGTGGGCCAGCAAATTTGCTTCTACAATTACATTTGTTTCAATACCTACCTTTGAGAAAAACAACCTGTTTTACTGAGCAGTGTACAGATCCTGATACAATGGGATTCCAGTTCTTGGTGGTTCTTTAGGTAATATAATAGCAGTAATAATAATGCTACTTTCTGAGGAAAAAGACAAGACACAAAGCACACTCACACGTAATGGTAAACTGAATTTATTTCCTTTTGGAAAACAATTCCAGTAATCTCCAGGTTCAGACCGCAGAGTAAACATTAATAACAGTAACATACAGGTTAGTTCAACTGATTCAAGAATTTGGCCATGTGAAATCATTAAGGAAAGTCTTGAACACTCAAAGCTTCAAATGGTATCCAGGAAAAAAAATTCTTTGACAAACTACATAACAACTATTGCATATATGGTAATGCTATCTGTCATATCGCAAGGCTTACAAATATATATACGGGCCTTATTCAACTGTGGGTTCCTGCTCTGTGAGAAAGAGTCTCTTCATATTTTTTGCAAGAATCTTCAGCAATAAAAAATAGTCTTAGATTCATCCGTTTGTATACCAAAAGAGAGATTTCTGGACTGAAGTTTAAACGAAAGGGAGGCCAAACAGAGCTGCAATGGAACATAGCTATTACTTTCTCCCTCCTCCTTGAAAATGACATTTTTTCTTAAGCTATTTTTTTTCTCCTCACACAGTATTATTATTATTTGTATCTTTCCTGAATAGGGCCCAAGTCCACTTGTCTTTATAAGACCATTTTAGTATCAGACAACATAATACATGTGCAACACTTTATATACAGGAAGTCTATCCGGTGCTCAAAAGTTCAAACACATGAACATCCAACAGTTTCGATAATACAAGTTTTATGGTACAATACAATGATTCTGAATAATATACATTAACAATGAAAGTTTCGTGCAAAGAGTAAAATGTGTTCCCTTTTTGTGCCACAAAGAATTCTCTGGAAGAGACGCGCCTTGCACTAACTGCTGTGCTGGGTCATCGTATGATTCTGCAACAAAAACAAAAGAAACAACTTAGTCACAGGACAGGCATTTCTGTGTGAAAGAAGGATGCAAAAACAATTTTCCCAACAAATCTTGTAAAATGATGGGGTGGATAAAGAGAATATTCTTGACCCCTGCTTGTTTAAACTAGCCAGAAACAGCATAATTATGGAAGAGAGTTCTCCCCAGCTGTTTCACACCAGTATCCTTTACATGTGCCACAAGAAGGGCAACGCACTCTCTGCAGATAGGGTGTGGGCTGACCTGCCCCAGTGAAATTGCAGACCAGGTCAGTGATCCTGGTGTCTGCTTACACATGGCTCATGGTTTATGCATTGCAAAAATGAGAAGAGCATTTGCCATAAGTCTTATGCTAACTGGCCTGTACTTCCTACACTGTGGCACTTCTTCAAATGCACTCCTGCGGTAAAACCTATTTCCCCCAGATGGTAAGAGAAACTCTGCTAGACAGCTCAGAGACTGATGAGAAAACAGGAGGGGCTGGCACAGCCTGCCCTTTGGCCACCAAAACCCACAGGTATTTTTCTTCAGGTGAACGCAGTGCCTTATGTGTAGTAATACACCATGGACTTTGGAGTCCTAAATTCTCCTTTCCTGTACAAGTAATCAACGAGCAAATTCCAGTTTCACCCTCTTTCCTCCTCACCCCTCAAACCAAGGTGACCACTTTCAGAAAGATGCTATTGTGCTGCTTGTACTGGATCAGATCTTTCACAAGCATTGACCCAAGAGCAAGGGACCAATCCAATACATCTTACGTTTTCTACAATGTACATTGGATCCACAGATAACTAGAAAATGTCTGTGAATGCTACCTCTCGGACAACAGGGCAGCCACTGATTAGTGATGAATTTTCCCCTTAGTAATCGGGGCCAGATTTGGGCCAGTGACCCAGAGGGCAGGGGTGTCACATCCCATGATTTGCTCCCAGCACATCCAGACCCTTCACTCCACTTTATTAAGTTAATCTGTCTTTAAACCTCTTTGGGCTAACGCACTCTAGGATGAACCTGTTCCCACAAGACAGTCATCATTTACAACAAAGTGAACATCTACTGAACCATACCCTCCAGAGCCACCCATGAAAGGGCACTTGAAAACAGCCTCAGTGAAAAGAATGTGAAATACAGCGTGACTGCAGACCAGCCTAAAAATCCTCTCTCCCATCCTCCTTCACTCGTCCCTAAACTGTGCACGCACACAAATAATAGTTCATGGGACATTTGGCAAGGAAAGGATCTTACAGTAAGACTGAGGAATTTTTAATGTAGTGCCATTCTCAAGATTAAAGGAAAATGACCCAGTGACACTCAAAGATGCAATTTCCAGATGTGAATACAAAATGATTTAATGCTGATGGCAGGAATTCCAGACTGTCCAAGGCCAAAGAGTGTTAAAAAAATACGCTCCACCACTTGATTTCATCTAGTTCCTCATCCTTCCCATAAAATCATTTCAAAATGCTGTAAAGCACTAACAATAGATGCAGCCAAAAATGTTGCCTGGTCACAGGTAATGGGCTCTGACTTTAAAGCACAAAAGCAAGGAAATTAAGAGTTAAGTCTGACAGTCAATCCTTTTGTCATCCTGTTGTGTCCATTTATTGCAGCACTTACAGCATAACACCACAGGCTTATTGGAGACCCTGCAGTACCTAGAAACAACAGGACAAGTTAAATATGGGGTGGCAGCCTGAATTCTGATTTTCTTCTCTGCTTCTGAGCAGGTGAAGTAACATACCAATTGTTACATTGCAGACAGATATTTGGGGGGGGTCTTTTGTTTCTAGTCTACTGAGAGTAAGCACGTCAGTCATGCCCATTTTTTATTTCTTTTCACTAAGTGAAAAATGCATAATCAGTATGAAGCTGGATGAACGGTTGCATATGAAGCAGTCAAAAGGTGTTTTAAAATTGCAGCCGTAACTCTGGCTGCAATGACATTTTTGATTAAAAAATAAAAATGCCCAAATATGAAGAAGACAAATAAAACACAGCATAAGGACTGACTTGCCCCAGCTCTCAGTGTCCCTGACTCCTGTGCCCTGGTGTAAAATGAGATTCTCTGGAGATAATGAAGAAATAATAGAAAAAAGCCAAACAAACGTTGCAGAGAAGGATGAGACAGGGCAGGATAGGAACATGAGGAAATGCTTTGAACAGTTTAGGCCTTAAAAAGGCAACAATATGTGTTGTAAACAGTCAAAACAAAACACGGTTTCCAAAGTAATTAAGGCTCCCCAAAGGTGAGGGACTAGGGAGAAATACCTATTTGGTTAAGCTGCAAAAAAATACAAAGTGGAAGCACTTCATGAACATAACACTGACAAGACAAGCAGGCAAAGGATGGGAGGGGAGAGATAAGAAAAGGAGGAAAATTCTGTAATCCTACAGAGAGTCATATTCCTCTCTACCAAAAGCCATCTATTGGAGACCCCATGTCTAAGTGACTGAAAATTGCAAACATTAATCCCAGTTATGAACTGTTGTTGTTTTTATGAGGGGTGTTGTGTTTAAAAATTTAGGGCAAAAATTCTCCTCTATTATCCACGCAGCAGATCTCGACTCTGCTGGTCTCCTTGCCTCGTGTGCAGCGAGCTCCCGCCTCCTCAGCAGTGGGAGAACAGGCACGCGGGGAGAGCGGAATTTGGAGCTCCCGCCAGCAGGGACGTGGCAGGGCCATGGGAGTGCAGCACACCCAGGGAGAGCACAATATTACACTTGAGATCCCCTGTGTGCCTCGGAGAGCACGCTGCCCTTCACTAAAGACACACCAGACATGCCTGAAACACACCTCCTCCAGAAATTTCAACTAGTTTGCCTGAGTTTGGAGCAGTTAGTACCTCCACTTGCCAAAGAGAAGTAATTTAGTGAAGTACGGGAGGTATCATATGCTCCCCTCCTTTGCCTCCCCCAAATCTGATTGTGCATTAGCACATCTGTTTAATTATGTGGTAGTCTCCCTACAAAGCAAAAATGTCAATTTCCTGCTTAGCCATGGAAAGGGGAAAATATTTTTTCACAATATAATCTTTCCTGGACTTCAGCAACAGCTGTGTTCCAATTTCCAAGAGCTGGGATCTCATGAGGAGACACTAGTTTGCAAATACAAATTCAAGCTTTGCATGCACAAAATGGAGGAATGGGGAAGCAGAAGGGGTGTGTGTGTCACTGCATTTGTTATCATGTGGACACAAACCAGGAAAACTCCTACATCCCCAATTTCTATGTCTCAGTGCTACCTGGAAAGCAGGTATATTACTTGGAAAAAATCTGAATTCAGTATTTTTCACAAGCAAAAGAAACTCTTTAAGTGCATTTGCCCTATTCCTAGAAATAATTATTTTTGATAATTATTTTGGATCCAGAATCCCAACTGTTATGTGACCTACTATAAAATTACATGCCACCACTTTTCTGGATGAAAATGCTTTGAGATATCCCTGTTGCTAGTGTTAAGGACTCGAAAACACACCAAGAATTTCAAGATAATACTGTGTGGAAGAGTCTCCTTGGCAAACAAATTAAAAAAGGTTTCTTTGCAGAAAGACTGGAGACAAAAGAGGTGATAATACCTATTGTTTGGTGCATGCCTTTGTGTTTCGGAGGGAACATGAGAAGAAATAGCCCACATAAATAAAGTTTATAATAAAGTTCCCACCCACAGCATCAAAATTAACGAAGAAAAAAATACCCACAGATAGCCACAGACTCAGTGGCCCATTAGAATCCTTAATGCAAACTGTGGTTTCATTCAATTTAAATGGGACTTCTCTATTTTATGAGCAGATGAACCAAGACATGGCTGTACCTGACAAACAGTGCAAAGAGGGTACACGTGAAGAGGCATAAAGATGAAATGTAGGTGCATTATTTCAACAGATGGTAACAGTACCACAGCAGCATGTTATTTTTTCCTTAGTTCAAGAACACAAACATGAGTAATCAATCATCACTGATTAAGTAATTATGGTACCCTACATGCTATCACTTATCTGGAATCCTTTATCTGTGTACATTACAGACCATCTTGTATTTTTTTGCATTCAGAAAAATAAAAATCCACCCCACTGCACTGCAATCCAGCTCCAGGTTGTAAAACAGAATTCTACATTACTATCAACCTTTAAGCGCTACAATTTACTCTTTTTTTTAACAAAAGCAATTGGTTTCCAACAGTCTGGATAATAAGTCTTTTGACCTGCATTCTTCTTTGACCCATTAAGGTCACCCCTGCGCTCGGGCATATAGCTGACTTAGGAAATGCCTGCAAGTCCTGCATTTCATCTCCTACCCACTCAAAATAAAGCTTTCTTTAAATGTGTCTGTACGGGTCCCCAAAGACCAGGGAGGCATCCCTGTAGTGGGCAATGGAGGGACAGAAGCTTCTGCCTTTATTAATGAATGCAGACCATTATGAGTCTGGCTGGCTCCTGCACTGTTCCCAGAAGCATATACTGTACGTGACTTAAAATGCTAGAATATTGACACAAAGCGAGCTGGGCACCCCTAAGGAAAATTACTCCTTGGATATAATGTAGGCTCGTAACAGCTATTAGAGTACAAAATAAAACCCTCCGGGATCAAACTGACATATACCGCATTCTACCTACTCCTCAAACATTAGAAGAATTTCTTTGTGAAGGCATTCTCAAGGACAGCATTAAACTGACTTTTGTAGCAATCTGCAACAGCTTTTTGGCTTACAGCTTTTAGTACTAAATCTCTAGTTTGAATCAATATAAGTACTATATCTACCACATTAATCAATACATTTGGTTCAATACACGTTCTATTAAATTATACTTTCTAATCAAGATTTTCTGCTTCTCTTCCCTTCTTTTTTTATTCCAACTTCTTATCCTGTACCACACTTTTCAAACTGCTGCAGCTAAGAAGAGGATGTTGGATTTTCCAGAACCAAAGGGGAAGAAAGAAGGCCTGTGGAAAGGCAAGCCTAGCAAAACCTAGCACAGGATCAACATAGTTTCCAGAACTTTGGTCCAATGCTCTATTACTCATCCTAGTTGCCACGACCTCTCATGCAGAAAGCTCTGTATTGGACACTGTTGGAATATTATACCATGTGGAAAGGCGAGGGAGCAGGGAAGGGGAGTATTAAGTGGTAACACCAAAACCAAATAAATGAAACTTATTCAGACTAAACTGTAAAAAAGGTAGCACAAAAGGTTATTTTTCACACTGTGTCTTCAGATTTGTGCTGCTTCAATATTGCAGCACAAAGTTTCCTGTCAAGGCTCCATTATATTGCGGAAGGATTCTTTCCTGGTAAACTGTAATATGATTATACTCAAGGAATGAATCAATGAGTTACTTAGATTTGTACAATACTAAGATTAAATACAAACTATAAATTAAGATGTAAAAAAATATTGTTTAGTCCAGGTCTTCGGGGATATGTGAAACACTGGGATAGAAGATGTCTCCAGCAATCTGAGTGATCTACACAGTTAGAATAAATGACTTTCCCACACCTGTGTTAGATTTGGTGGAATGTGGTTGTTCTTCATAAGAAGAGAATATGAAACACAATGTCAAAATGATAAACATGCATATTGCAGGCACGAATTTGCTACTCCTCGCTTACAGTCAGTTTCTCTTTTCCTATCTCCACACAATCACTGTGAACCTGCAGAAAAACTGTTGCATTTTCTTTTGACATTTAACATCATCTCACTCAGCTCACAATAGTGTCTTATAATATCTTCTAGATGACACTATGTCACTATTAAACAAAAAGGTGAAATAGCATAATAAAAGAGAAGAACAAGAATTCATACAATTTAAAGACAGAAAAGACCCAATAGGGCGTTTTCTCCACCCATCTTGCCAGTGTTGGATTATTGCCTATAGTGTAATTTCAAGTGTTTTGCCCAGTCCAATTTTAATTAGAGCTTCCAATGCTCCTCCTGGGAGACTATTTCACAGTTTCACAGACCTCAGGGTTAGTATTTTTTTCCTGATGCTCATCCCAGGAGAGGAAGAGGCTCAGCCAACCCCAAATCAGACATGAAACCAAATCTGCATAGTTAGGAGCTGGTTTCAGTGGAATATCTGGGCCGTTTTGAACCATCTGAAAACAGTAAACTTACTTTTAATGCCCCAACAAATTATGGCACTAGCTCCACTGCTGCTGCTGCAAGCAATTAAGAATATTCATTTATGTGGGTTTCTAAAGCTCAGTTGCTGTATAGGTAAAAAAAAAACAGTATAGGTGGGATCTGGGGTTTCTGTACTAAGGGTAAGGACTTCTGTAGTGCACTCCACCAAATGAATTAATTGAACGTTAGGGTCATGTCCAGGCTCATTCTCTGATTGTATAATCCTTAATTGTACTGACAGAGCATCTATGGACATTGTAAATATTTCTGTCTTTTTCACATATGTGAAATACAAAAATAGCAGCTTCAGTTGAAGTTTATTAACAAATGAGCTATTATTTCCCCTCTCAGACCCCACCCTTCCTTTCATAAAACACTAACTACAAGAAATTAACTTGAATTACTGTATCTGAAATGTCAGAACTAACAAATATTTCTGATATGTTTCACCCCACGAATTACAATGCCTCTGACACTAATATATATTCATATTTCAGTGGTCACACTTATGCTGAGTGAATGAGGGAGATAGAAAAGAGATTATGTCTAATAGTATTTCATAGGTGAAAAGTAGGAGATTGAATGGAGACTTGGAAGTTCTGGAGAGAACAGAAAAAGTCCAGGCAAAATGTCCCTGTCACCAGCATCTCCAGTACTTAGTGCAGCTGGCAGAGCAGGAGGACTAACAGCAAATTTATAAATACACTAAAGCAGGATTTTCATCCAGACCAAGTTTGCCCACCAGCACAGACCTAACAAAATACAGTCTCCAAAACTTCAGATTCCAAAGAAAATTGATCTGAACTAAACCAGAGCTATTTCCATAACAAGAAAGGGGACAAACCCCAAGAGAATCTGTGTTCCCATAAATACCATTTATGTGTGGTGAGTTGATGTTTACCAGCCTTTGAGAATCAGGTCTGTTCTCAGACATGTTTGCCAGTTAAGTGGTCATCTTAGGACAAGACTGACCACTGTTGACAATGATAATTTAGGAAAGTCTACACTGAATTGCAGTCATTCATATAAATTAATTCACCTAAGCTATGTGATTTGATATTATGTTAATGTTTCCGAAATAGCATGACTGCTAATCAGATTTTATTCTTTATCATATTTATGTAAAACTCTCAGTGTTCTGGTTTTTCCACTCAGCATTTCCAGCTGGGCCAGAGAAAAACTACCTGTAAAAAAATTTCAAATTGAAGAGCATGTTCTCAGGGATGCAAACTTAAAATTAAAACCAAACCCAAACCAAACTTAAGCCCCTGATACCTATTTTTCTTCAGAGACTTCCAGTAAGTCACTAGTAAAATGTCAATGATTCCTTTTGGATTCATTACTATATGTGAGTGCATATATCACAGATTTGTTGTATGGAAAAGAATGACATATATTCCTGGGAACAGCAAATAAGACTTTCATCGTTGCCAGTAGAAGAGAACAGACACAAACACCAATGCCTGTTCACCATCCTTGCACCTTCCTCATTATGAGTGTTGGCAGGGGGCTCCCAGCTAAGCCTCTGACATAAATCAGAGTAGCTCGAAGGCTGTTTTAACCTATGGTGCCAGGCATTCGCCTCCCATAAGCCTGCCTCACCCTGTCTGCTGCTCATTGAAATGCAGTGAAACTTGAAACAATGTCTTCCATTTCAGGCAAGATGTGCCCGGCTGCATGGGAAAGGAGCATGCATTACCCGTAAAAGAGAAAGCAATGGGGAGAGGGGGCAAGAGTCAGGGCATGCTCATAACAATTCTTCAAAACTGGGAAACCTTTTATATAGCAAAGGGGCTGTCCTGATAACCAGGATCCAGGTCTAAGTCTTGTCTGTAGGAAAAAAGGGCCTTTGTGATACAGCAAATGTTTGAAATTAATACACGAGAATTCTTTTCCAACAAGAAAATTGTTCATTAAGTGGGAATAAAAGCTGAAACAAAAAAGGCAGAGGGAGGCACTTCTGAGAAATATATCAAAAGTCTTATTACTTTAGAATATGGTTATGGTTACCCTGGTATAAATTAAGAAAAGCTCCACTGAAATCAAGGGAGTTTCAAGACAGGAACAAACAAGAATACAGCCAGGCTAAATAAAACTGAGTATTGCTCATATACTGATCGATTCTTGCACACCCTCTGCAGAGGCCACAGCCAGAGGTCTCTTCACCCTGTCAGACCCAGCAAGCCAAACCCAAAGTTGAACAAATACAGGTTTGTCTGCAGCTATTGTACAACAGAGTAACAGGGGACACCAAGCCTTGATAGGCAATACTGCCTAATAAGATATTCAGGGATTAACTCAGTGTTTTGACAAGACACGTGTTCATGGGCTAGTTGTTGCTCTGCTTTAATATTTTTTCTTTGCTATGTTTAATTTATCATGCTGGTGCTTTCTAAACTACAACATCTGTAAACAAGTTTAAGTTTGACTGACCTCCCCTTTTACATCCACAGGCAGAATTTCTACTTTGTGCTCTGATTTCAGATACCTTAAAGACAAATAAATCTGTGGGGGAGAGAGAGGTAATAAACCTGTACAACAAAAACAAACCCCTTTGTCTGACAATATGTGATCATCTTATGTGAATACAAATTTGCCTAGCTGTGAGTGAGGAACTGGCTCCTGGAACTGGAGCTGTGCTATGCACAGATTCCTTTATAGGTCAAACCCAATTAAACAAACTACTACTAAATATTTAACAGCTCAGTGCATTAATTAGTGACAAATAATGGAAGCTTAAACTGATAATTGCACAAAAATGTCCTGTTGGAAACATTACATGTTCCTTTTACTCCTCCTCTTTCTCTCATACTCAATGAATCCTGATCCTTTTCAAGGATTAAATTGACAAATGAATCTGGATTTTACGCATATCTATTTGGTCTGCAATGAAGTTTTCTATGACTTGCAAAAAGGAATTTTCCAAGGGGAATTCTTTTTCTCAAATTTCCATTTTGGGTTCTGTGCTTTTAAGCAGAGTAATTGCTAAAACATGAATTGATTTCAAATCTCCAACCAACCTGCAAGTCCAGAATTCAAGCTCCTGTCCATAGGATTCAAAAGGTCACCCAATTAAAATGGGGAAGCACACAGAGCTGTGATTTATATGCAAAGGGCAACCTTTAAAACAATGATACTTTCCAGTTTTCCACAGGTGCATGTACAAGAATCTCTTTGAACAAAATTACAAGTGAAATTACAAGTTTCTTGATACAGCCTGAAAGAAAAGTAACTTGTCTGCACTCCTGTTATACAGACAGACACATCGCATACTCGTATCGATCTCTGAGTTCACCTCCCTACCTCCCTGACATAACACTGGGTATTGTGCTTACCAGGTGACATGGGGACAGCCTGGAATCTGGATTCTGCACACATTGCCAGCTGGTGCGTGGGGCCTTGTACAACAGCACCTGGCACACTGGAGGTTGTGGATCAGCCCAAGATTAACTCACAGTGGCCAACATTTTTGCTTAGTTGAAAGCAAACCCTGAACAAACCAGCAAACTTTCCTTTCACATGTGGAAATCATATTTGGAAGTTATCCATCCATACATACACCCAGTTAAGAGAATGCAGAAATGGATGGGAGCCTATGTTGGATCCTGAAATCAGGAATGCAAATGGAAATTTGTCCCCTTGTCCATAGTATGCCAATTTTAGACTGTGTAGGATAGAAAAAGAAAAGCTATGGCGCTCTGCTAGCCCTCCTCCTCTTCTAAAAGCTCCAAACTCAGTTGCACATTGGTGCATCTTTTTCCTTCAAGACAGTTTGCAAGGCAAGCCAGATTGAGCAGATTTGATGGTAACAGCCAAGGATTTCTGAGCTGATAAGCAGAGGCCCCCATGGATTTTGCGCTCTGACTTCCTTCACAACCGGTTACTGTGCCAGCCCATCTTGGACATCTTACAGTCCTTATTCCTACAGCTCTTCAAACCAGGAATAGCAGGAGCTGGGACAGTGCTTATGTGGCACACTTGGTGTGTATGTGAATTACAAATCTACTGCTTGGAAAGGAAACTAAGGACATTTTTTATCCCTTCATAGCTGGTGATTAGTTAGACAGCTAAGAACCCTATGTTGAAATGTTTTGTTCTTAGAACAACTTCATCTGAGTTTCCCCCTTATAAGAAACTCCATGTTTTAAAAGGTGACTTTTAGAGAGACCAGAATGCTATTTTTGCCCTTTATAACAAAGTCATTCTCTAAATTTTGTGAGGACACACACTGTAAATCAATAAATCTGGAGCATTTACTAACATGTGGTACCAGGACAAGAAAATTTCTTGTTTGTCATTGTGGTTGTTGGTTGTAAAATGCAGTTTGACTTCTCTATTGTCTTCTGTTTTCTCGTTTGGTTTATTTCAATTGCATTTGTGTAAAAGAAGTGTGAAATGTGACCACAGCTAAATGGGAGGAATTTTACTCTCACTTTCTCCGGTTTACAGAACCTTAAAAAATGGGGAAGGCAGTAAAGTCCAATTCCTACAATGTAATACTCCTCCCCCAAAAGAGAAGTACTACACAAAGAAGCATCCTTTCATGCCTTTTTCCTTCCTCTCTGTGTGAGATGATGTATCCTCCTAGCAAATGTCATTCTCTGAGGCTGGTCATTCTGTTTCCTGTCAGACAGCTGGCCAGTGACACGTTGCAAGTCAGACATGTCATTAGGTCCTGCCTTGACCCGGTACTGACAGTTGAAGAAATGCCCCCACCCCTCATCTCTGGCTTTGGCTTGTGGTGCTGGGTACTCCTGTCTCCTTGCTATCTCCTGCCAGGGGATCCAGCCTCCTGCAGCTGCTGCTTTCACCCCTCATTGCCCATTAGGACTGGCTTTAGTGTGGCAATCTTTGGATCGAGTGAAAAGAATCACATTTATGAGGAAAATAACTGGAGACAACACTCATTTGCTGTCTACATTTAGTGCCAAGGTATCTGAAACAGAGAACTTTAATTCCTTCACAAAAAGATGTGCTGTAGCTATGGTGAGGCTAATCTATAACCCTCACGATCTTATGTAATTTGCTACTCCAAGTTAATTTTCATTCATCAAAATAAAACCCACCTAATATAAATAACCCTTTAAAGTATTAGCTTGAACCCAGAAAAAAAATAAAAAGTAAAATCTTTGCAATTGGAGGTCAATTCATCATACCACAGTGTACACTTACATAAATTCAAAAGTTAGCTATAAACAAGTATCCACAGCAATAGTGCCATGCATAAAGGGGCAGGCAACAGGAGGCCTGCTTTCTAATAAGCCCTCAAAGGAACCTGCCACACAGAAGTGGCACTTATTCTAATTTAAAGCTCTCACAGTTACTTTACCATGGCAAAATTTATAAACTAATAACTTTAATAAACAGACTGGCATTCCAAACAAAAACCCTCACAGCAGTTCAGGCCTGCAGAGAAAACAGCTTTCTTAGAAAGGTACTCTCTTCAACAGTGAGATAAAACATTTGTTTGTTGGCTACTCTTACAGTCCCTGTTGTTCAGTAACAATTCTGCACCATTCCATCTGTACTGCCATTTCACTGTGGTCTGTAGTCTATTGTCCCCACAAATCTTTTTAGCATTCTAAGGAATATTACACACCTGTATATTTGTGTCCTGGTCAGCTCAAACAGAGAAATACTTCTGGATTTGAAAGAGCCTACTTTGGGTCTGTGACCTCCTTAAACTGTGATTAAATAGTCAGGGCAATTTGCGTTCACAGTAGCAGTTTAAAAACATATTTAATATTTGCATTTAAAGCTCACATTCTTTCTCATCTCTATTAGTTTTGATTCTCAGTAACTGATAAAAATTACAAAAATTATACTGTTCTTCATTTACATACACAAGAAAAAGAAAATCAGAAAGCAATAATAAGGGATAAGCAAGAAATTACAGAAATGTCTGTAATACTTGCATAATGGATTTTTTTTTTTTTTAATATCCTAAAACCACATCACTTTGTACAAAGTTCCTTTTCAAATCAAAGCGATACTAAAGTAAAACAACTGCAGGCAAAATTTCTAAGACACAACACAGTTTGTGTTAGAACGCTCATCACTTCAGGCTGACCTGTCAAAGTATCTTGGGAAACATGGTAAAAAAGACAAATCTGCAAGTTCCTAAGAAACTTTGAATGATAAGAACTGTGTGTTGCTCACAAACCACAGAATGCTGAGCTGTACTGGCGCCTACAGCAGATGTCCACCCCTTCTTACTGCTTCTAGGCACACCTGCTCAGGCTGTGCTCCTGAGAGCATTGAGGGGGAGCCAGCATCAAGAAGCTTTTACAGAACAAAGCAAAGAAAAAGTTTCTGCTTGGATGAGTGATGTACAATTGAAAGATCAGAATTTAGTAGTGAACACAGACACCTGCTGTCAGCAATAGAGCTATGTCATAAATTTGATATGGGTGAAGTTCGCAAAGCGACATTTTTGGACTTTGACAGGCAATTTCTGTCGCCTGCATTTTCAGGACATTCTCAGCATCTAGCAGAATCCACCCCTGCCTCCAGCCCACTTCCTTGGGGGACCCAGTGTTGTCTCAAGAAGCCTCTTTTTAGGCATTAGAAATTAAGATTTTGGCCACAAGCCTTGTTTTTCCAGAAAAAACTGCATTGTCAAGGCAATCTACAAACTCACCAGAGAGTAATTTCTAAGGGTTTTTGAAATACCTCTTTTCACACATTTATTTCCCTATTAAGTTCTGCACAAGACTCTGACATCGGTAGAGACTTACAATTCTCTGCTAAATTCTGCGCATTTTCAGATTAATTCCTACATGTTCACTGTATATTATTGTAAATCCATGTGGCCTAACTATTCAAATCATGTGCTACCATAGTTCTCAGTGCATGTTAAAGCATTCCTAACACTGCCCAAACTTATGCCAGCTCATAATAGCCCCATGGGATTGTTATACCAATTAAAAATCCCTGGAATTCATTGGAGTCTGAGACATGCCTGTGAGGACCAAAAGGGAGTGATACAGAACCAGCTTGAAAAATAAACAGGATTTGCTGTGTACTGAGGGAATCCTTGGCTGTCTGACTAAGGTACCTTTTATACTGGCAGGGGATGCAAATTGGAGCCTGAGGATCTGCACTTTCATTTTCAAAGCTCTTTGCAAACATCAACCACTTCACCTTCACACCATTGCTTCAAGGGAAGTAAATATGTACAGTTCCAGCATCTTCTGTTTTCTGGAGGTGCAAAGAAGCACAGGGCATTTTTACAATCTCTGCTCAGGCAAAAAAGGGAGCTTTTGACAACCTCTTCCTTTGTGGGCAAATGAGTTTCTCAGGGCCACGGAGGGAACTGGTGGCAGAACAGGGTTTACTGGAAAAATCCTGCTATCCAGCCTGGTACTGAGTCCACCCTGCCTAACCTGCAACACACCAAAGCAACTTGTAGAATGCTAGCCATACACTGCTTCAATGTAGAGGACAGATTACTGCATGTCACTCTCCATAATCTCTCCTGTAAGAGGAATTCTACATATTTCCAGGGGACCTCCCCCTTTGCTTCCTCCCCCTCAGATGGCGGCAAGGTTAGAGACAAGTTGTTTTCCCAAGGCTGATATTAAAAATGGCTCTGTGTTTTGCTAAACATTCCTCTGAAGCATGGGCAGCACGAGTATGTGTGTGTGTGCGTGTGTGTGTGTGTGTGGATGGGTGTGTGTGTGTCTGAAAAGGACCCCAATGAAAGGAAGGAATGAGAGATGCTAAACAATGCTGTGCAAAGTTGCAAACTGTTCGGCTACAGGCCAGAAAATGAATCCAATTTTTCATTCTGTCATTATAAATATTTCAGTGCAAATGGTACTGATTTTCTGCAACTGTGGTTAAGCAAAGGGCCTCCGAGTGAATATTTAAGGGGGAAAAAAAAAGAGAAGAAGAAAAAGAGGGAAGGGAAAAAAAGAAAAATAAGAGGGAGGGGGGAAATTAAGGTTAGCAACCAATTAATTTCAAACTTTCAGTGTAAAAGATTCTGGGAAAAATTCTACAGTGATGCAGCGTGTGACTCGAAGGAGGGAAAAAAACATTTACTCTGCTCTTCTTCTGACAGTTTCTCATAAAATATCTGCAGTCCATCTATCTTTTAGTACTCCAGGCTCCTCTGGAGAGCAGAAAATAGTAGTTTAAAGCTCACTTCAGTGCCAGTCTGCGGGAGATTGCTTTCCACAGGACCCCTGCTGATGGAGGCCTAGGGGAAGAGGCCCAGGAGTTATTCAATCAGTCCAAGGCTCTGGGGCGGCCAGGGCTCCTTTGAGGGCTGATTATAAAGCTGCCCTCCTGTTGCCTGCCTCTGAACAGAACGAAATGAGCAGCCTCTTGCTGAGCAGATTCTGCAAGAAGGAATTTCACCTGTCATGGAGTTTGTCAGAATTTCAAGATTTATCTTGGTGCAAAATTAATAAAATACCAACTAGGATTTCAGCCTGACTACTCAGCTGTGTCATCTCAAAGTGATCTTTCACCTAAGAAAACCTGGACACAGAGCTACTGAAGTCATTCTTGCCCTACTTTTGCTCAGGAGCTTTGGTGGATGCTACAACTGAATAATAAAATGATTAGAGGTGGATTTCCTGACAATTACACCCAACGTCAAGCGCCGGGTGGGTGCTACCGTCCTAGCGTGTGACCTTCCGCCTTACCTCTGTGGTTACTAAATCTCCCTGGAATATGCTGAAATCTGAAATAGAAAAAGATCATTTCTGCAGTTTATAACCTAGCAGGTCCCTTATGGCAGCACATCTGTTAAGTTCATACACTGGTATTCCAGGTCTGGATTTGATTTATAAGTTTTAAAGGAATACAAACAACAGACTACATGAGATTACATCCAGTGAAACACTGCAAATTAATATTGCCGTGACAGTCAAGTACATGGTCTTTTAACCATATTCTGAGTTTAATGTTGTGGTAAAGTGCCAGGTTGATAAAGCATCATCTAAATCTCTGTGAGCTGAGTGCAGTTCTTTCGAAGCTAGACAGCCTCACCAGTCTTCTGACAGTGCCTTACAGCAATAATAATAATAAAAAATCTTCATACGCTACCTGTTTAGTTAAGACTGTACTAGCTTACAGCACTAGGTCACATGAATTTCAAGTCTCAGGTAGCAAAGAAGCAACTTGCAGCCTGCAAGAGGGCTTTTCAGCTAAAAGAGTAGATCCATTTCGAGAACATAAAATTCAGCTGATGGGTAAATAACATATTATTCAATTTACAATGTGGTTGGTTTAGATCTTGACATGGAGAGACAGAGATCCACTGTACCAAGAAACAATTAAATATGCTTAGATTGGGAAGAAATATGCATTTGCCATCAATGGCTCTTACCCTGAGCTGTGACAATTTCTCTGTACTGTTCAAAGCTGTTTGTTGTTTGAAGTGAAAAATCTACCTTTCTGTCTATTTGCTCCCCAGCATTTTCTAACAAGAGCTTAAAACAAATGGTAACATATCGTTTACCTGCCTCCTCACCCTTAAATGACAATTCAGCATTAATACACATCATAAAGCCACCTTTACCAGGCACTAGCAGTGTGACAGTTTTAACACCAAGAGATCTCACAGTAGAGGGGGAGAGAGAAAGCACGCCAGTGAATGCACAGATGGTGGGAGGGGACACAGGGTGCTCTCAGCAGGTTACAGTAGAGATGCATTAACTCCACAGAGGGATAAGGGCTTCCCACCAGTACAGTCATGAATTATAACTGAGCATGGGAGTGAGTTCTTAGTGCCTGTCTCACAGCAAATATACTGTTCCATTTTCCTGCACAATCACCTTTCACCTTTACAAATGCAAAGCCAAGCAAAATGCACCACTAATATTTAACAATATCACAGGTTCTTTATCTTACACAGCACACATCTACACACAGGAAGTGTGGGGGGAGGCAGAGTATTCACTGACACAGTGTATCCCCGAGCAAACTTACACACCCATGATCCGTGACTGTGCCTAGCGATTCTCCAGCAAAAACGGACTATAACAACACAGAAAAACAACCAAAGCTGCTCCTAGAAATGTGTGCAACTCAGCAGTATTGGTTCATGAGAACTGAATCATCTCTTTCTCTCTTCCTTTGTTAACAGGGTGGAGGACACTCAATTTCAGCTTTGAACAGAAGAGAAGCTCAACTTAAAAAACAAAAAATCACAAGAGCATGCAAAATTACACTATTTTCCTATCCAAAATGTTTACACCTTGGATTGATGAAAGCACGGCAAAACCGACTCCAATAACAGGTAGAAATGCTAAACCTAAAAGCTGTTTCTTCTAGGACATACACATTTTTTGCAACATACACTTCCAGTTGTGTAGCCACTCTGCACCAGAGTCTTTTTCACTCATGTTTAGAATGGAGAGGCCCAATGATGCTCTTACCCTGTACCCTATACCAAAAAAAAAAAAATAAAAGGCAAATACAAAGTAAAGAGGAATAAAAAAAAGGCAAAGCAAAAGGCAGGAAAAAAAAAAAGAAAAAGCACTACTTTTGAGCCAAGTTTGCTGTTTACTAGAGTGTCTCTTTATGAATCACTGACCACACCTTGTTTTCCCAAACTATCTGCACCTCCTCCCTAGGGGAATTCATCCCCTCCCAACTTTCCTCCTACTCAATGAACCTATCAATGGAGAAAACTTGTTATTTTTGGCAGCTGAAAATTTGACCAGTTCTAAAGGGTTCGTTTACCATGCCTTTCACTTTTGTTTAAAACCTCAGTGTTCCTGTTCTAAATGACAGCATGGCAAAGCATTGCTTTTAAGCAGTATTCTTCTTGCCTACCACCTCTCAGTCTTTCACAGGCAGCTGCTCTCTCTCCAACAATGGAGCCTTACTCCTTTATAGCTTGAGGGCAGAGACTCTCACTAGCTGTAGACTTGCTGCAAATATCACAATAAAGGACACAAATGTGAATTTCTTGTAAAATACGAGTTGGCTCTGGAGGTACCTTGCTTTAGAAAACTCTGTCAAGAGCAAACAATGTATCTTTCTCCAAAATGCACAGCAGCCACACAGTTGAAAGAGCTTTTCCAAGTGATCTAACATGTCAATGGAATCAGGATGCTAGTGAATTTTACACTTTTCTCCACTTTAGGTCTCTGATCGATATTCTACCTTCTTTCACACTTAATACACTCAATGCTGGTTTGGCAGCATGTCTTGAAGAACTTTAAAAAATATAAAACCCCTGAAGCTTGAGGAGGTGCTCTGCGGTGTAAGAAGGTAGGGTTTGAACTACAGATCTTAAGAGGTAGCAGTTTTGCTTCTACTAAATCCCTGTGCCTATGCTTTGGTACTCCAAAAACATGGAGGAATGGGGATGCCGGGAGCAACAACAACCTTGTGCCAGCGCTGCAGAGGGAAGTGGGGGCAGACCTCAAGCTGCAAATGTCCAGTGATAACCGTGTGCCACCACTCGTTGGGAAATGACAGGACCAGTGGAGAGTGGAGCCAGGAATAAGGAGCTTATTCATGGAGATGGAGTGAGGGGGGCCAGCAGCAGGGTAGGGGGAAGGGAAATCAGATTTGCAGAACTGGCCATGAAGCTCCTCAATACACCATAGCTGGATGCTTCATAAAGTCACACTGATGGCAGTCCCGGAGATGGCCATCTGTTGTCAGCTCTGGGCCAGATGAAAGATAATATAATGGCAGCTACTGGTAGCTAACAGCAGGGCAGTTGTAGGAAGGAATGTGTCCTAGAATGAAGAAGTGGTGCTTCCTGTTTAGCACAGAAAATCAGTCATCGATATCAACTACATTAGCAAGAAATTAATGGATGGACAATTAACAGAACTGAACTGATCTACCAGGGAAATTATTCACACGCAAACAGAGTGCTTATTTCTTCTCCAGGTGTATGTGCCAACTGATCTGACTAATGGCAAGGTGTAAGCTGAAACATTCAGGGCACAGATGATAAAACCTCATTTTCTGCAAAGGGCAGAATTCCATTTCTAATGATTATCTGTGGGTCAGGGAATACATTTACTGCTTTCCCTGCCCTCAGCCTATGACAGGACTCTCTGATGTTCGCTGAGGTTTCTGTAGGGACTGAGGGTAGAAACTGGCCTTTATGTAATAACTGAACTTCCCCTTATTATTACCATGATTTATTTTTACTAGTGCCTTATCATTATTACCAGCATCACTCAGAAGGAAAAATGTTTGCTTTCCCAAGCACTATTATTTCTATCTTGTTTCTTTCTTTGTCCCATAATCTCCTTTCTGCTTCTCTACTACTCCTCTGCTTTTTGTTCCCTTCTTCTTCTGTAATTCTGTGCCTTTTTCTTTCTGCAGCAACTTTTGATTTGCTTCTTTAGGCTGAAATCTTGCACACCTCACTGTTCTATTTGTTAAAAAAACCTCAGAAATTATGATTTTAATGTTGACATGTAACATCACTGATACATTTCAGAGACAACATTTGCTGCTTTCAGACTGGAAACCACGAATTTCATTTAACATTTTTGCATGTCATAAGGATTTGCAGTCATGAGGATTACAAACTGGACTATATTACCTGATTCTGCAAAATCTATTTAATATAGACCATTTGAGTCAATTTGGAGAACAGATGCATGGGTTATTTTTTTTTAATAGGTACTAATATTTTACAGAAAGAATCCTGCCATACAAGCATATAAACAGGAAGAAGTAGGCAAAACAGGGACATACATTCAAGCACACATGCTTTTCGGTATGGCTCTGTCCCCTAGAAAGAGAAGGAATATAAATTTTAGCTTATTTTTGAATAGGTACTTTATGAGTATCATCCAGGACAGTATATTTCGTTTTCAGTTCTTTACCATTTTATTGTTCCTTAAGTCTGAATTTCTTTTCAAGATTAAAATGTGTACTTAAATGCAATATCCATCACTTAAGTGCTGTACTTTGCCAATTAATTCTGTATTTTCATCAATAATATTACTCAAGCATCTGAAAAAACAAAGCATAATTGTGATTCAATTGCTCCAGAAATTTAAGGAATTCTCACAGGGAATGTATAAGGGATGTTGTGAACACACTGTTTCCTCCTTATTTACAGGAAAGTCTATAGAAAATTTCACAGGCTGACTATGGTATGCAGAGTTACTCATATACGAAGTATGTGGAGACAAATAAGACACATTAATATTAAGCTCATCTTTGACAAGCACTATTTAGTGAAATCAAAATGGTCCCTGAAAAATTCTAGCTCTTTGGGCTTGGTGGGCTTTGCAATGGGCTATAAATATTCATGAACTAATGAAGTACCCACAGGGAATGTTTACATTTGAATAGGCCAATCAAAGGCGGGTGAACTCACAAGCTCCAAACCTGGAAATTTCTTATTTAGAGAAGAATTAACGCATGAAAACCTAATGTGGCCATAACACCCCTCAGTCCCCAGGAGGGAAGGGGCACTGGAAGGGAATTCAAAGAATTTCTTTTTGTATTTAAACTTTGTTTGACATTGAAGCAAAAGACTTGCAGGGGAAACACTTAGAAGGTATGTCCTTAAAGAGCTAATGCATGAGTGCCTCCACTGTGCTTCTCTTGATTGCCTTTTTGAGAAAATTCGCAAAGAAAAAAATTCTCCCTTCTAGGGGGAAAAAGTCTCAAATCTCAGGAACACAAGTCTGAATTTTTTAAATCTTGAAAGACATGGATAGATGTGCACATACTGGTGCACACATATCTATCTGAAACAGGATGCACAGTAAGGGCTCAGGAAAAAAAGCAAACTTGCAATGCATGCAGCTCAGCCTAGTCCCCTAAAACACAAACATTAATTACAAACCTAGTATCTTTGAAATAGTATTATTACCATCATCCTCACTCGCAAGATGGAGAGCACGCATGGTTATGTGGAGCAAGTTAGTACCTGACCTTACAAATGAATCCAGCTCTTCTGACTGCTGCTCTGAGAGCAGCAACCTGACTGCCTGCTAAGGACTAGGGCGAACATTAATGAATGTGATGCCTGTATTTAGGCATCAAAAGTGTTTTGTTGAAACTTTAAACGAGGCTGTGGCTGCTCAGCACCTATGCTTTTATCAAGGTTCCTAACTTCAGGCATTTTTGACCTGATTTCCTGATGTACTCAGCACCAACATCTTGCCCTGGCCTTATCTGCAGCTGGAGGTGCTCAGCACCCTCTCAGAAATAGGCCACTGAGTTTGAAAATGCTGGCCTAAAGCTTTGACTGTTAATTGGATTCCAGGTAGGCTTCTTTTTAAGAAGAGCTGACAAAGTTATTCCCTGCTGGCTCTTGGCCTTTGGGGCCTGGAAAGCCAGCATCTATGTTCCACTCCTCACCCATAGAGCTTGGGGACCTAAAAATGCCAAAACTAATCTCCAATTCCTCTTAAAAAAATGTTTTGAGGCCTTTTCTGTGTGAAGAAAACATCCTGAAGGTTTAAAAGTTTTGTGCCTGTTTTTGTGTAAAGAGCATAAATTATTCACGGTCTCCCCTGCTGTTGGGACCTACATGGTACACAGACTCAGCTACTGTGGGGGCCTTGGCAAAACAGTCCTAGATGGAGGTAGCTGTGCCACTGCTGCTATGGCTGATGCTATTCCTACACCAACCTCTTTCCCAGCTGGCCCCAGAAGGCCTCTGCCACAAGGAGACAACTCCAGCCCAGGTTAATTAGCAGTTTTCTCTAGCTGACCCCCAAATGAGAGAACATAGTGTTTGAATCCCAGCTCTGCCACTGTCTCCACTAAAGGTCTCAGTCAAGCCTTTAGTTCTTGAAATAGCCTAGAGCTTGCTTAGTTCTGTTCCAGCTCAGGTCAAGGGTATTTTAAAGGCTGTTTTAAAGTGTTGAGTTTTTGGGAGCATTTTCCAATGCTGAGATCTTTGGAAAGTTTAACCCTTAAAGAAGTGAGGAAGAAACTAGAAGATTAGTTTCAACAGTGCTAATCTTGGAAAAAGAAAATGGTAAAACTGGAAATCCAGAAATCCAGAGAAGGACTCACATTAAGCTGCATAAAACTTCCACAGATTCTTCTATAGTGCCTCTGTCCTGCTTTGTTTTAGCGGCTTGTACTGGGAGCTAAGAATGTTCTCCTGCTGTTTGAAGCGACATGAGTAACATCTGCTATGAGTGCTTCATTCTTTCTTTCATCCTTTCCCTGGGGAAGGAGCTGTGTATTTTGTTCTGGTAGAGCTCTGTTGCTATGGGTTGGGATTTTGGGGAAGGTTTAGAAATCTACATACAGGTATATGTTTGTATGCAAGAAGGGAGCCTTCGGCACATGTAGGTGCATCCTGCTCTTAGAAGCCTAAGTTGAGGCTGTCATAATACTTAACTGCTGTGGAAGTCTGTTCCATGCTCTCACAGGCCAGTCTGTGAGGAGGTTCTAGTTTTTGAGGAAAAATCTCCATCTCTTTGATAGAAACGCTCACAAAGCAGAACTTTGTCAGCTACCACATCGTTTCCAAATGGGAAGAACTTCTCAGGTCATGTCTGACTTGTGCTTGACCCAGTCCACCAAGAAAATTAAGGACTGAGTCTTAGAACACAACTGGACGAACATGTAGGAAGGCAGTATTGACAACAAGAGAGCAGATTGAATATGCTCCTGGTCTCCTTTGCTACTGAGGGCCAGTGCTGCAGCTCTCTGTATTAGCTGGAAAGTCCTACAGGCTGATGGCTCCATGCCCAGGTATTCTGTGCTGATGGAGTCCAGATGGGAAGCAGCAAGGGCGTGAATCACTGAGGCCAGGTCCCTTTTGAACAGGATGAGAAGCAACTGCTGATCCAATTATTTCTTGCCCTAGTTTTCATGTTTCTAAAGTGGGGACACTTAACTACCCCAGGGGCAACTAATTATTAGTCACAAGAAGTTAAGGAATTGTCCTAATTCACCAAAAAGAGATATCATTTTTGTTCTGGGCAAAATGGGGCTGAGATCATGTAATTTTGGCTAGCATCATATTGAAAACTAACTCTCATCACTGATAAAACACTGAAAAAAATGTACAATTATTCATCAGTTCTATTGGATATCAGTACCTCCCTGATCCAGCAACATCTGCATAAAACTAAAGTGAATTCATTCATTCACTTTGGTTAACACCCCACAAGGGTACCTCATTCGTCCCCACAAACACCACAATATGTTGTGTCCCTGGCCAGGTTGGATGGGGCTTTGAGCAACCTGGTCTTGTGGAAGCTGTCCCTGCCCATGGCAGGGGGTTGGAACCAGATGATCTTTAATGTCCCTTCCAACCCAAATCATTCTGATTCTGTGGAATTAATACTAGCACTGTAAATAGGAAAGAAATGGTTACTCCTTGTCAGAGACAAGAGAAGCACAAACACCAGAGCAAACAACTAAGCCTATGTCCAATAAGACTAAGGCAAAAAAGTTTCCTAAGCAGGCACTGGAAAGAGCATGTGGGCAGGAAGAAGTCTTAATAGGTACAAATTCCTTTCTCATAATTTAATGAAAATTCAATAATAAACTAGTCATAAGTTTCTTCCTTATCAATTAAAAATTCAGTCTTATGGATAATGAATGGAGAACACTGTTTTAGTTATATCCATCCTCTAAAGAGAACTAAATGGTCCAGGTGTTCAATTAGACTTTAATCTTTTGGGGGTAATCTAGGCACCCTAAAAATGCATCTACCTTTCAGCTTTCTAATTTGTGGAAGCCTATTTCATAAAAGCCCTTATTGTGTTAAGCATGTCTTATTAAAAGCTTTCTATTCTAAAGAATAAACACTTTTAGGGACACACTTTTTCAACTCCATTTCAGAAGTATAAATACACCATATAGCCTTTTAAACACGTAGTACAAAAATTCACAACTTGAAACACTCTGAAAGCATAAACTTCTAACTGTTACAGAAGGTTTCCATTTGCTTCCTCCATATGCAGGTAGTATCCAAAAAAGTTTAAAGCTGGTTCTGCAGCTATGGAGCACAAAGGCATTTAAAAGCAGTGTACGGACCACAAAGGAAGTGTCAAAAGGATCTTAAAACAAAGAGCAAATGTAAAATGTAAAATTTCATTATTTCAGCTTGAAGGTTGAGCAATACATTGAAGGTTTGATTTTCAGGACTGGTCATTTCTTCTCTGTTCTCACCGGAATGAAGGTCCTGTGGGATTGTGTTGCATTCCTAGCAAGCGCCTGGAGTGAAATAATGGAAACTCCTAAAGGGAGTCTTACTTGATTTTTTGTATTGAGAAGGTGAGATGAACATAGTGAGGGGATTCTTATGTTCCTGTAGGCTACTCTTTCTGAACAGGAGCCAGAAAATGCTAAGTGAAGAATCACACTCGGCCAAACACCAAATTAAGCACCATTATAATGCATATATTTTCTGTTTGCTTGAATTAATTTCCTTTAATTATCAGCTGAACCATACATGTGGCTAGGACTTCTATGCCATTGCATTCTGCCCTGCTCTATTTGTTCATGTTTCCACCCTGCCTTCCCTACAACCACGGAGTGCTGACTCTACCTTCTAATCTGACATGATCAGAAGAACATGGGAGAGCATGGGAGAAGAACATTAGATGCACATATAATTTAAAAAGTAAGGAACTGCTCTTGATAGAATAAACATGCAGCTATGCTGCAAGCCTCAACACAAACCAAGGCAATGTGAAAGGATGGAGAAGCATAACCTAGAGGACAGTTGCCAAAGATTCCACTGCTTTAGGTGGTAGATAGCCTAAACGAAGCATTTCCTCCTAGAATAGGTTTTAAGTGAGAGTGGCCTGGAAATCAATGTATTTTCAGCAAAAGCAGACCCCAAAACTCAGTACCTACTGCTGTGCCTGAGTGCTTTGCTGCCCTTTCAGCAGCCTGGGTAGGTAATTGGAGGTAAGAGCAGAAAGACAGTGATCCCAACAAATAAACGCATGATGGCACTGCATTTTTTAAAAATATAATGCATTCTCCACTGAGGTAGGGCTATCCAAATTAATTAAAATAATAATAAACCTAATGAATTAGGTATATAAGTAAATGAATACCTCTTCCTTATTGCAAGTGTAGATAAGACAGAGGGAGGCTGTCACTAAGGATGCCGAGATGGGGTGGAGGAGGAGCCTTCTGCATGCAACACACAGTCATCTAGCCCATGGAGAGCAGAGTTTCTCTCTGTAGTGACACCCTTTTGTGTCCTTCACTAGAAAACCAGGTGCTTCAATTATGTTGAAGTTTCAATGAATGAGGCTTAGATGGAAAGAGCAAAATCTTTTTCTTAACTTGAGCAGGAATAAATTTTGAGTGGAAAAACATGTCATTTGTTTGTTACAACAAAAAAAATGAAGGCAGTTTCATGGGAGCCCGTGTGTTTGGAAACAAAAGTGTATTTTAGATGGGATAGACTTGTTAGGAGGTGATTGTACAAATCACAATTACTCTCTGTGTGCTTTACATCTTTATAATTCAGTTATCTATTCTGCTTTTCAAAATCCAGTCCTAATTCTACTGTTAGAAGTAATTTTTACCTTGTGTTGCTGTTTCTTTCTTTTCATAACTGTCTTTGGCATACCTGCACCTCCTTCCTTCCTTCCTTCCTTCCTTCCTTCCTTCCTTCCTTCCTTCCTTCCTTCCTTCCTTCCTTCCTTCCTTCCTTCCTTCCTTCCTTCCTTCCTTCCTTCCTTCCTTCCTTCCTTCCTTCCTTCCTTCCTTCCTTCCTTCCTTCCTTCCTTCCTTCCTTCCTTCCTTCCTTCCTTCCTTCCTTCCTTCCTCCTCTTTCTTTCTTTCTCTTTCTTTCTTTCTCTTTCTTTCTTTCTTTCTTTCTTTCTTTCTTTCTTTCTTTCTTTCTTTCTTTCTTTCTTTCTTTCTTTCTTTCTTTCTTTCTTTCTTTCTTTCTTTCTTTCTTTCTTTCTTTCTTTCTTTCTTTCTTTCTTTCTTTCTTTTTCTCTTTCTTTCTCTTTCTGTTCTTTCTTTCTTTCTTTCTTTCTTTCTTTCTTTCTTTCTTTCTCTTCTTTCTCTTTCTTTCTTTCTTTCTTTCTTTCTTTCTTTCTTTCCTTTCTTTCTTTCTTTCTTTCTTTCTTTCTTTCTTTCTTCTCTCTCTCTCCCTCCCTTCTCTCCTTCTCTCTTTCTCTCTCTCTCTCCTTTTGTTTACCATTAATAAACAGTATCATTACAAATCTGACAACAGCCCACAAAAAGATATTCATTTGACCCTATTTTTATTCCCAGCAAATCAAAACAGAAATTCTACTTCCCCTCTCTGCTATCACTGCACTCCTAGTTCAGTGCATAGATTTTCACATTTGAAGACAAAAGAATACATTTATTTTCCATTTCACTGGTTTACTAAACATTTTATGGCTATCAAGCAGAAAAACAGGATGCCCATTTCTCTCTCCTAGAGAATACCTTGAGCTGCAAGAACCTACAGTGCAAGAATCCTGAAATTCAGCTCTGTACCAGGTGGCTTTCTGCCAGCATCTTTTTGAAGCAGCATGGGTTGAATCACCTGCAATTTCTCTTGACCTTCTCTAATTCCCATCCTGATGATAAGCAAGAATCAGAGGAGGTCATGGCAAGTACAACTTTGAACTCAGCTATCAAATACATAATGCTTTTATAACCCCCAGGTAACAAGTGTAGTACCTGCAGCTCTGTTTGGAAGAAGAACTTCTGTGGACACTGTGTGCAGTCATAGATCTTGTCCTCTTGTCCATGGGCTGAGAAAATATGCTGCTGCAACTTGTTTGCTTGGACAAACACTGAAATATTAGACAAAGAATAAGCTTTTCATTATTTCATATTGTAAGTGAAGAGCTTTTTAAAAACCATCTCTCAGTAGCATTGAGCAATTCCAGGATGTAAAATTAGGCAAGTGCATTCAGATTTCACCTTACACTGTTACTATAATGCATACCAATGAATGCCATTTATCTACAAAGAGTGAGGCTTCTCCTAAAACAAATGAATTGAAACAGATTCCTGGTGTAAGAAAAAAACCCCAACAACTGACCAGGAGAAAAATAAAAAAGAGACCCTGTCAGGACAACCAATGAAAATTTTATCTATAGAGTATCTGAAAATGCCATTTCCTGGTCAGAATTATTTCTTCATGCTTACTGCACTTTGATTGAACACACACAAAACTTATTTCCTGGCAACCAACAGGTTGAAAAGCAGAGATGCCAAAGTCCTGTTTACTCTGTGTGTCTAAAGTTAAAGCTAACAAACAGCTCTGTATTTAAATGTGTTAATGTTAAAAATTATATCCCACAGCTATACTGGGGCAATGTCTATAAATGTGAAACAGAACTGCAGGTAAATTCTCTTTGGATACTTTAAGATCAACTCTGCCTACACACTGAATGCAAGGGTTTCAATAATATAAACATGTTCAATTTTAATGACTACAAAACAAGGCCCTAAGACTGTGTAACAGTTTACCTAGGAGACATACTATTAATAATTAAATTGTATATGCCAGAGGCAGTGTTTGGGTTGGCAGCACTGACTTCTGATGGATGCCTGGTGCACTGTGACCTAAAAAAGTTTGCATCTACAATATTAATCTGTATAGGCAGGGAAAGGATTTATTAAAGATGCTGGCATTTGACTTTGACTCCACTCCTAATCATTAAAATTATTCTAATTGCAAGGCAACAAAAAACATCAGAATATTGTTCTTCTGAGTCATACATTTTAATCACATTTCTCATTACCCTGGAAAAAAAATCAGATTCCATTTTCCATATAAAACTTATATTGGTGATTTTTAACTTCTTGTTAATATTCTAGCAAGATGTGCTGAAGTAATTTAATGGCACATTGCTAATAAAGCATCATTGTTTGTGATTAATGCTCACTGTCTATTTACCCCATCAGCAAAAAGCAAGAAGAATTTCGCACAGATTGGAATCTACTTATCTCCATACTCTAACACATTTCACAAGGCTACTGGCTCAGAAATGGAAGGATTAGTTTTATCAGGGATCTTGGTCACATGGAGAGCCCTCAGTGGGTACTCTTTACATATGCAAGTTTTTATGTTGCATTTACAACATGCTAAACTAGGAAATGGAAGATTCATGACATCACACTAAAAAAAGATCACACCATAATGTGCAAGCAAAAACAAGGGAAAAATGGTAGAATCAGTAGTAAAACTAAAAACTTGAAGGAATGCCTAACTGAAAGAAATACTGAAGACAGACACTTTACAGACAAACTGTTTCTGGTGGTACTACTCGTGCTCAGACAAGCTGCGCAGTGAAGAGGAATTATGTATTTTTTTAAATTTTATAACCCACAGAAATGTGTGAAACCTGAAGAGAGAGAGGTAATAATCATCACCAGCCGCTGTATCTAAAAGAAGAAAAATTCAAATTTAATTTTCCTTGGTAGCACATGCTTAGGTTTCACTGGGCATGGAGCTGCCAAAAAGAGGAGTAAATTGAAGGTATTAAAGGGTCTATTTGCTTATCAATGAAAATCCTTCACTTCCATTAATGGAAAACAGAAACCTTGAATGGCTTCCAGAATTAGCATGCCATTGATATGTGAATACCCAAAGTGTGTTTTGTCATGTTTGTGATTATCTTTGATTTTCATCTTTTAAAGCAAAATTGGGAATGCAAGCTACATAGTAACACTCATGTTTTAGGTTATCATTTTATGAAATGTTCTATTAGGAAGTCCTCAAAAAACCTCACAACAACTCAGTAGGCATCCTTTTAATGTGCTTTCATTTCCAACAACAGCATTTTTCTGTTCTTCATTATGGCCCAAACACTACAGTGCTTAGCCCTACTGGGTCAAGTTATTTTCTCACTTGGGTTTTACTACTGAATAACAGCACTGACTCGGGGAGGATTATTCTACACTTGGACTTGTGTCAGGGGAGAGCAGAACTTGACTTGTGGCAAGACAGCATGGTTTGCTTTCTAAAGCACATTACAAGGGTGTTTCTTCTCACCACAGGCCAACAAACACACGCATGTGGGCTTTCTTACCCCCATCAGAGGAGAATGCTGCTGCACAGGCTATGCCTGGGAACTGGGGCCAAATTCTGCTCTGAGTCTTATTGGTTTAGATGAAGCATCTGTAGCTTTAAAGCACAAATTTATGGACAGTTTTAACCTTGGCAGGTTTGAAACATGGAAGTGATACTGTGGAAGTTAACAGACTATCACTTCTGTAATTATAAAAAACTCAAACTTCCGATAGAAGAGCTTGAAATGCACTTCTTACAGATGGATGACCGACCTTCCAAGGAGCTCAGCTTCCTAAACGATTTCTAATCAATATTATTAATGAGCAAAATGTAATGTTCCCTCCTAAAGCTGACCTAAAGCCAGCACACAACACATTTTTTTTCAGGGAGTTCTGCCAGGTCAAGCTAAGGGCATGGCTGGGACGAGCAGTGATGGGCTCTTACCTGTAAAGCACACTGGACATTTGAAGGTGCCCCCCATGCCTTCAAAGCTGTGCTCTATCAGGTGGCACTGAAGTTTGGCAGGAGAGTCGAATGTCTGATTGCAGAGTTTGCATTCATGGTTCAGTCCTTCATCTGGAGGAGAAATCAAAGGAAAACTGAAATTCACCACAGCCCTTACAAAGAGAAAGTCCAACACAATCTGTGAACTGGAGCGACTTTTTGTTTTCCTAAGCTCAGGAAACTGGACTGCTGAAGTGTTCTCTTACCCAGAATGTTTCAGAATACCCGAAGCTTGACTGGGCATTAAAAGCACAGATTTTCCACTAATAATTAGCACTACGCAGGAATGCAGAGCATTAGCCTTCCGTAGGAAATGATGACTATGACCTGAAACATCATTTCTTAGCAGAGCCACCCAGTCACAACCGAGTACATTTGCAAAACAGCACGTGAGGAATTTCATGCTGATCACACATCATCCTGTCTACCACGGGTAAGAGCTGTGAATGCTGTTTTTGGCACTCTGGCTGAGGTGGAGTTTCTTGTAACTGGTGTGAGGAGGGTGTGTAGTTTATACCCTCACATCACTCCTACTCCACATTCCCAGTCCTGCGGGCATGCATGAAACCTTTTGCAAACTGCAGGATTTCAGACCTCTCTCTCTCTCTGACAATCCTGGATTTTTTTCCCTCTTTATTTGCATTTCTCCTCTGAACAGCCCGGAGAAGTCCCCATGCGCCTTCTGACGCAGCTTTCCCGTCCACGTCCTGTGGCTTTAAAACCCTTCCCGCTCCCTGCCGCTTGTTCCTCTGCTTCCTCCCATTGTCCTCCAAGGCCGGCTGGTGCCTGGCACCAGGTTCCCTTCCTGAGGGTGCTGCAGGATTCATCCACTCCGCCATGAGGGCAGTCAGCCGCTGGCCTACTTAGAAACAGTTGCTAGGTAAGAAGTGGCTTCCAGCCCTGCTGCAGAGGCCTCAATTCCCACAGCGCCGCTTAGAAAAGGTCCTTCTGTATGTCACCGGTGTGCTACACGAGTAGCATTGATCTCGCAGGTAAATACTGTATCTGATTATTAAAAAAACAAGCGGGAATGGAGTGCTCGGTGACTGGGGCAGCTCCCTGCCATTTCTCGGTTGGGAAGGAGCAATTCAGGAGAATGCCCTGCCCATGCTGAACACGTAAATGCCAGGCTGCCAACCTCCCGCCGGACACAGCGCTGCCTGCAGCGACCATGAGTGACCCTGGTGACAGGCATTCCTGAAGGATATTGGGAGCACAGACAATGTTTTGCATCTCACATGACAATCCTTTCTACTGGCGTAAAGAGAACATGACATGGTGCTCCCGTGGCTGAGTGGGGGCACATTCCTGCCCCAAATGACCCTTAGTGACTTATAAGAATTGAAAAAAATGTCAATGGTAGCCCCCAGCTTTCACTTCTTGCAGTCCAAAAGCTAAATTTAGACTTTGCGTAAGTCATGGCATCTCTAGCCAAAAGAGGGGAATTAGACAGCGTGAGCTAAGCCAGGCCATGGTGGCCATTCTGCAGGTGGAACTACTGAAAATTACCATTGTGTGGTTTCCATGAGGTGTCAGAGCTCTGCACAATGAAAAGGGGCAGATGAAACCCAACAAAGACAAAGGTTCACACAAAATTACATCACTCCCATGCAGACACAGCAAACTGCAAACCTCCTTTCCTTTTCTACCCAATCCTTCCTGAAAGCAGTGTTCAATGTTCCTGGTTTCCTCTGTTGCATATATGTAAAGCCTTATAGAAAAAGGGCCTTATTACCCTTGGAAAATCATGGCTCAGGTCTGCTACTTAGGCTAAGTAGGGAACTATAGGAGAGTGACTCAGTTGGAATAGGGGTAGAGAGACGTGAGAGACGTGAGAGAAGCGCTGCGTGACTGCCACATGTCCACATCATGGTGTGCAGTGGTTGGTTGACGTGGGCTTGTTGTGCCTTAAAACTGTGTAAACTGGTAATGGGCCAGCTGCTTAGAAAGGCCTGGTTTTTGCAATCAAGGGCTCTCCTTTGCACCTGCCTGGGGACACTGTGTTGCTCTGCATCGTCACATACATGCTGCAGAGCTTCTAGAGGGTGTGAAATGGAAGGCCTGCTCTGAGTGTCAGCTGAAAAATGTTGGTGGTCCTGGCAATGCCCTGCCCACAGACTGTTGCTGCTGAAGTGCCTGTCTCTGTTACCTACATGAGACAGAAGAACTTGACTCTCAGCCTGCCTGACCAGGCACCAATTTATAGCTAGATCCACTGAGGACAGCTGTCAACACAAACTCGGGCAAAGGCTGAGGTCAATCTCAGCTGTTTTGACACCACGGCCTCTCTGGAGAGACTGGAATATGGTGGCAACAGAGCACATGCTGCTGAGGTACACATCCCACCCAGCCACATATGCTGGTAGTCAGGTACAATAGCTGATAAAATCCTTTGCAAAAGACTTCCAGGGGAAGGTTAAGTGTGGGTGACACTTTCTTATCTTGTAGGAGACACCTTTTGTAACTCTTCCTTAAAAAAATTTAAAATAGTTATCAAATATATGCTAACTACTTCATCAGCAGGGAAAATTTTAGTGGATTATCAAGAGTTGCCTGGGATTTGGCATTTTTCACCTTCACAGAAAAACCCTTCCAGTGTGTTCTGCCCTTGCTGCTGCTGAGAGAGGACAAGTACAGCCCAGGCAAGCACCACCAAAAGGAGCATGAAGGAAAAGAACCTGGCACACTCCAGTCTGTAGATCTAAGAAACACAGACACATCCTCCAAGGCAGGTTCTAAGCTGTGTACTTCCAACAGGCAGCAACCCACAGCTGCGGGCAAAGCTGCAGAACAGCATCCTGAAAAGAGGAGGAGGGCTTAACAAATCTCATAAAATGCCTCTTCTTTCCTGAACTTGCTAATTAGTAATGAGGGTTGTACAGACTGACACACAATACTTCTATATGCACATCTTTGCCATGGTCATTATTGAACAGATAGTTCTGGGGATGGTGAAAATTCCCCACAATGGGAAGTTACAAGACAGGAAGCATGTAAGGTGAAGTTTCTTCATCAACCTGTTTGTGCTGATACACACAGTCAAAGCAATTAGGACAACAAGAGCTCCATCTCAGGATCTTCCACAACTCGAGGTGAAAATAATAAATGTGAATTCTCAAATCACAGAGTTACTGTTGGCAAAGTGTAAATGAACCATGCTAATCATTCTTGAGCATGGGAACAGAGAACGGGGAGTTCTTCAAACATTCCAAGGAAGAAAGACTTCCGAAAAAAGAAATATTTTTATATGACACTATAGAAAACAGAGAAGGCTTTTTTTTTGTCTTTCCATTACTTTAGTTGATGAAGAAAAAAATAGGAAGAAAGGCATATACTCCTGATGCTGAAGCAAAACTAATTTTAATTACACAGAAATTGTACTTGTTCAAGAAGAACTGAACCCCATTAAATGTGACACTCATTGTATTTACCATATTACTCAGATCCAAGGTGACTTCCTGGTCACAAAAATCAAAATCACTTTGATTATTCTATGTTGCAAATGTGATTTTCCTAAAGGCTTATAAACAGGATTTGAAAAATCCCCTCACCCACTCGCCTGGGGCAGATAAAAACCTTCCCCAGGCAAGAGACATCAATTTGTGCAGAATCTAAGTTTCTCCTAAAAATGAAATGCTTTTAGTTTTCAAGTTCTAAAGACTACATTTAAAATAAGACTACATTTATATAAATAACAGAATAATATTTTTCCTAAATCCCACTGTTTTCACCCATTTTGTGCACATCACCAGCTTTGTTACATCCTTGGAACAAAGGGCAAGGTTCCAGCCCTTGAATTCAAAAACGTGAGACCAGCCGTGTTTTAAAATAAGGAAGACAGCTAAGGGTACAGAACTGGCAGAAGAGTCAGGAGCTCTGGCTTCCATTCCAAACTCCAACACTGACATACTCTTATCACCTTGGGCATGACAGTGTGGCCTGTGTTTTTCAGACTACCCATCATTAAGGAAGAGGTGCTAATTTTTAATTTCTACTTTAACAGGCTGACCTAATTACTATCCCTTAAGACTTTTAATACAACCAAGATAGTGGAGCTGGAGAAGAGTCCAAGATTACCATACTCAGAAGACCCAGAATCACTGCCATCTGCTTGTGAAAGGGTTTAAGATTTTATTTCTTGACACACAGCTTGCCTGGATCACAGAGCACTGTGGAAGGATGGGGGAACAAGGCTTTGTCCCTGTTCTCCGCTCTCCCTAGAAAATTTAAAAGCATGGCCAGCCTTTCATCTCCCACTGGCATGAAAGAGCCAGGATGTGGCAAATCTTGCAAAGGTGCCAGATGTGGAAAGAGCGTGCAAAAGGCTCTGTTTATGCAGTGGCCCCTGTCTAGCTCTCCATGTTTAGCAAACAATTTGATAGGGTGCTATGGAAGTGCAAAATATGATATCATTAATAAATAAAGGGCCAGTGAAATGTCACATTTTCAGTTTTCATTTGGGATAAATCTGAAATGGAATGGAGTGTCAGATACAGTCCAAAGGGCCCTCCTTCCCTGCAGAACAGAGCTGCTGCTCGTTGCTCTTACTCAGGCAGAAAAAAAAAAAATTAAAAAAAAAAATTAAAAAGAAGTGCTGAGCAGCTTTAAAAAATTCAATCAAAATAATCTGCTCTTTGGAAAGGTGGCGGCTGACAGTAATTGGAAAATACTGTCTGACTCATTTATTAAAGTGAGATTCAGAGTCAATTGATTTAATAACCATTAGAATATTCTATTAAGGATATAATAGGTTGGCACAGCCCTATTTTTTATTAAGAGTTATAGGTAAGAAATAAGCAATGCTATGGAATTTTAGACAACTGCTGTATGGATTAGACCAAAAATATGGCTTGCAAAATAGGTATAAAAGCAGCAAGTATCAGGAGGAGGAATAGGAAAGTACATTACAGTGCAAATGAGTTAGCTGAAGGATGAAAAAGAAATGAACCTTTAATATAAAGCCTGCACTTTTCCAAATCTAACAGAAAACTATGCACTGCATTCCCTGGTGTGGTACATCGTAAAACAAGTCAGCATGTCCTTCACATTATGGGCCCAACAACGCCATGAGGAAGGCAAGAACAAAGTACCCACTGTACAGCACAGAACTGGTGCTTACTGTTGCCCTTGTGTGGCTGGGATATGAGTTTGGACATGGTTAAGACCTCGCAAGATGGATGGGAATGGTTTACCCACTGCTCACAGTCAAATGAGTTTGATGCATGCAGAATTTCTGCATAAGTAAATTGCTTTCCATTTGCAATCTTTATTCAGATAGTGGGAAAATGTAAACATGAATCAGTTCCAAATAAATGCATTTAATATTAATATAAATGTTTAATATTTGTACAAATATTAATGTTTCAATGCAGGCAGGTAGATTTTAATTGAGGTGAAACCCATTACCTCAGCAACTAACTTGACAACCAGCTATAAAAACAAATATAATCAGTCTTCATGCTGAGCATATACTCATATTTGGGGATTATCTTTGCATTGGCTACCCATGTACTGTGGGGTTACTGAGCAGCTTGCTGAGCAGCTTGTACAGCAGGCAGGATGGTCCCACTTGCACCTGCCCCAGAGCCAGCGCTCTTGGTGACCCAGGCCAATTTGTGGTACCGGCTCAAGGCACAACTTGTTCATTCCAGGGAAGGCCCTGACATTTCAATATACACTTTAAACAAGTGGAACCCTTTAAGCAGCGTCTAGACTTGTGTTTATGCTTCTTGCTCTTCAATAAAAACAAAACTAGAGCAGCTACAAGCAAATGTTCACTGGCTGACTTACACGCAGCTGTTAAGTTGGTAACCACTGGGGGCCCTCTTATATTGTCTGATCAACACTACAGCCATTACCCAGCACCAATTTGTAACAGTTTATAAGCGACTGTTTCTCTTATTCATCCTCAAGATTGTCCAGAAGGGTCCTTGTGCCTTCTACTCTGAATAAATCTATAGGCAAAGGTCCTAGGATCGTGATGTCCTCCTGGTAAATCATCATGAGGCTGGGTTCATGCTCAAAATAATCTGCTAAGAAGTCATGTAAAATCTGCCCTCCACACACAGCACAGGAATGAAATGGCCTGCAGGCCCTGTAATTTTTTTTTTTTTTTTTAGGTCTAAAACATGCACAGCTCTCACATTCAATGCGTTTTCTTTGTAATTTTTTTACCAAGCAAACCATGCCCCTAAACCAATTTCTCCTTCTTCACATTGCTTTCACTCTTCCCTGAGCTAATTCTGCAGCACACATTTATAAGCCAGAGATGTGAGGAGTAAGGAAGCAATGTCATGGATGACAGCTAACCCCTCAGCTACAACATCTCACACAGAAAACAGGGGAAGGACAAAAACCATCACATAACACTGTAATTTCCAGAGTGTACAGCCACCCATGCTTCCTAGCTTATAGTGCTGTGCCTACCTGCATCTTTTAAATTCTGCTGGCCACACACCTACACAACCATCAGCCTCCCTGTGCCACTTCAGACAGCCTCATTCCTGCTCAAAATTTGGTCTTAGGGTCTACTGTGGCAAGTATGTGCATGGCATGTACCTTCACATGCTAAAGAACAAATAACAGCTCTTCCAAACCTGGAAGCTGAAATGTAACAGTACCTGAAGTCTCCAGCACCCCCATTCATAATTTCTCCCTGGTAGCACTAATGCTTCTGCCATTATCAATTCCTCAAACATTATCAGAACCCCTCAAATGAGAAACATGATCCATCGCAGTGTTAATTTTGGAAGCTGACATGAAAAGCATGGAAATAGTGAGAAAGGAGGAGGCAGAAAACGCAAAGTATACATAGTATACAGCTGGCATTTGCAGCAGGAAGAAGTATACAGCTAGAATTTACAGCTGTGAGAGCAACCTGCCATAGAAAAACAGTTTTTGTTTAAGACCTAATTAACAGTTCAATCATGGTGAGACAGGATGGAGGATTGGATGGAAAGACAGAAGTACGCCTGTGTTCCTCCTGGTCTGTCCAGGGCAAGTCACCACATGTTAGGAAACAGGAGGGCAGGGGAAAGAAGTACCTCCTTCCTCACTCACCCTCTAGGCACAGTTATCCTTCGCACCTTCCCACTTGTGACACATACTACTGCTCATGTAGATGCCTGCATGCTGGTCTGTGTTTATCCTTAATACCTCTTTTAACCAAAATCATCATGTTAGCTGAAGAAACTCAAAGCATCAGGCTGCACTCTGAGCAATGTCTTTCCCCTTGCTTTTTTTTCCAGTTCAGAATGATTTTTAGACAAGACTCTGCCCATGCCAAAGAAAGGTGTTAGACAAGATCCTAGCAACAATCCTAAACTCTTGAGTCACTAACAACTGCAGCCTCTCAAGGGGAAAGTAGGGAACAGGCTATGACACTGCCTTGAAGGTCCTGGCCTTCAGCAGCAGGAAGAGGATGGGTGCTGCACTGTGCTGCTGAGGCCAGGCCTTGCTGACTCCCAGCAGCACTGGCTAGGAAGCTTTATTCAACAAGCAGGAAATAAATCCGACAGCCCTCTGCAGTGCACTGCTAAAGCTTCAGCAAAGGGTGCTGATCGATGGAGTGACAAAGAGCTGGGATCCACCTCCTCAATTAAAGCAAAAGTTCATCTCTCCAGGGACAGATTTTGAAATTAGATCTGCTTAAGGGAAAGCCAGTCTACTGCATCTTTCATTCCACTGTATTTTTGTCTGAAGCAAGGGATGCATTTCACTTCACCAACTGTTCACTTTTTTGCTTGGTTGCACTCACTTTGGCTGCTTGTAAGTGAACTCTTCTTACCACATGTGCCTTGTATGTTCTATTAAAGCCACAAATTGTCTGGCTTCAGTGAGGCTGGATGAAAATAAAAGAAGGGCAACTGGCAGGGTCTATTTCTTAATAAGTGTCATGTATTCAGATCAAGTAAGAACAATTTAAATACAGCAAGTCCCCTCTCCATCAAAGAACAGCATTTTCTGCACAACTGGCTACCAGGAGAGAGTTCAGGAATTCTGCAAGTGTTTTTCACCAGCTGATGGGACATGCATAATTTGCTACTCCCTGTCTGTAACTGCACCAGAAAAAGGTATTAAAATTCGTTCAGAAAAAAAGTCTGTGTTGCATCACATAGCTACACACATTACAAGGTTACACACCATCATTGCAATAAAATCCCATGTGATGGAGCTTATTTTGGAAACAATTTTGCTATGGGATATAAAAAGAAATTTAAACCAGTAGGAATAAGCTGAATGGTATGAGTTATTTGTAGACAGATGATCCAGCTCAATATTTACCTTTTCAAATAGCACTTAGTGAGCACTGATTAAAAACTTGGTGACTGATCCTCCAAATGCTGGCATAACAAACTGAGAAGAGCAGGCCTCCCATCCTTCTAGACTCCTGCCTAGGCTTTTTGTGGGACAAAATTCTGCTGAGGTGCAAGGTTAAGCCCTCTATCCTCTCAGTACACAGTGAGATACAGATTATTATCTGAATTTTACAGATAAAGAAACCATACCCCAAAGCTGCATACCAAATAGAGAATGAAAACTCTCTTACTATAATGGTGGAAGAATCAGACCCTGCTTCATCTGCTAACCATTATGAATGCAGCATTGGAATTAAGGTTAGAATAGAGTTTTTCTCTGTTCTCTTCTGTAAGCTAAGAGCCCATCTCCAGAAAAAAATCTTGGACCAAATCTTCTTTAGTAAAGTAAAATTGCAATTTGAATGGCTCAGAGGCTGCTTGAGCTAAGTAGATATTAATGATTTAATCAAACTGTAGGGGGAGAAATAATAAAAGTGTCACATTTGTATTCAGAAGAACTAAGCACAGTAAAAACATAAGTAAAACCTTTTTGCTTTTTTATTAATTCAATTTTTTAAAAAATGCATTCAATTTCAGTATTTTTGTTCACTGTGTAGGCTTCAGTTTTGTTTTCTTGTTCTTGCTTTCTGGTTGGAGAACTAGCTTTCTCTGTTAATTGTTGCTACATGCCTACTAGTAATGCCCACTCATCTGAGTCTTCTGGAAGACACTGGTCAAAGTACAGGTATATCTACTTTTAAGCATTGCACAAAGAAAACACGAATTTTTAAGGTAGGGGAGAATATTTCATGTTGCATAAACTAAATGCAAGCTGTTCTAAATTTAGTGGTACTGGGAAAACATCTCACATGGAGACAATCAAAGTGTCAATATTAATTCTACACTACAGTGGACCAGCAGTAGAAATTATGTTTCGTACACAAGTCTCATCAGGTATTTCTTTTGTTCTGAGTACACAAAAAGGGTCAGAGTTGCCTTCTTTCTTTTGGCATGAAGCTATTAGATGTCTGGAAGATAAAGTCTCTAAATGCTGAAATGCTGTTTATCTATAAAGAAATGCCTGCTTATTCTTAAAAGATAGGAAAGAAAAAAGAAAAATGGAAAAAAAGAGTAGGATAGGGCTTTCCTGTTCTATTGGATATTTGACTCAAGAGCATGAAGAAATAACAGTCCTTTTCATATTTCCTAATACATCAGATAGTATTGATATTTTGTTTTCCAAATCTTAATGCTATTATATCAGTCAAATATTATTTGGCATCTTTTTACACAGGTGGAGGGACACTTGGGAATGAGCAGCAATTGCTGTGATTTTGATCCAGCTCTTCAACTCATTTAGGTGTTTCTGCTTTCTTTCCCCTTAACCTCCATTTCCTCATCTCCAGCCCTCAGAAAAAACAGGGAGGAAGAAGAGGTTCAGGCTGTTAAGGCCCTAAGGTCCATGCTGATAACTGGGCATTTAATTAGATTATTTTCATGTGAGCGAACTGCTTTGCCTGTTAGGGGAGATCTCCTTGTACAGCAATGTATTAAAATGATAAAGCTCAATTTAATATAAAGAATTATTTATATTGCTCATCTGATTTAGTTTGCTGCTTTATTTAGGAAAGCATGAGAACGTTCAATTTTAATTTGAGCTGACCTTTCCCTACGTTTCTCTTTGATTCTTCTATAAAGCAAGCAAGCAGCTTTGGGCCCACATATCAAAAAAGGACTAGACTTCATTCTAAACCTGCTCCTCTCTCCTTCCTGCTTTCTCTGCTGGTACTAAGACTTCACACTGAGCTGAACAAACAGCTTTTGGAATTTATATATTGAAAGTTCTTCATTTGTGGATAAGAGAATAATGAGGGCCAATTAGTTATTCTTTCTCTATCAGTTACATGTTTGGGGGGGTTGGCTTTATTTTCCCAAATTCTAAATGCCTCTGTTAACAGATTTATTCCAACCCTTGATCAAACCTAATTCTTCACTGAAGAAAAGACCCCATTTCCCACCACACTAGCAATTGAGGAGAGGTGCCTAAGAACACAGCTGCTTCTCCAGTGAACTTTGATGTAACAGAATGGAAAAGTTCTAAACTTCAAAAAATAAGGGAAAAAGAGGGAAAACATTGGAGCAGAAGAAATAGCGAAAAGTTGGCTAAAAAGATATGTATCAGACAGATAAAGATTGGTTGGGGAAGGAGAACAGATGTAGTGGCAACAAAAAACAAAAACAGGAGGTAGACTGAAAAGGCAAATGGAGCAGAAGAAGTGGTGAGCAGAAGCAGGACAAGGGCATGAAACCTGTGTGAAAAGGCACAGCAAAGTCTCAATTGAACCTTCACTTGAAGCTCACTGAAGAAATGCAGAGTAGCATACACTTCCAGGCAGAGCTTGAGTAATTTAGTGCAGCTCCTGTGGCAATAATCATGGATGTATTTTTACATCCAAATGTCTCAAGCCAACAAAGTTACCAGTATATCATTAATAACAATAAGCAATTAAAAAGAATGGCAGGTTACAAATATCAAGCATCCAACTTGGGGAAAAAATACAGGACCATTATGAGAAAAATAAAAGTATAGGCTGTCAGGTCAGTATATAGCCTCTCCAGAAAAAAGTTTCAGAGCTGGAGAAAAATGTGTCCTGACATTAAATGACTGTGAGGTGATTAACATCAGTGAGAAACCAAAAAACACTTATAAAGCTCTGAGGAAATCTGAAATGTGATATGAAAACCATGCCTGTAACAGCAAGAGATAGGTGGCTGACCACTGTAAGACATTAGCCTTTTACTAAGACATATTGTAATAAATAACTGACAAGACTGCATTTGCTGGCTGAAATATTCTCCAAAAGGCCCACTGAGTTTTCATTGTATGTATCAGTTCATTTAAACAAGAAGAGGTAGGAAAAAACCAGAGGAACTCCGGAAGAAAGGGAGGAAGACACAGTCCAGCCCTATAAGTAATGCTGTGTGTACATGCACAAGGTGTCTAGCAGTCCCTGAAACCAAATTTATTTAAGCCATGTGCTGCAGAGTGGGTAGAATGGGTTAAACACCATGAGATTTAACTCAGTGTATGGCTTGGAAGTCTGCACTGAGCAGTTTCCCCTCAGAGGGCTTCTCTGTAACAGGGAAAGTGAGAATTTCAATTTTTTTTTAAATGAAGACTGAGATTTTGATGCAGCACTGCCATTTCAGGGGCTCAGGTTGAACAAGAAGTACTGAACATTGTGAGACTTGTGATCAAATTGTGAAACTGTGAAACCTAATTTACCCAAATGAAATGGGGGACACAAAATTAATTCAGATAAATGAGGATTTTGAATAAGCAAGGGACTATTTAGTGCTTTTAACACACATCCTGGGACATAACCTCATTACAGATCAGGAGTGTTGTGCTGTGAGTTTGTGTCAGAGTGGAAGTGTCACTGACACAACAAATAAAACCAAAAATATCCTACTCCCTGATCGCTTATTTTGTGTTTCCATACACACGCTACACGAGCCTGAAGAATAATTAACACTGCTGAGAAGAAGCAGCAACAGTGGATGAGTCTCACTACAGCAGACCTCTCATCATAGCAGAAATACAAATGTACTAGTTATCGTAACTGTGTTGTGTTAAGTAGACCTTTGCCCCACATTATTGTAAGTTAGAGGAGGGAAAAGGGAAAAGGAAGATGATATCAGCATTCTTGATGATATTTTATTTATCTGCACATACTGTTGACACAGTTGAAGAATAAGCAGAAAAATGGAAGGAGACACACAAAACACTTGCAGACACAGATTTTTTTTTTTTTTTACATTTCGTCAGGGACAAAAAAGTCAGTGAAGAAAGCCATCTCTTTTACAGAGCAATCTCAGGCATCAAAGCCCACAAAAAAAAAAAAAAATATTGAAAGTGTTTCTACCACTGTCTTGTAAAGATGTTTATAAAGCTTATAAAGATGCTGTGGACATTTTTGTTGTGGGTAAATTTTTAATTTCTTAACTTTATGAAACAATTTGACCAAGACCTGAGCATGTTCATTTAAGCTGTCATTTAAATATTGCATACCCTGACTTTTTGCAATAAAGGCCAGCTCCAAAGGATTTTTTTTGCATTGTAATGATATTTTCCAATCTCGTAATGATATTAGAAATAAAAGCATTTCTTAACAGAATGATACTAGGTATGCATTCAACTTGCCTTGCCTTTTTTTTTTTTTTTTTTTAAAGCTGGAGGGCCATCATTTGGAAACCGCGATGCTGTTTAAAACAAAGCATCTTCATCAGAAACCTCACAGGCAGCAAGTTTCTCTACTTACTCGGCATGTTATGCTTGTCAGTCTTTCTCCAAACAAAGTGGGGAAAACAAGCATACGAGATGCAAAGATGTAAAGCAGATAGAATATATCCCCCAGCCCCTTCAATTGCTTCCTTCACCTCACTGAAGAAGCAATTTTAAATGTATTAAACCTGGAGGTGAGAAGAGGGATTTAACACCAGGCAGGATTTGAACAACAGAAAATAAGGTCAAGGAGGAGTATTACCCCTCTAGTTGTGTTTGGAAAAACAGGGGCATTTTAGAAGTAAAAAAACAACAGGGCAAACTCACTTGCTGTGCTCTGCATCACTCTGACCAGCAAGAGCCTACTGTTAGATTTTGCAATGCATTTTGCTAGGCAAAGCATGCAGATTTGGATCCTGTGACACTTTCACAAATAAGCAACATATTTTGTTGATGTTCCTTTCTGTTTGACTGCTGGACTTGATAAATAAAATGGCAGTGGAGAAGAATAAAAATTGCTGTGTTAAATCCTTGAAAATTATACAGCAGAAAAGGTGGGCAGCCTCTCTAGGTCAGCTGGGCACCAGAAGCCAAAGATCAGACCTGGAAATAGTAGTTGACGAGGAATACCCGCAGAGTAGCAAGGAAACGCAGGTGGGGCAACTGAACTGAAAGCTGTATTTGCAAGCCATCTATCCACCCCCTTATCTTTCCAACATTTTATCTACGTGACTGACACACCCTTTTTCTACCCCCCACCCCAAAAAGATTCAAAGACAACAAGCTGGGTATGAGGAGAAAAATATCAACTTGAAATTGAGTTATAGCAAACAGAAAGTTGGCTGATATACCAAAATACCTGCATTTCTCAGAAAATGAACCTTTTACTGAAGGTCCCAGTAAAAAAGTGACAACAGCAGGGAAAGTCCAAATTAAAGTTGTTTCTTTGCCATTAATTCCCTCTGTCAGTACGACATTACCTCATGTATAGTAGATTATCTTTGAATGATACATTCTGTGCCCTTTGTGCCTGAATCAAAACTCTGTCACATCGTGGTAAGTCAAATATGCCAGCCAAAACAACAGGCATCACCATTAATTCCATGAGAGGCCCTCAAGAATGAAGTGCAGTGTTGCATGGCCAAAGTTTCAGTGATATCTCTTCCCAGCAGTGCAAAACAAATCAGTGTTGGAAGAGAAGAATTTGCCTACAATCCTGAACATGTGTTTGCCTTTGTGCTAGAGAAACAGCAGAAGCTAGCTAATGCTACTAATAACACTGCAATGGTTTCAATCATGGGGAAAATATATTATGATTAAACTCTTATAGGGTTAATGTAACAAAAAACTAATGTCCCTCCTTAGGTAATTTTACCTCTGATAATAAGAAGAGTGCATATGAAATGCATTGGTATTCACCTGGCCTGATTTCAGCCAGGTGAATATCAATGGAGCACATATCTTACTCCATGTTGAGTAAGATGCATGTTTTGCAGTGTATTTGTTAAGATGCCACATGAATGATACACGCAAAAGCAGCTTGATTTCTCAAAGCTAGTGACTGTCATTGGAAGCTGGGTGTCCATCTGCATTTACACACCTTTCCAAAGGATAATCCAGCTCTCTTCACTGGCACTGCAGAGGCAGAGCCCTTTTTGCCCCTCTGCTCCCTGCCCATGCATGTCATTCCCCCAAGCCCCCTCACTGCTTTCACCCAAATATAAATAAAATGAAAATCTACTTCATTACATTTGCTAGCATTAATTGATGTTTAAAAAAGTCTGTTAAAAATAAAGCCCAGCAGTGACATTTTTCTTTGCTAAAGCAAGATAGCAGCACATTACAAACATTACAAAAAGGTCCCCTGGTAGGATTGTGAAGTTCCACTCTGGCAGTAAAAAGCATCTACTATATATTCCCCGATTTTTATTTTTTTTTAAATTTTATTTATTTATTTATTTATGCATGATAGGTCAGAAATGCAGATAAAACTCCCCGTCTCAGCAGCAGGGCTGCAATATTGAATGAGGGAACTGGATGGACACAGTGTATTTTTAGCATTTGTTGTACCCTGGTCAAATAAGTGTTCCTATTTACTGGTGGCAATGACGCTCACAGCTATTCAATCCCAGCTTGACATTTTCCCTATGGCTGCACCTCTCTTGCTTTTGCATGAGTTGGGTGGTTCTGGAGGATGCAACACTTCGTGCCCAGAGGTCCCTATGACATTTTAGAACAATACATTAATCAGGCTGCTGGTCTCCTGAGGTACAACCAGAGCAGCAGGAAAACTAAGGAACCACAGAACCCAGCCCACTCACCCATTCTTCGGGAAATCTCTCCCTATGCCAGCTGACATACTGGTTTCTGGGAAAACAGCCTCAAGCCAAGTAAAAGGCTGCATTGCTTTCAGGGAAGGTGAGTACAGATGCTAAATTAGACCTGGCAGGGTTGCAAAAGTGGGGAGCAATGGAAACAAAGGGGTCAATTGTTTTCATGTCTCTGGTGTTGCCTACCAGGATAAATATAGCCTCTCTTCTCTCGCCTCTCTCTGTACTCAGGGCTTTGTAAAATGGCCTGAGAATCTGCAGAATCAGGCCCCTAATCCTGCTGCTTGCATAAGCTTTGCAAAAACCTTAATGTCCAGTCCTTTGAATCTTCTTAAAAGTGTACTTTTCTAGACCATCTGAAGATGTCTGAGAGCAAAGGAGATGTGGGCAAATAGCAATTCTCTGGTTGTAACCTACCTGAATCTGAAGAAACAAGAAGAACAGCAGAATATACTGTCATTTGGCCTTTTTACCCATTCCCCACAGCTCACACTATATTCCAGGTGGGTGGCCCTAGCCCAGAGAACCTCACTGTTCCTCACTGTGTGAGGACAAGCAGCCAGAAAACAATGTGACTGGGAATAGTGAATAAGGCACACATATTTGTGCCCTTTCTTCTGAAACAAATAGTCACTCCAGGCAAGCATGGCAGAACTTAGATGTTGAAGAGGACACAAAGCTGGACAAGGTAGAGCTGTGCAGGGGTCCTGACAGCATGTCTTCAAAGCACAAGAGCCCTGTGACAAAAGATAATGGGACATTGGCTCTGACTCCAGAAATAGGTGTTCAAAGCTGCGAGCCTTTAGAAGAGCACAGAGGTAGGGATAAAGGAATCTCAACAAGGGAGCATAAGCAGGGTTAGATAGAAATCTTTGATCACAGGATGTTTATACTTGATAAAGGGGTAAAAGTAACACCAATAAATATAAGTAAACAGTATAGAAAATAAGGTTGGTGGCTGCAATTGTCTAGTCTGAGGAAAAACAGCGTGGTTAAAGTGAAATGTAACTTGGCTTCTAATAAGAGTACTGGCTGTAGAGGTGGAAAGAAATGGAGAGATCTTTGAGATGATGAGAAGGAAAAAGCAGTGGGATTTAGAGACGGGAATGGGTGGATTAACGGAGCAAAAAGGAGCCAAAAATAACAGGGTAGGAATATTGAGAGAGAACATTACTGACAGGTGTCTGCTAGTTATAATTATATATCTCTTCTAATGCCAGTGTTATATTAGACTCTATCTTCACACACATATTATTTCTGTCTTTGAAGCTTCTAATCAAAAGAGAAGAAGAAATACTTTCTATCTTTTACAGGACTTAACAATCAAGCAGTGAATGAAGTATGCTGCAGAGAGAGAAGCTGTAAAAACAGCAATATGGATACATGTGTATTAATAAAAGATACATGCATATGCATTTCAAATTGCATATAGAAATGATGCTTGAACTGCTACTTAAGCAGGATTGCTCCTGAAACCACAGCCGGAGCAAGTCTTTAATATCAACTTGAATGAGGAGGAGTAGGCATTTTTCCCCTGATCCAAACCTAATGGGGCTGCACGGGAGAAGAAGAGGTGATTTTATGTGAAGCTGGTGAATACTTTTTTTTGTAGGAGACTGCAGTCAGCTTGATTGTTGTTTTTTACCAGCAAAATAACTGCAGCTGCAACCAGCTACAATTAGGTACTTAGTAATGTGTTAACAGGTAGCTATGCACACAAAAATGAATTCCAGTCAAGGCAAGATGAACTTTGATCCTCAACCTATCTTTTACAAAGCAGCACCAAGGGACTATGTTTTTTTCTTAGCAGCTTTCACACTGATACTATCACAACAATTAGTGCTTTTGAGACATGCTGGTGGGATTGACAGCTGGCTGATGACACAGCACAGCCTGGAGACTGCCATTAGATCATCATTATTGACAAGTTATCCACTTGCTCCTCACTAGTGAAAAGTTATTCTGTCTTTTGCAACTTACTTTATTTGTTTTTTAAATGAAAATACAATTTTGTTTTATTCACACCCAAACTGAAAACACAACTGCCCCAAAAATGTGTTTCACAAGGGGCAATCCTGATGTTTTACTGCCATCATTACAGACACCCTGCAGATATTTTTAAGGCAGATTTTCTCACCACCATATGGAAAAAAAAATGCTGGAAGAGAATTTTCATTAATCCTTTTAACTGCTGTGTAAGCTGTGAAAAAGTGAGTGTGTGCATACATACACACAGATGTGTATTTGTCTCCACTTCAAATTTACAAATCTAAACTAAGTTGCAGGGAGCTCTGGTAAAACCAGTAACTGTTGTAGAGGGAGAGCATCCCAGCTGAACAGGAGAAGAACTCAAATTACTCAGGATTAAAAAGGATTAAAAACAACCAAACCGTTCTGCATGCACCAGAAAGTAAGAAATACTTGCTTTCCCCAGATTTGTGTTTCCCACTTGATTGATTGTGTCCAAAAATGTACATGCATGGTCTCTCACAGGTTCTATTTTTCCATTCTTTTTTACACAATCTGTAATGTTTAGGAAGGGCTGAATCTCAGCATATCATTTTTCCTGTCTGGGAAGATTGCACAGATTATTTTCTTCCACTCAACTGCATTCTCACAAAGTCAGAGTCAGTACAGCTGTCTTTGAGCCCTCTCTCCTTCTGTGACATGAACAAACAGGGAAGACTGACACTCAGACACTACTGTGGCCATGTGACTGCTGCATAATGTGGTAGCCTGAAGAGGCAGGGCTTCATACATACTCTGAGCTTTCTGGCTTTATCAGTAACATGAACAACAGCTTTCTAAATATATATCATTTAGTTACTTATCACTTTGAGTTAGGTGTGGGGAAGAAAAACCTTTGCTGTCCCAGATGCCCCAAGGACTGTCCCTCTACTACCACCTGCTACAAGCCCCAGCCAGTGCTGAGGAATCTGGCTGATCCCAGGTGACCCCAGCTTTCTTCCCCATGCCTCATTTGACAGCACAGAGGGAAAAACCTGCTTTGAGCTCACTTGCGATTAGACTTGGGATATGAAATCACTGTTAGCAGGCTAGCATGCAGTGATTTACCAAGCAAGACAAGTGTTATTTCCTTTGCAAAGTGAGCACTCAGAGTGTCTTTGCAAGCATTTGGGGCAAGGGCTGCTTTCTGCACACCTCTGTGCTATCATTGTGTGTTACTGCAGTGATGGTACTGGACTCCACACAAAACTGCAGTAAATTCCCTGAGTGCTGCTTTGGCTTTCTCTACCAATACAATAAACGGAGCCGAGCCCAAAGGGAGATTCTTCCTGTATGCTCCACAAATGCCCTCTGAGCTCCCAATGGATACTCACCATCTCATACATGGCTCTGACACCCTTGATGAGCGAGGTCCTCACAGCAGACTTCTGACTGACCCTCTGGCTTTTCAGGACCTTAGAAAGGGGCTACCCATGACAGAATAGCTATCAAAAACTAAAAAGACAAAAGCCTAAAGCAGCAAAATGCTAAATCAAAACAGGCCATGGGCACAGGCCTCTGCTATCAGTTATGGATATGAGGCTCTGTTTCATGATAGTGCCTTGAAGAAAATCCTTTCGGTAAAATGAGACGCCTCATCATCGGGGAGTGGTCAGGGAGCTAGAAAATGGCTAATGACTTTCAAAAGTATTAAACCAAAAAAATATCTATCTATCTATCTATCTATCTATCTATCTATCTATCTATCTATCTATCTATTTATATGAAGAAAAGTCTAATGCTTTCTAATTTGGAGAAAACATCTAGTGGAAGACACTAGATAGTACCTAGGGGCCTCTGACTGATGGCTCTTGGGTCTTCTCCGTACCTTTGATCTGCATTATGAAATGTTAATGTCCACCACGTCAGGACTTGTTACATAAACATACCCTTTCTCTAACCGCTCAGTCCTGCCCGTTGCAACTTCCATTCATATTACCCATTTATATTTAAATGCTGACTTGGAGCTTATACCCAGAAGCACTGACATTTTTTAACAGGAGCAGCTAAACTAGGGTAAACTGCTAAATATAATTTATTGATGATAAAGAGCTTGGTTCAGATTAAATTCCAGCAATTTAATAATGAACACATTCACATCCTGCATCCGGAATATGTATATGTATGTGTTTTCCCCTCCTCATTTAACTGGGAGAAGGGGGTCTCGGAATCTGTGATTTCCTGTTGATTAGATGTGAAGCAACCACAAGCACATATTTTTGATATCTCTATTAACAGACTGTTCATGTCTAACTGCAAAACTTGGTTGCACTTCTCTCAACATCTTTGCCCAAGACAGACCAGTAAACACAATTCCTCTCTCTATAATTAGCCTTTTCTCTAAGGGCCCTGAAGTAAGTCTGCATGCCGTAGATTTAATATCCAGTGCTATATCCATATGTGCTGCCCTTGCCTGGTCCCAGAGCATATAAACTCCCCTATTAGCAGCCTTGACTGCTTAATTATGCAGATTTTTTTTGTACCCGCCTGCCTGTAAAATTACTGTGTCTAACCTTTTTTTTCTCCCTCCTCTTTGCACCATGCTGGCCATTCTAATGAAATCGGCATAGGGGAAAGGGCCTGATTTGCAGTTATGGAGGCTGGATCGTACTGGCAATCTGTCCTTAGTGGGAGTTACAAAAGAAGTCAAATGCCTTCATCTGGTTCTCCCCTCTCATCCCCAAGGTGATTGAGTTCACTTCCTGATGCTTCCCAAGTTTTCCTCGGGCTGTCCAATCAGCGCATCCACCAGGGAGCCCAGCCTAGCTTGCAACAGTCTCCGTATCTAGTTACAGCCCCACCAGGGACAGTCAACTATCCACCCCCAAGCCTTCAGATGAAAACCTTTTCTAACAAGGCCGCCCAGCGCCAATGAAATAACACACATCTGCATATCCACTGGGTCCCATGTTTCTTGTGCTCATGGATTATGTATCTTGCAGCCTCTAATAAAGAAATGCAGTTCTTTGTTTAATGTTTATCTTGTGCTTGTTAAGCAAATGCTAATGTTGTATCAGAATGCTTTAGTGCTATTTGGGTTTTTGGTGATTTACTACAAGACAATCTGCTGTGAAGTAAATTTAGAAGGGAGGGGGAAGGAAAAAAAAATAACATTCCAGCTTAGAGGGAGTGAGAGAGAGAGAATGGCTTGACAGAGAAGGAGCAAGAGGCAGAGGGAAAGACGGAGAGTGCAACAGCTCCCGGTACGACTTCCCTAACCTCCGGCTGACATGCCCACTTCATCACTAGCCAGTCCGATACCTGGAGGTACAGAACCAACCCGCTATGATTTCCAAAAGGGATGAGATGATAACTTCCCCTTCAGTGATAAGGTAAACAGTGTCCTGAAGGGTAAACAAAAAATAAAAAAGCCCCTTTTGTTGTCTGCCTTTGTGCCCTGATGGTTAGCACTGTGCTGTGTTATTCACAGACCACAGGGAAGCCCTAGATTTAATTGTTCATGCCTGGCTCTGCTAGAAATAGGCAAAAGAGAATATGAGGTATTCAGAAACCCCTTCTTCAAATTATTTTTTCTTCCCTCCCCCCTTAGGGAGGGGAAGAGAGGAGATTTGGAAGCTGATGAACAAATGAATGTCCTCTATTTACCCTTTGGCAAGACAGAATATAGACATCCACAGTGCTAAGTGCTCCTGTTAACTCTCCACTCAATTCCTTCAACACTGTTTTGAAAGAAGATCTAAGTTCTTGAATTCTATTTATTTTTCTTCTACAAATGAATCATGGTCAATAAAATACAGATCTCTAAAAGGAGGAGACTTGAGTGCTAACTAGAAATGCAGCTGATCTGCCCACATATCCCCCTTCCACACCACCATACTCTTTTTAGCAACCAGCCTTTGTCACAAAATCAGTTGATTTTAAGGTCTGCATGAAATAATGTTGCACAAGGTTCCCTGGATCAAACCAGAATTACAGTGTAAAACAATTTTGTAGATAAACAATTCTATACCTTCAACATGAGGGATCCCAAAAGATACTGATGTATTTCAGTGTGGAGATATCTTCTGTAATCACAAAGGTGTTGTGCAGTAAGGCAGTAAACTCTGTTTATCCCCTTTGTACACACATGGATTCTGAGCACATCCCATGTTCTATGTTCCTGTTCTCTGAGCATGCCTTGTACCCTGCTGTCCAAGAATGTGACAGTATGTGAATGCATCAAAGTGCTACACCTACAGATGTACGCAATTACCAATTGCAGACATTTTAAAATCTTATATTGTTTATTCTGGCACTAGACTAAGCTGGTGCTCAGTTTTCTGGACTGAGAACAATGGGCACTGAAAGTCTTCAATACAAAAAAATGAAAAGTATGATAAATGGTGAGGTGAGATTATGTGAGCTTTTCTGCCTTGACCTCTTTTTATGTGCCTTGATGTTCATTTCAGTTAGTAAGAGGGACTCAATTTTTTGAACCCATTCAAAGCTCTATGTTAGCTGCTGAAACTGCTGATAAAATGTGCCTCTTCATAAATACCAGTTGGGTATTTTGGTGTTCTTTTTTTGGAAGGAGCTGAATTCTCATTCTGAACCTAAAATCTATTATCATCATCAAGTAGATTCATCTAAGATCATATTTATTCTATTAAAGTGAAGGAATCTGTCTCCCATTAGCTAGCACAGCACTCTTAATGGTGTAAGCACACAAGCAAGCATCCTGTGTTTTCTTCCACTGCCTTCTTCTTTCCCTGCTGTTCTTCATCCAAATGGAGTAAATTTTCATTTAAGTGGTATACTTAATTTTTTTTTGGATTTGGGGTATTACTATACAAAGCCATTGTAAGCTCCACACACTCTGCTAATGCACCATTTATTACTAGATACAATTCAGGGTCTTGACTGTAATCTTTTAAAGCCTCTAATGACCTAGGTTTGGGCTGCATTTGAGACTTGCTCTCCATGTAGAGTCCACCAAGAAAATTGAGCTCAATAGGAACAGCAAACCCGGCAGTGTTCCCATTTAAATCATTTGGAGCAAGGGAGCTTCTCCATAAGCTGACTGTAGAATCTGTATCTGACCTGCTGACTTCAGCCAACTCTACACAACAGCATCATCACCATGAACTGGCTGCATGGAAACCCTGTCAGAGACTTCATTTCCCTCCTGCAGTCTCCATCAGAGCTACCTTTGGTAATCACTACAGCTGAGAACACTGCTCAGCATAAATTAAGAGAGAGTCTCAAGGACACAATGAGTCTGTGGGATAGATGCTTGACCTAGTGGCCAGGTACAGATCACCTTACTGCAATGATAAAATCATCTTCCCTAACCAGTCTGTGTTTTTCCAGTTTCCACACCGCCAGTCACGTTGGTCAGTAATGCACATATCCCTGATAGCCTGCAGGTCCCCTTGTATAGCTAGCCATCCCTGTCATCTGTGTGGTATGATAGCAGCAGATACAGACTGGAAGATGTGAGATGCTCCTTTGTTATAAGCCAACAATCTTTGTCTTTTTTTACTTTTTAAGCATTGTAAGAGAGCTGTACATTAAGAGTTGTACAGATATTTTCCAGAAGCATTTAAAAAGCATCTCTTATAAGTCAATACTAACAGCTATGGATCTAAGAAGGAAAACTGCATAAATATCAAACCATAGTAGTGATGAGCCTATATCCTAAATACCCATATGTACCTACTTATCTATTTTCTGTTGACAGATCATATCATAGAATCATTGAAAATAGAGTTCGAAGGGACCTTAAAAGGTCACCTAGAGCATCCCCCTGCCTTAAGGCAGGATCAGCTATGCTGTACAATTTAGATGACCTCAAACTAATGAAGCAGAAAGGATGATGGCTAAAATGCTGGTGGATTAAGCCCAGTTCTGAATGTATTGATTACAAGGAAAAGAGCATTTGAAATCTCCTGTAACTGTGCAAGAGTCAAAGAAAACAGGTGGTTAACAAGCTGGTTAATCCAGGTTGCTGGCTGCAGGTGAGAGAGTCAAGTGTTTCTGACTGTGAAGAATTATTTTCAGGATCTAGTAAGATCCAGACAGGTTTCTTGTGGCTGTGCAAGCTCTAAAGGAGATATAGAGGTGTTTGATAGCTACCTGTCAGAGTCAATTTGCAAGAGTCACCATGAAGTCTTGAGTAATAGTCTCTAAGAATAATGAGTCTTTTCTGCTTGAATTTCAGCCTTAGATGTTTCCCGAATTTCTGGAAGTGACAAGACTCACACAACCAAGCCTAAGAGTCAAATCAAAGTGTCTCCTACGTAAAGAACTGCTGCTCTCTCAATTTAAGATACCAATGACCTAAATATGACAGAGGGGAGGGAGTTTGGGTCCAAAACTTGCTATCTTTGACATTTACCTTCAATTCTGGGACATTATTGAGGGAGGATTCATGGGGTGATTCCCCCCACCCCTGACCAAATAGGTCACAAAGGCCCTCACTGAGAGTCTGCTCTGTCATCAGTGATGTCAAGGTGCAAAGGGAGAACCAGGAGACATGTAAGAAAAGCACAATGAATCACAGCATTATCAGGTACCAGGGTAGACAGATCTGTAAACCTTCACCTCTACTGATCTGAACTGGGAAAATATTTTACCTTAGCATCTCATAGGTACTGATGAACAGGGCAGAGATGCCAGGCCAAAGATACATCCAAATAAACAATGACAATTCTGTACTTCAAGTAACAGGAAAAAAATATGTGGAATTACATTGCAAGCAATCATTAAGGCTTACCTTCTAAACCTGTTTATTTGGAGAATAATTGTCTGTATTAGCTATTCAGGTAATAGTGACTACTAAAAGCTCTTCTCATCACTTTTGCTTAGCATGAAGACTTATATTTTCACAAGCATATGAGCTGATAGAGATGCTATCTGCCTTTGCCCCTGGAGGTAAGATTTTTGCACCATTGGGGCTTTCACTGCAGGCAAGTGCAGTAACTGCAGATACTGTAGACCAAAATCCTTGAAGAACTACCATGTCTCTCTACTGATTTCTAGGTAAAATTCATCATGTTGGCTTTAAGTTTTAGAGCCCTAGCTTGTTTGAACTGAGAGATGGCATTTTTCTTCATAGAAAATGTGACAACTGTGGTCAGAAATGCTCAAGTCACCAGCACTAATCTGGCACAGTCAGGTGAATACTAATGTCAGGAGGTTTTGTCCAGGGATTTGTAGATTTAGATTTTGCTATCCAAAAGAGTTCAACAGGACTGGAATCTGGTTGCTTTTAGAAATGGCCTTCTGTGAGAAGCTGTTTGGCAATTAGAGGGGTTCATGTGGAAGGTCTGTAGGACAAGCCTCCACCTGAGCAACATTCTGGAACTGGGAAAGGTTTATGTGGTTTTGTTAAATATTTAGTAAACCCTATTCTACTTTTGTGCCATGAAACCTGAGAGCAGCACAAAATCAGTTAATTAAAACTGAAATAGCAATGTAAAACTTCAGAATGGCAGAGCAGCTTCACAGGAAGCAATCCTCCCTTACCCACCTCACTGACATTTGCAGCACTGAGGAATCAGGTTGCATAGGTTGCATGACAACATTCTTCTTGCTGGTTTCTGAAGCGATAGAGACAGTCTGTAGGGTGGGCTCAAGTGAATTGTGCAGTGTAAAGGAGAAAACACAATTATTGACTGACCACCTCAAATCCTCCAGCACAGGATACTAGAACTCAACGATGCAGAGTAAAAGCCAGTTAATGACAGTGTTGGAACCCCTTTGGTCATGCTGACTGCTTCAGAAATGATGAGACAGTATGTACCAGCAGCGTTTGTGTGAGTGTCAATGTCTCTGTGCATATATTTATAAATGCATCTTCTCTGTTCTCTCAGTTGTTGGCAGGTTCTCGGAGTACCTGAATGGAATGCGTGGTTTGCGGAGGGTGCCAAAGTGGGGTGGGAGGTGGGATATTGTTAGGAGGAGGGATATTGTTAGGAGGTGATATTGGGTGGCCCATCATGGGTCTTCCAAAAGGAGAAACGAGAACAGCTGCAAACCCTACAATACAATATTGGAAGCAGAATGTTCTGATGGTACATTGCAGCAAATCCTACTTCTGTGTAAGAAGCTGTATAAGAAATGTCAGAGAATGGCAATCAACATTGTGACAGTTCTTTTGTTTTTAGCTGATTATTATTTTTTTTAACTACAAGCTCACTGCATTATTTGAACTCCTTTCAGTCTTAAAATACATGCTCTGCCTTGCATTTTTCTTCCAGTCTCTGATGGGTCAGTCTTGGATTTAGTTTTTTTTATTTTTTTAATTTAAAATCCCTATCAAATAAGGGGTTTTTTTTTTTCCCCTTTCTTCTGAAAAGTAATATTGGGGTTGAGGGCCAAACAATATAATGATGCAGTATTACTTGCATTATTCCTGAAGCTATTTGATTTTGACAAGCCCACATTTGGTAATTAACATGAGAATGCCCCCTTGGGCTGTTCTCCTGTTAGCTAAAATATCTTATAAATTACTGTAATAAAAGGAAAAAGTGAACACACTGCCTGTCAATGTTTCAACTTATCTAGCAGGGAGAGAAGACAATGCCATGATCTGGAAGCACGCACACGCCAAATGGATGCATAAATTACATTGCCTATGCCCATCTGAACCAGTCACCTGTCTGTCAGTGAAAAATACACACATAATAGTGTGTAGGAAAAGAAAAGTACATTACTATTTGTGTGGTATTTCTGTACATGTGGAACAGCATCTCTCCCAGTCTGCAGAGGTATTTCTAGCCCATTACCAGACAGAACAAACTGATAATAGTTTTTAGTAGAAGTGGTTGCCAGTATGGAGTGTGTCAGATGGCAGGATTCACCTCTTCACCTGTTCTGTTAGAGGTCATGTCCATGGGGCTGCCTACACTTGGTGCCATTGGAAATCCTGCTCCAAATAGTCTGAATGCCCCATGTCTACCGCCAGTTTTGCAAATCCACCCTTCTGGTGCTTTGAACTCAGAGGCCGACAGCCCAGCAGCTAGACTTACATAGCAATTTGTGCTGTCCTGTCATCTGTGGTAGAATAACATCCTGCAGCAAACATAAAAATCCACTGCTAAAACATCAAATGTATTCAAAACTGGGCACAAATTTAAACCAGGCAAACACACCCTGCATATCCCAATGCAGCAGGCTGAATGCCCTTATACAACCTGTTCAAAATAATGGAATTTGACATGAAAGAAAGTACCTTGTATAATACTTCCTGGCAGGTACAATATTTTTCTTTATTTATGAATGCAGGTGCTGGCAAAAAAATAGAAATGAGTGAAGGTTTTTTTCTTAGAAGCATATTTTATGTTTTTTTTCTCTTCTGATTGCAAAACTCAATGCAGAAGAGCAGAGAAACTGGAGGGCAAAGAAGTCTATGCCTTATACAGGGCTTGTTTATTCTGTGTATATGGTTGTGCAACTGCAAGTACAGAGGGTGAACACACCAGACAAATTGACAAAGAAATCACATGACTACTTTAAGGGTTTGCTTCTTTCCAAAAGAAAGCATTAATTACAAGCACCAAACATCCCGAAATAATCTCTGTGACAGCTTATTTTCTAGGCTGTTTTGATCAAAGATTTGCCACCTTCACTAATATAAAGTACCAGATTGCTGCAAGAGCAATAGTTTTCAAGTTCGATCCTTGAGGACTCTTTTTATTTTCCTGTTAAAGGCCTTGCAAAATCAATGCCTATAAATCGTAGACTTATTGATAAAAATTCTGGGGCATGCAACTGAATGTAGATCAAAAAATGCCTGTGTTTAATCCATTGCAGACATAATTTGCCACTATTGCTGAATTTTAAAAGGACCCAATCCAAAGCAATGTCACGTTCCCAGCTCTGTGCCATAGCCTACTGACATTTGATCACAAATATGACTGTGTTTTCCTTGTGACAGCTGGGACACAATGCAAGCCAACTCATCCAGTTCCTCCTGTAAAAAGCAGGACAATGCAGGAAGCTTGTTTCTCCCAAGAATACCACGCAATTTTATACATCAGGCTGCAAGGTTATTACATGCAGCCTACTAAAACTTACAAATGACCATTTCACCTTTGCTTTTTCTACAGCAGGCAAAATCTTAAGGAACAATTCTCTTCTGGATGAGTTTTCCAATGACTCGATGCTGCAGTCACCAGGTCAGAGGTAATGAGGGCTGCACAACTTACAGTGCCACAGCTCCAGCTTGGTTAGATCAATGGCCTACAATTACCTACAAACAAGTCAGACACCAATCAATGGTTTGTTATTTCCTGTAAGAGTTGTGCAGGGAAACTTTGCTAGGTCAGGGAAAAATCACAGTGGAGCAATGACTGCACCTGCCTGCAGTGCCTATCATGCCAAAACACCTTATGAGTAACCTTGAAGATCCTGTAATATGGTTAGAGGCCACAGGGACAATCTGGCTTCCTCAGATGAGCCTGGCTTCTCTGGCCCGGCGTCAGCTCCAAAGGCTACTCTGCCATTATAAGTTGGAAAACCTAAAAGATGCTAATGAATAAAAAAGAACCGTGATTCAAACCTCAGAATGCAAAATTCCAAACCAGGGCACATCATGGCCCAGCCTGGATCTGAAGGTTTATTTTTACAGCTATCATGGCACTAAAAACTGCAATACAAGCCAAATCCATTCCAACGGATTCATTTATTTTTAAGGGATGTCAAAGGTGCCAGATTGATAGCCCTGGCGAGCAACATTCTCAATTTCTCTGCACACCAGGCACAGACCAGGCAGCAGCAGTGCTAGCCTCCTGCCCGTGCTTCCCATCCAAGCCTCCTCAGTCCGGAGAGGGACCACCTAGATGCAGTATAGAGCTATCTCTGTATTACCTAGAGCTATTTCTGTACAGTCAGCCTGTGTCCCCACTGCTGTGCTACAGTCAATGAAAGCACCACCCACGGCAGATGTGCTTTTGTGAGGAACATTTGTCTGCCGAAAACCGGAATGGGAACCAGACTCATTTGTGCGCAAGTCATCAAATGTCTAGGAGGTCTTAACAGCTGTGCTCACACTACCAAGGTGGTATGACCTGGCAGCAGTAACCTCAATGCTCCTGTCCCTTATTATTAGTATTGTTTAGGGCAGACAATGCCCTACCTTTGTATAAAGACACCAAACACAGGCAGTCTTGGACACAATTCCACCAGTTTGCTCAAACACCCCAGTTACGCTCGTTACCCTTCCTGCTCACACATGCCTGCTCCCTACCTTGTCAGTGATGTTTCTTATGCTGAAAATGCCAAGGGATTAGCTAGGAACAGCTCCTCTCTACAGAGCTATCACTCCAATTTTAAAACAAGAAAGAAAATAAAAGGCAAGGAAAACGGTTAGAGAATGCCACTTGATCAAATACGCACATAACTAAGCTGACACAAACATGCTTCCTTTTCCTGTAATACTTTTTTAAAAGTAGAGGAGCAGTGCAGGAGTCCTGCTGGATTTCCCTTAGCAACCTGACAGGAGCCCACAAGGTCAGCTAGCAGGAAGCGTAGAAAATTATACAGTGGGGAATTATCAGCTAAATTATTTCACTATACTCAGGATTTTTACTGTTCCTCCCAAGACAGTGGCCTCTTGCTACTTGCAATAGAAGCAAGAATAAAAGGACAGAAATGACAAAAGAAATCTTGAAAAAAATGCATGTTTTATGTGCCTCCTGAAGACAGCGACTTTAATGCCCAACTCATTTTTTGTTGTTGATTTTAGATGAAAGGCCTGATCCATAGCTGTGGCTAACATGAATGAAAGGCTGTGTCTGTGTGCACGCAGATGCACTTACCCACACAGGTGCATGAAGGTGACTTAAAATTCACCTTTCCACCTCCCAGTTCTTCTGCTGTCTCTAGCCAAGCCCATGCCAAACTACAGCTGGGGTCTGCTCCAAATCCAGGCAGCCGAGAATGAGCCTGGGAAGTAGGGCTACAAAATCTGCCTTTGTTGTTACCCCAGGATGGAAAGGAATGGTGAAAAGTCTACCAGCTACATCTCCATCACTTCAGGACCTATATCAGGGGAAAGCACAGGCTCCCAAGGCCACTTTGCCTGCTTTAAGAGCTGTTCATTGGGGTGTTGTGGGATGGAGGATTTTTCCCTGCCACCACTGCTTTGCTCTTAGTATTAGGTATGTCCTGGTTTTAGGGAAAGAGGAAGAGAAACCTGGATGTCTGCTCACAATGTGGCTTGTTTCACAGACCTGTGAGCATGATTTATCAATTAACAGGTAATGAAAAAAAGTCCTTGCAATTAAAGCCTTGATTTTGCTCAAACAGGAAGCAGTACCATGCCACTGTGTTCTCCTGAGAGAGACAGGCAGCTCCTGTCACTAATGTGGAGCACAGCTAATCTTAACAGATTCAGTGCAGGCCCCTTGAGAGATGCCATGTTGATGAAGGAAGATACAGTAGGGAGCCCCCCTCCCTCCCCACACGGCCTGGCTGATTGCAAAGCTGGCTGAAAGGTGGAAGGAAAGTGTGCTCCCTGTTTCATAGCAAAGTGGCAGAGTTGTTGGAGGCAAAGGCAACTTCTGACTCCAAAAGATCATTTTTGTCAGGTTATTTTTTCATTTCTGTATCAAAATGTTATCTATACTTTATTTTATTTTTTCACTTGGGACTCTTTTTATTCATCTATCTATTGCAATCCTTCCCACTTAAAAAAAATAATGTACGGATGTATATTTGCTCTACAGAGTGAATATATATACATGTATGTACATATATGCACACATATAAGTATGTGTATGTATGAATACATTTCATCCTTCTTAAAACCATTCCCTATTGAGTGACTGTACTCCTCCACATTCCTTTTTAGAAGTGCGAAGGGTTTTAATAGATTTTACAGGATACAATGCCTAAGAATTACTCAGACAAAAGTCAAAGCAAATTAAGGGAGATGGTTTTCTTTTCTGCCACTTGAAAAGTAAAAACACAGAGCACTTATCAGAAAAACAAACCAACCAAACCAAACAAACAAAAATTAGAGAAAATGCAAAGCAGCCAGGATTTTGAAAATAAATCATTATGGGTGCTAGGATTTTTTTCCTTTTCCAGATAGCTTAGTGGTAATATTGTTGGTATGTGTCCTTACAAGCAAAGACTGCATATCTGAGCTGACGTGCCTCCCCTGCAGTCAAGGTAATAGGTTGAAAATTACCTCTGTTTAACTTGTGTAACACATATCCTGTACAAGATTGTTTACAGACAACAGAGAATCATAGAATATTTGAGTTGGAAGGGACCAATAAAAGATCATCAAGTCCAGCTCCCTTCTCCTCACAGGACAACCTAACACTAATAATATGACTAAGAATGTCCTGCAGATGTTGCTTGAACTCTTGACAGTCTTGGTGCTGTGGGGACCCTGTTCCAATGATTGACCACCTGCTCAGTGAAGAACCTTTTCCTAATGTCCAATCTGAACTTCCCTTGATAGAGTGTCATTCTGTTGTACCCATGGCCCTTTGACTAAGTATTCACTTCTTGCACATCTCTGTATAGCAAGATGCATATGCAATTATGCTATCATACTGATGAGAGAACTTAGACTGATGGACTACTGACAATACCATTACACTGATAATAGATAACTGTAAATTGCTGACATTTGGAAAAAGAAACACATACTATGTTAATTTCTATATTCATTAAAGCATCCCAAACACATGTTCCCAACACCATGGAAAATCATCATTTTTGCCAAGGAGAAAAGGCTTTCTAGAGGCTGAGAAAAATAAGTAAACAAAAAGAATATGGAATACTCCTCTCGGTATATCTTAGCAAGCCATGTGTGCTCACTGAGATTGCTGTAACACACACCAGAAGTTGCTGCAAGAAAGCACGTGAGTGGCTGATCAGAGACAAAACATACACTACTGACATCCTGCAATCATAAGCCTGCTGAAACTGTGAAGAAGGTTTCGTACCCAAGTGTAGTCACATTCACAGCTCAAAACAGAAAGGAAGGTACAGGAAACAGACCACAGTTGCTGAACACTCATCTGAGGCTGTGAGAATTTGCTGGTCAGCATGAAAACATTTTAAAGGTGTCTGAACAAGAATTGAAGGAACTACAGCATGTAGAAATTGAGTAATTCCGAAGAGTCATACCTCTGCAAAGGTGGAACAGACCACAGAGTAGTCACTGGCTTGTGTGCTCCTGGAATAGCTATGTGATGCTAAAGATGTAGTTATGGCACATGTCTGACTTTGGAACACCACCTACTTGTGGTGGAAGGTCACAATGCAAAGAGGACCTATGAATGCCAAAGGTACTTAAAGTGGTTTTCATGGAAATCTGGCTTTACGATAATCTCCGATCATTAGTCTTTCTTCAAAGCAATTTCCAAAAGGATTGCTGGTTATAAACAACCTGAATTTCAAGCAGAACCTGAACAACAATTCACAATGAGAAACATATTCAGTGATTCTTCTTCTTTTTCCTGGCTACTACTTTTTACAGGTGGATTTTGTGTGTGTTTATAATTTTCGACCCTTTGATAAATGTTCCAGTCAAACAAATTTTATCCTTACATTGTTCATGTGGTTGGATTGCAGAGGGTCTACCTTGCTCTACAATACTTTCATTAGACAGTGCCTTCTGGTTTTTGCCTTACTGATTAGCAGGGTATGACCTCCTCTAAGTGCACTGAACTCTGAAAGAGGAAATCAGGAATGTGTACTGTGGTGAGAGCATCAGGGGAACAGAAAAGCTGAAACATTCTTGGCTTTCATGGCAGGAGGATGCAGAGTAGGGCATCATGAGAGAGGAGGTCACTATAGATAAGTTGTAGCTGGTTTTGTCTTACCCTTACACTGCAAAAAGAAGATGAGGATGGGAGGAGTCACTGATGTGAGATCTTCCCTAGGAAACTGAGAAGGACAAGTATGAAACTCACAATGGGATAACAAAATCTGTGAAATTGGTTCCCACCATCAGTTGCTCTATGGCTAATGGCATTGGTTCTGGCTCTCTTTCAACTGCTTGCTCTGCTATCCCTGTCCTGTCTTGCCTTCTCTCGGCTGTAACATCTAAATGCAGTTTCATTTCCTCCTAAAATGCTTCGTGGTTATGTGCCTGAAATTACTTCTCTGTTTGCTTTGTTTGCAAATGTGGCATTTAGAAAGGGACTAAAACATGCTAGCTAGAACAGGACTTCAAATCCAGTGTCTAAATTCACCAAACTGTGATTCAGTATTTTTATAGAAAATACAGTGCCTCAGAATGAGGATTCTCGAGTACATTACTCCTACAAAGACAGTATACCTTCACTTCCAAACCCCTCTGTCCAACACGTTTCTCTAAATTACGTGAATTCCCCAGCCTCCTAGCACAGCTTTTAAGAAGGGTCGCTCTCTGCTTACTAATCAGGCATGTGAATGGCTTTCCTTAAAGAAAGAAACTTTGAAAACACATGAAAATCTACTGAATATCAATCATTATGGAGGTCCGTTTAAACTCTGTCGTAATACTCAAGAGAAGGCTTCCTGCTGAATTAAAATCTGCAGTTTCAAATGTGCAACCTTTCTTTAACTGCACTGACTCTGCTCTGTTTTCTTTTGTTTGTTTGTTTCTTTTGATGATTTTTTTACCCTAGAGATTATTTATTTTGGACACCCCTTTAACACAGTCCCAACATTTACCCCGCTTTTTTGTTGAAAGAGATTTTTTTTTTTTTTTGGTCTTGATATCCTTCCAGTTAAGAGTTTAGTTAAAAAAAATGATAAAGAAATAAATTCACAAAATCACAAATGCTCCCATACTCTGAAAAATTTTAAACATATTTTTGAGCACTCTTGAAAATCAAGGGATGTGCCTTGCTTAGGGAGTGAAGCTGAGTCCTGGAAGGGATGTAACAAAGGAGTAGTTGTGTAAACTTCCCTCTGGTTCTCTGCTAAAATGTGTCATTCCTAACCTGGACCACTCCCAAAGATAAGAGAGCAATTCATTAGGAGAGGCTTCATTAAGTGTGAGTGACAATGTCCCCTTCCTGATAGGTTTAGAGCCCTGGAAGGGACTTTAAGAAGTGGATCCCCTTGTCCCCAGGAAGGATCAACTCTTTATGTGTCATTCCTGCACAGACATTTGTTACCCATCTCTTTCAAGCAGAACCAAGTGCTACAAGGTCTTCTGAGGTGCCCAGAGACAGATGCAGCCCGATAGCCAGACCTGCCAGCATATCTGGCCATTTGCAATGGTTTGCAGGCTGGCTTAGTGGCCATACGGTTGTTTGGATGATATCTCCATGGGATTTATCTTCCACCTTCAAAAACAACCAACCATGTGAAAGGCTGCCAAATGCCCCAAATGTAAAATCTTTACACCAAAATGCTTTGTGTAGGACACAGTGATTTATTCTTGGCTATTTCTAAAGAACTGTCAAAGGAAAGAATATTAAACCTCAGTTCAGATGATCACAATTTGAAAAACAAAGATAATCCAGGGTTGTATTATAATTTTTATAGGTACAATTTGTACCTATCTTTCAGTAGATGAGAGAGGTGGCACAGGAGAAACGGATCATTAAACAGTAGTGTGAAGCCAGGGAAATTAACCAGCTGCTGTGAAAGCCACCTCGCTCTGTCTCTGAGCGCACGACAGACACGGCGAGAGGGAGGGAGGGAGGGAGAGAGAGAGGTGCCAATTGTACCTATATTGCAATAATTAAAAAAACTCTGCCTACTATCTCACCATAGCGGTTTGCACAGGTTAGATCAAAGAGACGCTGCTGCTGCTCACAAAGAGGCTTCTCTTTGCATAAATACGTGTGCTCGCAGGTAGAATATTCCAGCCAATTCAAAGCTCTAATACATAGCCAAGGGTAGCCTATAGAGGCTAGAATGCGTTTTGTAGGGTTCTCTTTCCTCTATCCACTGCAAAATCTGTCTTTGAAAGAAGGGAGGTAGTGAAACAAATAGTAGAAAAGGAAAGGGTGATGTTTGCTTGACAAACATCTCTCCAAGCATGTGGAACTCCCTACTCAAGTCTCACCCCATGCTGCACACTTGGTGGGTATGCACTGCCACCCAGCACACTTTCAAACACATTGGGTTACTATCACTTAGCCCTAGGAGGCACAATTCCTATTCCACATGCCCCACTCTGAAAATTTCCTTTCGCACGGAGTCAAAAGAAGGGGCTATTTCCATCACTTGCTGCTGTGGCTCCAGCTCTAACAATAAAAGATGGCACAAAACACTTGAAAGAAATAACATATGCATCCTTGGGTTATTGTGCCAAAGAAAGAGATAAAACAGGAACAAAGTAAGAAATTATATTGTCAGAAAAAATGTGAACTTTTTGATTGGGGATGACATTTATTTTAAGTGTGCAATGACGGCAGGGAATCTGTCAGGGTAAGACATGGCAGAGGTTTCAACGTTTGTTAAGAGCATCATGGGAATTTAACTAAAACTGTTAAAACTGACACTATTGGCTTTTGTTAACACATTAGGCATGGGAAAAGTGCCAGTCAGCATATCCTCCATAGCATCAGTTCAGTTAAATCATCTGGAAGACGCATAAAACTGGGTGTGATAATAAATGCGACGTTTTCCACACATGGATAGAGGGAGCAGAGAGGGACAGGACCATTTTGACAAGAACAACGAGATCACTTTAAAAATCTGCACCTGCTTTGTAATTTAAAAGCATGCAGGAGGGAGGAAGGAGTTTCAGAAATGTTTTTTCTTTTAAAGACAAGTGAAACAAACTTACTTAACGCAATACAAATGGATTCTGAGTAAGTGCTTATAGTAGAAAATAACTAAATACTAGCGTGTATATTTATGGAATTGGCTCGAGTACAATTAAAGCACTGTCGAAAGCATTCCACTTTAAAACAGACTCAATTACCACTTCGTAGTTTGGCTGGCAGACCAACAAAAACAGAATGCCAGCCATTTACTCGCAAGAACAGGAGATACATTAATACAAATACAGTGGTGCCACTGCCAGAGGATTTGAACAGAGCTCTGTGGACCTGAATCTCCAGCAAAACACCACACTCAGAGGCAAAAACCCAGAAATCTGTTTGGTGAGTGCTTATACCAAACATGAATGGGTCGAAGCCCCCCCCACCCCCCACTATGAAATCTCCTTACACAAATAAATGCTAAGAATGACTGAAAGCTCTGCATTCTGATAAGGCAAAGCATATTGCATAGATCTAACCATCACTATATGAACAAGCATATGAAATGTAACCATTTGCTGTGCAACCATCTGTGACCAAGCAAAAAGCAAGATCTAAAACTACTGAGTCAATCTCATAGTAAAATAAAGTGATCAAGAAGTGAAGAAAAGTGAAAAAAAAAAAAAAAAGAAAGAAAAGACAAACCAAAACAATCCAAACGAAAATAAAAAGGGGGCTATTTTGAACACTAAAAGATGTTTATGACATTAGAAAATAATCAGGGTGAATTCACAATATTTGCTATAAATGAGACACCTCCAGATAAAGATATTTTAAACAATTCGTTTGCTATTTCCGGAGTGCTCTGACTGTAGCACAGCCATTTGCTCTCAAAATGACCAATTTTACTTTTCTGAAGTTCTTATGCAGGGAAGTTTCTGCTCATCTTCTGCTGTCTGCTTCTGATAAAACACAGATGAAGAATTAAGGATAAAAAACACAGAATGTGGCTGCCAAGAGTTGTTCTTTCTGCCATTTGAACATAACCTCATGTAGTTTGATCCATTCAGCATTTACCTAAGTGCTGCATCTAAGAAAAAACCAGAAAGTGGTAACATATGGAAGCTTGGGTAGTAACCAAAAGAACAATATTTTTTGGCCACGCGAGCAGAGCAGTACGACGCCTCCCGACTGGTAGGAAAGCGAGTGCAACACAGACATAACCTCATTACATACTGGAGACTTCCACCTTTCGAACTTTCAGCAGACCCATTTCTTAGAGCCTTCAAGCTCTCTCATCGATCCGCAGCCATTGCTATGCACAAGGCGGCCTCGAAGGGCATGACACCTGTGGTATAATGCCATATGTCTCAGAAGGTTTTATTATTTATTTTTAAATGAAATCTAAATAGCTATACATAGTAAGGAAATGGTTTTCACAGGAACTAAAGGACTGATTTAATAAAGATTACAGCCAGAGATTACTGGCAGCTACAAAGAAATGCCAGACGCTGAGAGGTTTTCTGTACCGCTGATCGGTAGGACATTTATGGATGTAGGAGAAAGGGGCTGATTATGTGTATCGCTGGGAAACCTATAACTAATGCCAGCAAGAGACAGGCATCACTCCTATATGTCTTCATTTAAAGCAGTAAGGGCTAAGGAGAGAGGAGGGTCAAAGGAATGCAGGCTTACACTGCCACAAGCTATATTGTATAATAATTTAATTAATTAATTGCACACATTCCCAACCTTTAGACCTACTAATGTGTTCTCAGAGCTTTTATTCATTGCAGAACCTACAATACCCTTTTTACTTAGTAGAAGAGAAGAAGGCAAGAAGGCTTGATTCCATTTCTGAAGAGATTTGCTCTTAATCTGCTAAAGGTTATGTTGGCTCTCTGTAGTATCAGAAAATTAAAAATGAGGCTTTTATTTTTATTATTCCACTGCATTCTACTTCTTCTTTTTTCCCTTGGATTTTGATATAAAGTAACCCTAATTATTCTGCAAAAGTTAAGCATTTTTTTGGTAACTAACCTGTTTCACCGAATTAAAACCAAGTCCATTCAAACAGGCACATGGCAGAGATGCTTCTGTTGTGATCATCAGGTATGTAAATACCCGCAGCACTGCCCTTTCCCTGACACATGCCACAGAAAGCTACCGGCTGGAGCTGCCTCGGGGGACAGCTCAGCTCTCCTGGGAAACTTTGAAAAATAATCGCCTTAGTAATATGACAGGCCTGAACAATATGGGCCAGATCCTGCAGCTCTGCCCTGAGAGCAGATCTGCCGAAGCCCACTCCTCTGTGCGTGGCCAAGATGTTTGGGTGGCAGCGTCAGTCCTCTGTTCTCCGTGTATATTTCATCACATTTCTTTTCTAGCTATTATAGCCCAGTCAGCTAAAGGACTGCTGCAGCTCATTCCTCCCTTGAAATTTTAATCGAGTGAGTATGACACCATGATAATGATGTTATAGTGATGTCACACGGGGACCACCACAGTTTTGTGTGGGAAGCACGGCTCGGTGCGTACACTGAGTTTTGTCCCACTGACTTTGACAATAGGGAGAAAACACAGAAATGTAGAAAACCACAGAAATTGCATGTCAAGCTGCTAGAATACTTTTTCTACATAGAAAAGGATCTTTCTTGCAAGATAACTGTGAACTAGACTCAGCTAACAAAATGCTCCTCCTGTTTAAAACATATTAATTTTTGATTTTACGTCTTGGTTAATAAATGATAGTAAAACCAGAGCACACATCAGTCTTTTTCATTGTTTGGCTTTTTTTGGATGAAGAATGGAAAAGAAGTGTGGAAGAGGAGAAAGACTTAACAATTACTGAAGAGGCTATTGGTAGCAAAAGTTGATACAATTACCTGCAATAAATTTGACTGTCAAGTTTCATGCTACTGAACTTGCAGTGATGTTTTATGAGAAAATTGCTTGATTTTTTCTTCATTAATGTAATACCATCATTTATTTCAAAAAGGTAGTAAATATTTTCACTCTTACATGAAACAACCTTTTGGCTGGTTTATAATTACAAGGATGATGCTAACTGTATTCCTTGCTTTGTTTCAATATCCCTTGTCATTGCCATAGACCTCTCTGCCTCTCTTGTTTTTCTCAAAAGCAATTTAGAAAATGCTTGTATTTTAGACAAAAGGAGAACATTTGGTGAAAGAAAATTCATCATTAGGTATCTAGAGGTTTGTTAATAGAAAAGGCAACTCCCACAGTGTATCCTAGTGCTCAAGCCAGACACACATGCTCAGGACCAGCAAGCTGCCTTCACAGTGGGCCAAAAGTCATTATCATAATTTTATATTACATAGACTACATTGAAAATTTAATATATCCCAGCAAAAAGAGACAAAAGACATTTTGCATAATGCTTCTGTGAGCGCACTCTCTCTTGCTACTCTTTTAGCCACCCCATGCAGATAATCACACCAGGAAAAAGAAGTTCATTACCTAAGCCAAATCAAAATTAGGCTTTTCTTTTTGATAGGGAACTTCATTAGTAAGCCCTGTCTTATACAGCTGGGAGATTTGATGAATCTATCTTGGAGTAATAATTCAGCACAATCAGCCACATTTTTGCTTTAAGTTTTACGTCTTTGTTACAAAAATTGGAGCTATACATACAGTGTGCAGTCATATATCTACAAATTCATAGCCTACGTGTTCTCATTTCACGGCGTTTAAAACATGCCGGAGTGGCAGCACACTATGTTAGTAAACAGGTTCCCTCATTTCCATGGTTGAGGCTTCTAGGGACTAAAAGTCCTAAATAGTTGGAAAATGGATTTTGCTCCTTGCTGCAGAACCTGCAGTTAAACGACATTATAGAATTGATTTCATGAAAAGGAAAGATTGTCTCCTCTACCTCCATTTTCCCCTACTCCTCTTGTTAAGCCATTTCCTGATTATGACCCAGACTATAAACCTAGCCTCCTTCCTGAAATTCCAAGGGGGAGAAATGCACTGGGGTAATGTCCCAGCTGTATTGCACTCAATTAATCTCTAAAAAAGACAAGAAATAAAAGGTTCTGCTATCTGTGGATACATGGTTACAGACAGGTAGTCACTGCTATGTAAGCAATATAAAAATTGCAGAATCCAGCTGGACATCTGCAAATCACGATGTGGTTTGCGACAGTGATGGGATTCTGCTGTTTTAAAGCATGCCTGGTACAGGGCTGCAGGTGGCTGTACTGTCATCTGGGGCTCTCCTTTATGCATTTTTTCCCCCACAGACATGCCTGGATACTCTGCTCTCTCTGTCATATTTTCAGTGCAGCAGTATTTTTCACTGTGATCACAGAAAACAATCTGCAAAAGTCATATTCACACAGAATTTCCCAAATGCTTTACATACCAACAAAAAGTATTCACTGTCCCCATTTTAATGTTGTGACCAGCTGCATTTCAAAGCAATTAAGTGATTTGCCTAAGAAGACAGAGGCAATCACTAGGAAAGCTGAAAAAAACCCCAGTAAAGATGAGTTGGTCAGCATCTGCAAAAACTATGAGCAATGGTCTCCTGACCAGTGGGAAATACTGTAAACCTCTCTTAAGGAGGCAGGAATATTTAAATTTGTTGCAGTTGCTAAAAAATAATTTTATTCACACCATATCTTTTACAATTAAATACAAATGGCTCCTCAGATTGCAAATGCGCCTCAGGGTGTGTCTCCAAACAAAGGTCTCTTTTTTACACCTATGGACATTCATTCCATCAAATATGCACACGTGTGTCTACACTCCTGGTCAAGCTGGATTAGAGTGTACAAATACAGCCAAGGTGGTGGTGTGGGAGGGCAAACATTGTGATCCTGACACACAAGTCATCCCCTTGTCAACACTGAGATGACACATCCATACATTCATGATGTGACTTAGGTAAGGGTGTTGAAGCTTTCAGGAAACCATCAGTTCCCCCTTGAATATGCACTTGAGACGACACTTTTACTTACAGTTTCAGCTGTTCAGCTCTACTCATGAAAATGTCATTAAAGCCATGCAGGTAAGGTGGATGGACCCGAAAAGGGATGCCCTCTCCCCACCTCTGTGTGTCACTAGAGGGGGGTTTTTTAGCAGCACCCCAGTGAGTGAGGCTGATGGTGGCTTTCGAGAGTAGAAGAATTTACTGTACTGGGGCATCTGGGCTCTAAACAGGACAAGAAGTTGGGGTGCTTCTCGCTAATTGACGTCTGGAACTCCGTGCACTGGGATCTTGGGAGCTTTGGTGTAGACAGGCAAAGTCAATGGGGGCATGATACGGGCTCCCTAAATCTCAGCATGGCAATTGCCTTTTCATCTCTGACCAGTGAGGGGAACCTGAAGGGCAGGCTCTTCTAAAAAAGCTCCTGAATTCATCCAAAACTGCTTATCCAAAGCTTTCAGGTGTCCCTTGGACCTCTAGATAAACTGGTTTACATTGTACAAACAAATCTCATTTTTGGCTCAGAGCAGATGTGTTTGACAGTCTCTCAAACACATCTTAGGCTTGTCAGAGGTCCTCCATGTGACTCTCATAATGCAAAGCAGCCCTACATTTTGAAATATTTCCTTTCTTCTTGTTTTCATTGAGGGAAATCACAGAGAAAATCCCTGCAAATTGTCAACAGAAGCACAGAAGAATGGCCGCGAAGAAACCTGTGTTTACTATCAAACACATAAACTGTATGTATTTAGACACTGGAGATTTATTACACATCCAAAGCCAAAACAGGCAGATTTACAATTATATCTCCCCTTACTTCTTTCAGAGTGGACAGCATAAAATCCTTTTTTCAACTGTTTAAATTCAAGTTGAAATTTACCATGAAAATCTGAAAGTTAGGTTTGATTTACAATCTGGTCAGCAAGCTGAAATTTCAAATAAATGGATATGTTCGTAGTTAATCCGAGTACATCAAATCCAGTTCAGCTATTTTCTTTTTCACTAGATATCCACATGTTATTAGAAGTACACAGCTAACCAGGTTTCATGCAGTAGACAAAATAGCATTGTGGGATTACATTAGTCCAACAGCTGCTTTATGACTATAGCTTCCAGACCAATTTATTTAATATTGATCTTTAAACAAACATCAGTACAAATAAATTTGAGCACTCTAGTCCTGAGATTTTGTATCTATAAAAGAGGCCAATATTCAGAGAAGCAGTTCTGCCTGTATTTCACTCTTTGATTCTGTTTTCTTTGATCCTACTAGGTATCAAATACATCAATGCCAAATTAAAACAAATCTATCCTGAGATAAAGCTCTGTTTATAATCTTTCGTGCAGAAAGAATTTTTCTATCAATAACTTCCAGCAAGCAATTTAACTGATCTTTTTATTGCTTTATTCTGGTTACTACAAAAGGCAGCAATGCCATGTCCTGACTACCATGCTAAACTCTCTCCAGCAGACCTGTCAAGGAGGGCTTTCAGAACAATGTGCTCTGTGTGAGAGACTGAACTGTTCATGGTTAATGACTCCAAGCAATTGCCCATTTGTAGAGGTGCCCAGGTGCTCTGCTGAGGCCAGGTTTGCACCCTCAAGGGGGAGAAAGTGAGGTGGATTAGTACAGGACACAAAGGGAGGCTACACTCTGAAGTTTGAGGCTAATAGGAGGCAGATCCTGCAAGCTGGGGTGGTGCTTTTTATCACAGCAATTGTGCTCCCTTACACAATTCCTTCAGTGGTGTAACTCTCCCCTTTCCTCCTGGTGAAGGTCCGGTGGGGCATAACTGCCTTAACTGACATCAGAGACAGCTGTCATGTCTTAGGAGATGTTATAAACCATCAAAGACCCCCAAAGTGCCTCCAGACTAATTTCTGAGGCCTTCCACCAGAGAATTAAAACCACCCCCCTCCAGGGATGGTACCTGGGGGTTCTCACCTGAGCTTGAGTGTAACGCATTGCACTTTGTGTTTTGTTTCCCCACCTCCAGTGGATCAAGACCATCGCTTTGATATCTAAATCAAAGATTGATAGATTTGATATCTAAACCAAGGGATATATAAATTTCAACAATCAACTTGTTGCTGGATCCACAGGTGGTGATATATTTCTACTATTATCCTTTCTTTCTCATTCTTTATTTCTTTTCCCTGATATATTTTCTTAAGCAATATTTTTATGCTTTCATATTCCTGTATTACTGTAGATAATAATAACCAAAATGGCTACATATCTGCTTTGCACTGTGAACAAATTGTTCTAAAATAAACTCTACATATATACAAACACTAATCATCGATTAGGGATCTATTAATAAGGGGATCTATTAATAAGAACCTGGGTTACCCTTGCCCTCTGGGGTGGGTTGTAACACTTCATCCTTTCAGATTTCCATGTGACTTTTCTCCTAACTACTTTCATCCAGTGTCAGGAACAGGACCAGCTCCCAGTTCCCCCTTGCTGAGAAAATTTCTGTGCAATGATACAGGTTTGGAAGGCTGATGTTTAGTCTTTTACAGGGCAATGGTTGACCATTTGGAGGAGGAGACAGCTGGGTGCTGAACGTAAGTAGGAATAAAAAACTTAGATAGAGAAATAGATAATGAACCCTGGGATTAGACACTCAATTCAATTAGACGAGTATATATAAATGTTAGGCATAAACTGATCCAACATAATTATTTGCACAGGACTTATTTGTGCCCTTCTTAGCTATGCTGAATGAGCACAGATACCAGATTCACTGGGGACACATCTTCCACTGGTGTGGAACTGGGCTAAAGTTCAAAAGTTTTTGGTCACAACTTGCTCAGATCTGCCATCTGGCTTATGTGCACTGAGTTTTACGGATTATATCCATCTCCCAAATGGAATAAGTAGACATTTGTGTGTGTCAGGAAAAAAAAAAAGAAAATAAAATGAAAATCTGCTGTCTGTGTTAACCAGAAGAATGGCCATTTGAGTGGCTTGTGTAGCCTTCACTTTGGCAGCAGGCTGAGGGCTGTCGGCCCTCCCAATGGTGTGCCTTTTGGAGGAGGCGATGTATCCCTTCAAACCTGCAATCTGCTTGACTCCAGTCATCCTGACTGGGGCTCAGGATGTGCCAAAACTTCTGCTAGGATCTGTTAACAGTAAATCTCCAAGGAAATTAGGGCTTAAAAAAACCTTTGCTTTTGTTTTAGATTTGTAGCTGTTTGGGGGAGGAGAACAGCTATGGCAGAAGTGACTCATGCTGCAGCAGTACCTGAGGGCAGGGCATCTCCACGAAGATGAAGCATCCTTACTTAAGACTAGTAGCTTCCAAATTAACATTACAGGAAGGATTGTGTTTCCTTTCAAATACTATGAATTTTGTGTTTTGTGTTGCTATGCTTGAGACTGAGGAAGATTTCTGCTTTATATGTCAGTGTTCACTTATAACTGATCGCCTCAATGTGTCTGTGGTGTTCCGAGCTAAGTAGAAGCAGGTTATGGAAAATACCATCTTATTAGTCTAAGGCATCATTTTGAGTATATCATGAGCTGCAAGTTTGGAGAAATCCACCAACTATTTTTCTGGGTAGTGCCCAAAAGAAAAGGAAGGAGCCATTGCTGTGTGGTGAAATGTTTGGACATGGGCATCATAAAAAAAAATGTTTGGCATCAGTACACAGAACTGTGCTAAGAAACTGAGGGAAAACTAAGGGCATTTTTAAAAGAATGCTCTCCCAATTTTTGGAGACATATTCCTACCATAGATTTTATTTATTTGCTTTTTATTGTTGTTTCCCCTGATCCTAATATTAGAAGACATTCCCTCTGCACATCCCACCTTTTCTGAAACTAGCAGAGACTAGACAGCATTTTGCAGGTGTAGACAGAAGAATGAGGAGGCTACCAGATGTCCCACATCATTTGGGTTACAGCTCTGGCTACCGGTGAGTAACAGGAAGCAAAATGATTTTTCTGAATTTGCTACCCATGGAGCTAGCAAAAAAAGAAGAAATAATTCGCCTATTCTCTTAGTGACTTCAGATCATAATGCATGACAAAATGAAAGGATAAAGGAGTTATGAATTTGGTCAAAAAATATTCATTCAAATACATGATGAATAAAAAGATGCATCTTGTTTACGGTTACAGTTTAATGCTGCTGTTTGTCTGGTTTGTAAGCTATGATTCCTAAAGCAAAGAAAACACACAAGAGGATTTTTTAAAAAAATAATGGCACTAATGACAGATCAGCAAATTATTATCTTGCTGTGTGATGCAGTAAATAGAAAGCTGCCCTATAAAGCAAGCTGCCATCTCAGAAGACTTCTTACAGTTCCACCCATAGGTCCGAACTACTGCAGATTTAATTTCACAAGGAGTGAATTCAGATTATTTCATAACCCTTGAAGATGGCCCCAGCCTATTTTTAATGTGCTGCTGGTATTTGTGAAAACAGTACAATTACTGAAGCTGTTGCTAAAACCCACAGCTACTGAGTACTGCTCGCCTAAAATGGTCTCTGGGACCATTGTGACAGAAAAGCTACTGACACTGCAGACTGTCCAGGAAAGCTATTGGAAAATCTATATGGTGCTAAGTCATAACATGAACCCTTTACAGTCTCTCTTCTAAGGGCGCTACATACATACAGAATAGTAAAAGGCAAGTCCTGGCTCTGGAGTACTGACATCTATGGTGTATGTAAGTTTGAACAAGATGAAATAGCAATTCTAGTTTACTTCTCACATTAATTGTGAGATAGCAGCCAAGTACAGTGTAGGAACCACACTGCCACAGTGGAAGGAAAACAGTTTTTCTAACCCTCCAGAATTATTTGCCTTACTTTGAAGAAACCAAAATGCTCCTAGCTCTCCAATAAGAAACACTTGGAGTTTCATTTAATCATTATTGCTGCCATGTTGTGTAACTCTGCCATTAAAAGTATCCAAGAAGCTATGGCACTCTGCTTCCCCTCTCCCCAATAAACGTCCCTGTAGCTATTTTGGTTTTGGTGGAGAAAAGTCTAGTTGAAAGGCAGAAAAAAACCTCTGGCCCTTGCTACAGAACACGTACTCCAGCTCCACAGGGTCTTTGCTACTGAGACTCCACAGGACCCTGCTAAAACTGTCTGTCTAGTTACAACTCCACACAGTCTCACTCTGGCTAGGCCTTTGGATCAAACCCTTCTCATGTGAACACAGAGAGCGTCTGTGAAACTGTGGAGCAGATGTCTCCGCAGAGACTCACAGATGCTGTCAGGACGGAACTTCAGGCTCAAACATTTGATGCATTTTAAAGAGGGATTCAGAATCAGACTCAAGCAGACAGATTGATCGTCTAACACTTCAAAGGCTTGAGCAGAATTGTTGTTATATTTTTCCTTTGTGCTTCCCCCCACCCACTGGCACTAATGGAGGTGACTTGTGTTTAACTTGACATGTTATGTGGGGTGTACAGGAGGGGACTTCCACCTTCCAATTAAAGGAGTCAGGCAAGAATCATTAGCTGAAGCAAGAGAACATAATGTGGGGCTGAAGGAGTTTAACACACCAGCAGACAATGAGCACTTATTGCAAACCCTGCTTTGCCACACCTGGTTCTGGTTCCAGCCATAAATGTGCAGCCTGAGCTGGGCTTCACAAATGTTTCTTTCATTTCAGAGTAGGTAGTTTGACAAAATCCCACTGTTTTGAAATGTTTTTCCTAACTCTCTGTCTTCAAGGACTAAAACATGCTACAACACGAGACTACTTATCTCTTCAAAGAATTCACAGAAACTGTTATGTATTTTCTCCATACATTAATGTATGTGGTGATTTGGTTTGTTCGTATGGGATCTGGGGGATTTTTGGAGGGAAGAGAAAGGCATTTACAAGTCAGTCATTTGACAAATAACACATACAAAGTTGTCTGTGAAGAAAAGGAAAATGAAATGAGGAAGAAAGGGTGAATGGATTTGTGATCTTCATCTAGGAATCTTGGTAAGCTCTCTGCTTAGTACAATTTGCAAAGGTGAAGCCATGAAAAAAATAAGAAAGGAGGACAGACTCAAGTTCAGAACAGACAATAGGGAGGCAGGAGCATTGGTGATACAGAACTACATGCACAAACATGCTACTGGAGGTATGGAAATAATTCTGGAGGAAAGGGGTTTGCCTTCCTTCAGCAGCTGCCATTTTGGCATGATTTTACTATCTTAGATATGACTCCTAGTCATCCCTCTTGTCCTGGGCTGAAGAGAAAGACTTGTCTGGCAGTTAGTTCAAAGGGGACCTTTCATCAATTGGGTTGAGCTGTGAGACAGTGATGGGAATGTCTCGAAAATATCTGTCCCTCTCCTGTCACCAGCTATGGGAAAACAAAAGAATGGAGGAAATACAGCTGTAAGTGTGGAGAAATACTAGTGAGATTATTAACAGAGGCTTCAAGCAACTCAGGGGATTACATTACAGGGAAAAAAAAGATCTGCTGATGGGAAAAGGAAACAAAACTGCCTAAGACACAAGTTCAAATGTCTATTTTTCTCTACCATGTGTTCTCTATATCAGCCCATTAAATATATAAAACGATATAAGACAAACTTTTCCACAAAAGAAGGGGAAATGGAAATAAACACGACAGAAAAGTTTGCAATTCTACTGTTATCAACTTAATGAGGAAGCAACACAGGATTAATAAAGAAAGATGCCAATGCTCAATCCAAAGTTTACAGCAGGAAGGTGTCTAGCACAGATAGAGGGCCAGTTACTGCCTAGGAGAAAGTTTGAGGGTCTTGTCAGGCATGGGGTGGGGAGGACCCTTTCAGCGATGCCCCAGCAATGTCCATTACTATGTGAGGTCAAAGAGCTCAAGGAAACAAAGCACAGAATAACCTCAGCTCTCTCTCATGTGTGTTAGTAAGGGGGCCAGATCAGTCATAAAGAGAAAAGAGGCATTTAGGCACAAAGGAAGAGCCTCTACTATCACCTGCAACAAAGGCGCTGAAGGAATTACATGTCTGAATATTTTCATTCAGCCGACTAGGAATTAGAGATGGCTCAAGGGGACTTAATTTCAACTGCAACCTTTCCTTCCCCTCAGCAATCCTGTTTCCTGGGTATATGTTAGTGCATAAAAGGCCTGCTGGGAGACTGGAAGGGTAGGGGGTTCTTGTCTGTCCGCTGACACAAGTGTCTTGGGAATAGCTGTCATCCTGTTATTAAATATTTAAATATTTCAAGAGCAAGCTAGATTCATCAACCTTTGGAAAGAGTAATCAAGAGAATGAAAGGTAGACAAAAATAAAAGGAAGAGGTTGGTTATTCTGGGGAAAGAAGATGGGATCACCAGAGGAGAAAATATGCAAAGAGGGAAAAAACTGGCAGATAAAATTGATGAGAAAAGGAAGAATAATGAGAAACAAAAAAGGAAAAGCACTGAAACAATACAAAAGAAATAACAGGGAAAGTAGAATTGGAAAACAAGCTAAAGCAATACCTGGGAACCCTGTGTCTGTACCAGTTAGAAAAAGCAAGCAAGCAAGCAAATACAAAGCAAGGAAGCAATACATAAATTCTCGATAAAGTGGTCAAGAAAAAACAAAAAACAGCAAGAGACAGATACTGTACACAGAGAAAAGAGAGAGGGTGAATATTATCAAGGGTGAAAAGCATTCCAGTGATGGGAAAAAAGGCATATTTCATGATTATTAACAGGAAAGAAATACACTTCATTTTGTATTGCACTGTTTTCCTGCTTTCTTGCCAAAACACTGTTTTTTCCAGAGCCAAACAGAATACACAGTCTCTTAGCTCAAACACAGTTTATGAGTGTCAAGATGACATTCAGGGGTTCTCCCATTCTTATTAAATATACACCTGACAGCTGTAGCAAAGGAAGATGATACCCTGTTACAGAGAGCTGGTAAGATGTATTCCATCCCAAACCTGCCAAACAGGACTTTGAGACAGAAAAGGGAACAGAAAAGGACCATAAGGGAAGTGGTGATGGCAGAGCAGCAGCACCACTTCCTATAGACACTCTTAGAGTGTTTCCCTTGGTGCTCTTGGGAGAGCAGCCCTGAAATGATGGTGAGCACTCTTCAGGGTGATGGGACTCAATGATGGGCTGTAATAGTTGGAGTGCCTTGGTCTAAAGAGCTTAGGCTAGTCAGTGAGCCAAGGAGGCCAGTTCAATTTTAACAGCCTTTAGACAGTGTTTACAGCTGCACATCTCAAAGCTCCTTTCAACCAGAATTTAAATATCACAGTAATCATTTTACAGAGAGGGAACTATAACCACCAGGGTACCGTAACTCATCCAAGGTAACAAAGCAGGTAGTAAGCTAGGAACAGCTCCAGACTCCCCACCAGGTGCCCTTTCCATTTTACCCATGGACTTATCAGATTCTCCTTCTAATATCAGCCTCAAAAGCTGCAAACGTTACAGGCTGGAAGTCGAGCAAGTAAAAGTCTGTTCAGATGGGAAGGCAGCTGTGCAGTCAAAACAAGTGTAACCCACAATGATGTGGGAGAATTCTACCAGAAATAGGCCAACACAGTAAAAATAAAAGAGAGAGGGGAGGAAAGAGAAAGAAGTCAAGGATTGTTCAAAAGAGAATTAAAAGGCGTTTATTCCGTTCTGGCAAGGATAATATAAACACTGTTGTGGTTAAATGTTTGCCTACTGCAGATCATGTTACAGCAGATTTTCTATTCAAAGGGTTTGTTAATGGCTTTGCTATTCCTTGCATGGATCTTGAAAAAAAGCACATGCTATGAATGCGATATCTTTGCTTTTGATGCCAGAGGTTGTGAAAGGAAAGTTGGGAAAGAACTGGCACACAGAAGGAAAGCAGTCAGCCCATTTAGGAATACTCCATTAACTCATAGGAGAAGATTCCCCCAGGACACAGTCCCAAAGAAGACCCCTGGCGAGTTTAGGCTTGTATATCATTTGTCCTATCCAGAGGGCGAGAGAGTTAATGATTATATAGACACCTTGCTGTGTGCAGTATCGTTTGTGCCTCTCGATCAAGTGATGCAGATTACAAGGAATAGCAGTCTGAGGGTTCAGTCAGATGGGAAGGAGACACACATACACACACACACACACACACACACACACACACACACACACACACACACACACACACAAAAACCCATACCCCCCCCTCCCCATCACACACAGAGCTGCTCACATGTTATGAGAACACCATGATAGATTTCACTTGCCACTTAAAGGCTTCAGACTGGCAACATTTCAGATGGGAGGGCAACATTTACATAGATAAAGGTATGTGTAAGGGTTCTGTAACTTTGCACTGGTCACTGGAGGTGCTTGGTACAAGATGCGTAGGCAAAAATCTGGCTTTAAAAGATGGACAAAAAATTCCTCCTACCTAATTAACATAGCTTTTTGTCTAAGGAAGCACCAAACATCATGGCATTTCAGGAGTTATTGATGGCATTTGGGGAGGTTACTGGGGATTTCATGGTCCCTACAGCAGATGATAAAAGGGGAGGGGGAGGGAGAGCAGAGGGTCCAGGAAAACTTATTAAATTTTGGGCATCAAACTGGATTCAAGGAGAAGAGAATCACACCCCACAAGGGACTGGGACAAAAATCCTATGAGATTACTGGCTCAGCTGTGGCAAGCTAATAAGGTTATTCTGAAGCAGATGCAGTCGTTAATACAGTGGTGGCATGGGGATCTCCCGAGAGGGGTCAGAGCCATGATAACTCACGGTAGAGTAATGCACAATATATTTGTGGCCAGATCTTGTGATGGTAACTAAATGAACCTGTGTCAGTACTCTGTTGTTTAACCCACTTTTCTCTTAATCCCATTTCAGTGGTGAGGGATTTCCTCATTCCACCTAGTTTCTTGAAGACAGCCCTGGAAACATTTTAGGCAAGTTATAGGGCCATTAAGCAGGAGATTCAGGTGGACTAAAAGTCACTTTTGGGGAAAATGCTACATAACAGGTCATGTTAATTCCAAATTTATAAAAATATGGCAATTTCTGTTATTTATGGGTGCAGAGCAGAGAGTTATAGGAAGTTCTTTGTGCGCTGTGGAATGGCTGGAGCAATGGAAGAAAGAGGTGGGTTTGACGTGAAATGTGGCATTGCTCAAGCTTTTGACAGTATTTGTGGTACCAGCAAAGTAATTTGTGAAAAATGGCTAAAGACTGTTGGATTCTATCACAAAATCTACAAGCACCAAGCTTATTGGGGACCTGTGATAATGCTGCTCAGGGCCTGCACTCTGTTATGCTTAGTGCCTGATGCATTCTTTATGGCCAGATACTGTGTAAAGGGAACAACTATTCACTTGCTAACTCCTGTTTCTGTCTAGTTGCAGTGGAAGTCAGTGCCAGCCACCACATGATTACTGATGGCTTCTGTTTTACCAGTACTTCAATACCAAGTTCTCTCTACTGTGGAGCTTCCTCTCTGAATTAGATGAACAAGATTTCATTGAAGACCATGTTGAGAATAATGAGATCAAAGCTAGAAAAGGGGGAGGAATTTGTAGGAAGGAGACCCGCTTGAAATATAAAATTATTTTGAACGACAGTGGATGGCACTGGAAAGGTGCATGTTGAGGACAGAGACAGGCAGGGAAAGGCAGGGTAAAGGAAGCCTACACAGGGGCAAAAATGGAACTGGGGGCATCCTGTGGGAAGAGAGAACCTGCAGTCCTGAAAGGGAAAGAAAGTTTAGTAGACTAGACACATCCTCAATGAAGTAGACTTTAAAAAGATAGGTAAAAAAGAGGAGAACTCACACTGAAGCCACCTGTGACATTTAAACTGCCCTGTAGAAAAGCCACCCAAGACTGTTATGTGAGGAGAATAGTACAGTTGGACACTTCTGCTTGTCTTCCTTAAAAATTGGACACAGAAAAAAAATACACTGGACAGATGTAATATAATACATCATCAGAGTAACAGCCAGTTGCAAAAAGCTCAATATCCCAGGGTAAGCCCGGTAGCCAGGAAAGATACAGAAACTATTAATACAGAGGACAGCAAAAGCCCTTAACTACTCTGGAAAGGAAGATGATCCAGGAAGCAGAAAACAAAATCAGGAAACCCAAATTCTAGACTCTAAACTGGCCTGAATGATTTACTGTGTGATTTTCTTAGATCGTTTTGTGTTTGTCACCACAGGGAAACTACCAGCCAAGTATCCAGGCTGCAACTTCCCAATACACCAACCCTCTCTTTGGATGCCCTTAGCAGGCAGTTGGTGCCCATCAGCTCTCTACCTTGCCAGACATCCCTGTGCTCTAGGAGCATCCACAGGGAAAGACGGGGTAAAATCATACTTCGCACCCTGCAAATTTACACCCTCCAATCTTTTGCAGCAACCTTCCCATGTGGAAAAGCCTTTCTTCTTTCTGTTCTTGCAGCCCCCTTTTTTTAAATAAGAGTCCTCAGGGCCCTGTTGTGAGATTTAATTCATTTTTTTGCAACATGCTGAGATTCCAGGTGAGAAGTGCAGCAGCCAGTAATGCTGTTTACACCTCCAACTATGCCAAAGAGCAGGAAAGGCCAAACCCCAGTATGGACATTGATGTAATTCTTCACACGTAACCCGTGCAAGGCAATACCACACTTTGTGTACATGAGTGTGCAGTGTACAGGGGTGGAATCAAAAATCAACTCCTATAAACCCCCTCTCTGAACGCCATGGTGATTGTTACTGCATAAGGGCAGAGGATACACATCAGAAGGATTTATCCAGATAAGGCAAAAATCTGCAGACGTTTTAATCAGTACCAAGATAGATCTTGTTTATATCAAGAACCTTTTTAATGCAGCATTGCTGGTTTGGTCCGACATCATCTCCTGCAGTGTGTGGAGACAGGCCAGGAGTATGAAGGCTACAGAGCAGAGCAGGAAGAAAGTCAACTGTGAAATTGGTAATTTTATGAGTTTCACGGGGGGTTTTGTTGTTAGACACAATGCATTTGGAACAGAGTGCCCGGGGTAATACCATCCACATAGTGTCCATTTGTCAGCTATAGGTAACGATATCTTTAACCTAGAGTTCTGGAGATAAGTACAAAGGGAATCCAAAAGAAGGCTAAGGGTGGAGATGTGCCCATCACGGAAGGGTCATGAGGTATTACTGCCACATCTCTGAACCTGGGGAACCCAACAGAAACAGAGGCATGGTTTGTCCTTGAAGGGGAGTGGGAAAAGTTATCTAATTTTTCAGCAGCCCAGCAGAGTCCCTTTCTCCCCAAAAGATAGGCAGGGAGGAGACCCCCACTGGTGTACCTGACAGTGCATGTATTCTACAGGGTTGTGTCAAGATTGCACAGGAGGGCAGGATTGCAAAATCATGTGGGGCTGAGCAGCATACAACATTTGATCCCATTTTCTCACAGAAAAATACCTGGCCCTGTTTCCCAGTTTTATTCATCTATTTCTTCAAAACGTTATCAGCTTTATGCTTGTTGTAACAATTCCTTTGTATCTGAAACTTCAATAGTTAATATCAAGGACATGGGTTAAATGAGCAAATGCATTTGCAGCTTTCATTCCACCTGCAGTGTGCTTATTTGGTTTCAGATGCTGAGGTCAGACTTAAGGGGGAAAAAAAAAGAGAGAGAGAAAAGGAAAAATGAAAAAGGAGAGAACTGCTCGGGTAGAGTATGTTAAGAAGGGCATCAGCCACAGCCTAAAGGGTTAAGCAGAAAGTAAAAGAAGGATGGGAATGAGCATAGCCATTGCTTTGTGTGAAAGACACAGTCTTTCCACCTCACAAACCTCTGTAGGATTCTGGGTCTGGATGGCAAGCTGTGGCTCCATGCGGGTTATGATTTACATTGAGTTTGGTTGCATATTTACTTGGTAGCACACAACAAAGACTGGGGAGGGAGGGGGAGTGAAGGGAGATCAGCACTGATCTGCCTGTAGTATCGCATCAGCCTAATTCAGAAACGAGCTGGGGTGGGTTAGGTTCATCTCCTTTGTTCCAGGACACACCCCAGGAGGATTTCTTCTCATCTGGGAGAAAACATACCTGTTGTGCTTCACTTCTCCTCATAAAAGGGAAACATTCAGGTCAAGGTGTGCTTACAAAAGGAGCGGGGAGCTGGAAATGCTGTCAGGCATGTAAGTCTCGAAACCTGGGTCTCTCCCTCTCTCCCACTCTCACACTTGGGGACAAATGAATGCTACTCCCAGCTTAAAACACTCTGGTCACAGATCAGGCCAAATTGGGTGTTAAATGATTAGTTAAAACATTTCTAACCCCCACTCTCCCTGCTTTAAATTAATGTGATTAAATTATGTACAGTGCTTAACGTTGTACATGAAGATGTGGCCCCATCTCCTCTCGTTCTGGTGCTACTGTGGGAATTTGTTAATTCAGCTTTCCAAGGGCTATTGTGAGGATAGTCACAATGTATACACATGTTAAAGAGAACATATATTTTCCTGTATTTTGTACAAAATCCTTGCACTGTATTAAAATATGTAAGCAAATTCTAGTGTTAAGATATTTCCATATAATGATTTATTCCATTATCATTTTTTCCATCTCAGAATGCAATTAATATGGTTGTGTGTTAAATGATTCAGTGAAAGTAAATCTTTTATATTCAGGTAAGCAATTCAGCCTTGTAAGGTTTTATGGGAATTAGATTTTTTGAAGTCTGTGTTGAGCATGCCCATAACTCTGACAGAGCCCTGCAGGCTCTTGTCTTCACCTTCAAATCATAAGACAGAGAAATCAAGCTCCCTCTGTGCTCTCAATTATACCAAAAAACACGGAGCAGAAGTCTTCAGTAATTCAATCCCTGTGGAAGCTTCTTCATACTGTTTGCACTGTTGGAACTGCTGACAGCAGCAATCCCAGAATCCCTCCTGGTAGGCTGTCAAAGTTCCTCGTGCCGTGTGAGCAGCACTGCTCTGTCCCACTGCTCCTCCTCCAGAGACCTTTAA